>NC_088403.1:2608819-2722862 GCF_034236695.1 Oncorhynchus nerka
GTTGGTGATGTCATTGTCTTCAGGGTGGATGGATGTTTGCCCCCCCCCTTCAGTTGGTGATGTCATTGTCTTCAGGGTGGATGGATGTTTCATTGTCTTCCCCCCCTTCAGTTGGTGATGTCATTGTCTTCAGGGTGGATGGATGTTTGCCCCCCCTTCAGTTGGTGATGTCATTGTCTTCAGGGTGGATGGATGTTTCCCCCCCCCTTCAGTTGGTGATGTCATTGTCTTCAGGGGGATGGGATGGATGTTTCATTGTCTTCCCCCTTCAGTTGGTGATGTCATTGTCTTCAGGGAGGATGGATGCCCCCCTTCAGTTGGTGATGTCATTGTCTTCAGGGTGGATGGATGTTTGCCACCCCCCTTCAGTTGGTGATGTCATTGTCTTCAGGGTGGATGGATGTTTGCCCCCCCCCCCTTCAGTTGGTGATGTCATTGTCTTCAGGGTGGATGGATGTTTGCCCCCCCCCTTCAGTTGGTGATGTCATTGTCTTCAGGGTGGATGGATGTTTGCCCCCCCTTCAGTTGGTGATGTCATTGTCTTCAGGGTGGATGGATGTTTGCCCCCCTCCCCTCCTTCAGTTGGTGATGTCATTGTCTTCAGGGTGGATGGATGTTTGTCTTCAGGTGGATGGATGCCCCCCTTCAGTTGGTGATGTCATTGTCTTCAGGGTGGATGGATGTTTGCCCCCTTCAGCTGGTGATGTCATTGTCTTCCCCCCTTCAGTTGGTGATGTCATTGTCTTCAGGGTGGATGGATGTTTGCCTCCCCCTTCAGTTGGTGATGTCATTGTCTTCAGGGTGGATGGATGTTTGCCCCCCCTTCAGTTGGTGATGTCATTGTCTTCAGGGTGGATGGATGTTTGCCCCCCTTCAGTTGGTGATGTCATTGTCTTCAGGGTGGATGGATGTTTGCCCCCCCCTTCAGTTGGTGATGTCATTGTCTTCAGGGTGGATGGATGTTTGCCCCCCTTCAGTTGGTGATGTCATTGTCTTCAGGGTGGATGGATGTTTGCCCCCCTTCAGTTGGTGATGTCATTGTCTTCAGGGTGGATGGATGTTTGCCCCCCTTCAGTTGGTGATGTCATTGTCTTCAGGGAGGATGGATGTTTCCCCCCCCTTCAGTTGGTGATGTCATTGTCTTCAGGGAGGATGGATGTCTTCAGGGTGGATGGATGTTTGCCCCCCCCTTCAGTTGGTGATGTCATTGTCTTCAGGGGGTGGATGGATGTTTGTCTTCCCCCCCTTCAGTTGGTGATGTCATTGTCTTCAGGGTGGATGGATGTTGCCCCCCCCCCCCTTCAGTTGGTGATGTCATTGTCTTCAGGGTGGATGGATGTTTGCCCCCCCCTTCAGTTGGTGATGTCATTGTCTTCAGGGTGGATGGATGTTTGCCTCCCCCTCCCCCTTCAGTTGGTGATGTCATTGTCTTCAGGGTGGATGGATGTTTGTCTTCAGGGGATGGATGCCCCCCTTCAGTTGGTGATGTCATTGTCTTCAGGGTGGATGGATGTTTGCCCCCCTTCAGTTGGTGATGTCATTGTCTTCAGGGTGGATGGATGTTTGCCCCCCCCTTCAGTTGGTGATGTCATTGTCTTCAGGGTGGATGGATGTTCCCCCCCCTTCAGTTGGTGATGTCATTGTCTTCAGGGTGGATGGATGTTTTCCCCCCTTCAGTTGGTGATGTCATTGTCTTCAGGGTGGATGGATGTTTGCCTCCCCCCTTCAGTTGGTGATGTCATTGTCTTCAGGGTGGATGGATGTTTGCCTCCCCCCTTCAGTTGGTGATGTCATTGTCTTCAGGGTGGATGGATGTTTGCCCCCCTTCAGTTGGTGATGTCATTGTCTTCAGGGTGGATGGATGTTTGCCCCCCCCTTCAGTTGGTGATGTCATTGTCTTCAGGGTGGATGGATGTTTGCCCCCCTTCAGTTGGTGATGTCATTGTCTTCAGGGTGGATGGATGTTTGCCTCCCCCCTTCAGTTGGTGATGTCATTGTCTTCAGGGTGGATGGATGTTTGCCCCCCTTCAGTTGGTGATGTCATTGTCTTCAGGGTGGATGGATGTGCCCCCCCCTCCTTCAGGTTTGCTGATTCATTGTCTTGGTGGATGATCATTGTTCCCCAGAGAGCTGAGTAGACTAGCATGTTCCACGTCTCAGCACCATATTATAACCCACCTTCACCATTCCTCAATATCCTGCCCAGTGCCCACCCAGACGGGGGATCTACCTCTGCTTGGATAGGTTGTTTTCACACAGTCCTTTCCAGCAGGGCTCCATGATCTACAGTAGATGTGGAACTGTAGACAGGCAAGTGCAGGATCTGTACATCTGGTTACTCCATTCTTACAGCTCACTTTTCTAAATGTCCTTCTCTGTTTGATCAACATGCACCTACCATGGAGGTAAAGTAGTAAGAGGGATCAACATGGCACCTACCATGGAGGTAAAGTAGTAACAGGGATCAACATGGCACCTACCATGGAGGTAAAGTAGTAACAGGGATCAACATGACACCTACCATGGAGGTAAAGTAGTAAGAGGGATCAACATGGCACCTACCATGGAGGTAAAGTAGTAACAGGGATCAACATGACACCTACCATGGAGGTATAGTATGTAGTAACAGGGATCAACATGGCACCTACCATGGAGGTATAGTAGTAACAGGGATCAGCATGGCACCTACCATGGAGGTATAGTAGTAACAGGGATCAGCATGGCACCTACCATGGAGGTATAGTATGTAGTAACAGGGATCAGCATGGCACCTACCATGGAGGTATAGTATGTAGTAACAGGGATCAACATGGCACCTACCATGGAGGTATAGTAGTAACAGGGATCAACATGACACCTACCATGGAGGTATAGTAGTAACAGGGATCAACATGGCACCTACCATGGAGGTATAGTAGTAACAGGGATCAACATGGCACCTACCATGGAGGTATAGTAGTAACAGGGATCAACATGGCACCTACCATGGAGGTATAGTAGTAACAGGGATCAGCATGGCACCTACCATGGAGGTATAGTAGTAACAGGGATCAACATGGCACCTACCATGGAGGTATAGTATGTAGTAACAGGGATCAACATGGCACCTACCATGGAGGTATAGTAGTAACAGGGATCAACATGGCACCTACCATGGAGGTATAGTATGTAGTAACAGGGATCAACATGGCACCTACCATGGAGGTATAGTAGTAACAGGGACCATGGCACCTACCATGGAGGTATAGTAGTAACAGGGATCAACATGGCACCTACCATGGAGGTATAGTAGTAACAGGGATCAACATGGCACCTACCATGGAGGTATAGTAGTAACAGGGATCAACATGGCACCTACCATGGAGGTATAGTATGTAGTAACAGGGATCAACATGGCACCTACCATGGAGGTATAGTAGTAACAGGGATCAACATGACACCTACCATGGAGGTATAGTAGTAACAGGGATCAACATGGCACCTACCATGGAGGTATAGTATGTAGTAACAGGGATCAACATGGCACCTACCATGGAGGTATAGTATGTAGTAACAGGGATCAACATGGCACCTACCATGGAGGTATAGTATGTAGTAACAGGGATCAACATGGCACCTACCATGGAGGTATAGTAGTAACAGGGATCAACATGGCACCTACCATGGAGGTATAGTAGTAACAGGGATCAACATGGCACCTACCATGGAGGTATAGTAGTAACAGGGATCAACATGGCACCTACCATGGAGGTATAGTATGTAGTAACAGGGATCAGCATGGCACCTACCATGGAGGTATAGTAGTAACAGGGATCAGCATGGCACCTACCATGGAGGTATAGTAGTAACAGGGATCAACATGGCACCTACCATGGAGGTATAGTAGTAACAGGGATCAACATGGCACCTACCATGGAGGTATAGTATGTAGTAACAGGGATCAACATGGCACCTACCATGGAGGTATAGTAGTAACAGGGATCAACATGGCACCTACCATGGAGGTATAGTATGTAGTAACAGGGATCAACATGGCACCTACCATGGAGGTATAGTATGTAGTAACAGGGATCAGCATGGCACCTACCATGGAGGTATAGTATGTAGTAACAGGGATCAACATGGCACCTACCATGGAGGTATAGTAGTAACAGGGATCAACATGGCACCTACCATGGAGGTATAGTATGTAGTAACAGGGATCAACATGGCACCTACCATGGAGGTATAGTATGTAGTAACAGGGATCAACATGGCACCTACCATGGAGGTATAGTATGTAGTAACAGGGATCAACATGGCACCTACCATGGAGGTATAGTAGTAACAGGGATCAACATGGCACCTACCATGGAGGTATAGTAGTAGTAACAGGGATCAACATGGCACCTACCATGGAGGTATAGTGTATGTAGTAACAGGGATCAACATGGCACCTACCATGGAGGTATAGTAGTAACAGGGATCAACATGGCACCTACCATGGAGGTATAGTGTATGTAGTAACAGGGATCAACATGGCACCTACCATGGAGGTATAGTAGTAACAGGGATCAACATGGCACCTACCATGGAGGTATAGTAGTAACAGGGATCAACATGGCACCTACCATGGAGGTATAGTAGTAACAGGGATCAACATGGCACCTACCATGGAGGTATAGTAGTAACAGGGATCACCACCTACCATGGAGGTAGTAGTAACAGGGATCAACATGGCACCTACCATGGAGGTATAGTGTATGTAGTAACAGGGATCAACATGGCACCTACCATGGAGGTATAGTAGTAACAGGGATCAACATGGCACCTACCATGGAGGTATAGTGTATGTAGTAACAGGGATCAACATGGCACCTACCATGGAGGTATAGTGTAGGTAGTAACAGGGATCAACATGGCACCTACCATGGAGGTATAGTAGTAACAGGGATCAGCATGGCACCTACCATGGAGGTATAGTAGTAACAGGGATCAACATGGCACCTACCATGGAGGTATAGTAGTAACAGGGATCAACATGGCACCTACCATGGAGGTATAGTGTATGTAGTAACAGGGATCAACATGGCACCTACCATGGAGGTATAGTAGTAACAGGGATCAACATGGCACCTACCATGGAGGTATAGTAGTAACAGGGATCAACATGGCACCTACCATGGAGGTATAGTATGTAGTAACAGGGATCAACATGGCACCTACCATGGAGGTATAGTATGTAGTAACAGGGATCAACATGGCACCTACCATGGAGGTATAGTAGTAACAGGGATCAACATGGCACCTACCATGGAGGTAAAGTATGTAGTAACAGGGATCAACATGGCACCTACCATGGAGGTATAGTATGTAGTAACAGGGATCAACATGGCACCTACCATGGAGGTATAGTATGTAGTAACAGGGATCAGCATGGCACCTACCATGGAGGTATAGTATGTAGTAACAGGGATCAACATGGCACCTACCATGGAGGTAGAGTGTAGGTAGTAACAGGGATCAACATGGCACCTACCATGGAGGTATAGTATGTAGTAACAGGGATCAACATGGCACCTACCATGGAGGTATAGTAGTAACAGGGATCAACATGGCACCTACCATGGAGGTAAAGTGTATGTAGTAACAGGGATCAGCATGGCACCTACCATGGAGGTATAGTGTAGGTAGTAACAGGGATCAACATGGCACCTACCATGGAGGTATAGTAGTAACAGGGATCAACATGGCACCTACCATGGAGGTATAGTAGTAACAGGGATCAGCATGGCACCTACCATGGAGGTATAGTGTGTAGTAACAGGGATCAACATGGCACCTACCATGGAGGTATAGTAGTAACAGGGATCAACATGGCGCCTACCATGGAGGTATAGTGTATGTAGTAACAGGGATCAACATGGCACCTACCATGGAGGTATAGTAGTAACAGGGATCAACATGGGACCTACCATGGAGGTAAAGTAGTAACAGGGATCAACATGACACCTACCACTATTGTGGCACTGTACCACTGATGAGGTGAAAGCACCAATTTGTAGTGGATAAGAGGATCTAAATGACTTAAATGTAAATGTAAATGTACCATGGAGGTATAGTAGTAACAGGGATCAACATGGCACCTACCATGGAGGTATAGTAGTAACAGGGATCAGCATGGGACCTACCGTGGAGGTATAGTATGTAGTAACAGGGATCAACATGGGACCTACCATGGAGGTATAGTATGTAGTAACAGGGATCAGCATGGCACCTACCATGGAGGTATAGTATGTAGTAACAGGGATCAACATGGCACCTACCATGGAGGTATAGTATGTAGTAACAGGGATCAACATGGCACCTACCATGGAGGTATAGTAGTAACAGGGATCAACATGGCACCTACCATGGAGGTATAGTATGTAGTAACAGGGATCAACATGGCACCTACCATGGAGGTATAGTAGTAACAGGGATCAACATGGCACCTACCATGGAGGTAAAGTATGTAGTAACAGGGATCAACATGGCACCTACCATGGAGGTATAGTATGTAGTAACAGGGATCAACATGGCACCTACCATGGAGGTATAGTATGTAGTAACAGGGATCAGCATGGCACCTACCATGGAGGTAGAGTGTAGGTAGTAACAGGGATCAACATGGCACCTACCATGGAGGTATAGTAGTAACAGGGATCAACATGGCACCTACCATGGAGGTAAAGTGTATGTAGTAACAGGGATCAACATGGCACCTACCATGGAGGTATAGTAGGTAGTAACAGGGATCAACATGGCACCTACCATGGAGGTATAGTAGTAACAGGGATCAACATGGCACCTACCATGGAGGTATAGTAGTAACAGGGATCAGCATGGCACCTACCATGGAGGTATAGTGTACAGGGTCAACATGGCACCTACCATGGAGGGATAACAGATCAACATGGCACCTACCATGGAGGTATAGTGTATGTAGTAACAGGGATCAACATGGCACCTACCATGGAGGTATAGTAGTAACAGGGATCAACATGGCACCTACCATGGAGGTATAGTGTATGTAGTAACAGGGATCAACATGGCACCTACCATGGAGGTATAGTAGTAACAGGGATCAACATGGCACCTACCATGGAGGTAAAGTGTATGTAGTAACAGGGATCAACATGGCACCTACCATGGAGGTATAGTGTATGTAGTAACAGGGATCAACATGCACCTACCATGGAGGTAAAGTGTATGTAGTAACAGGGATCAACATGCACCTACCATGGAGGTATAGTGTATGTAGTAACAGGGATCAACATGGCACCTACCATGGAGGTAAAGTGTATGTAGTAACAGGGATCAACATGGCACCTACCATGGAGGTATAGTAGTAACAGGGATCAACATGGCACCTACCATGGAGGTATAGTGTGTAGTAACAGGGATCAACATGGCACCTACCATGGAGGTATAGTAGTAGTAACAGGGATCAACATGGCACCTACCATGGAGGTATAGTAGTAACAGGGATCAGCATGGCACCTACCATGGAGGTATAGTAGTAACAGGGATCAACATGGCACCTACCATGGAGGTATAGTAGTAACAGGGATCAACATGGCACCTACCATGGAGGTATAGTAGTAACAGTGATCAACATGGCACCTACCATGGAGGTATAGTATGTAGTAACAGGGATCAACATGGCACCTACCATGGAGGTATAGTAGTAACAGGGATCAACATGGCACCTACCATGGAGGTAAAGTAGTAACAGGGATCAACATGGCACCTACCATGGAGGTATAGTATGTAGTAACAGGGATCAACATGGCACCTACCATGGAGGTATAGTATGTAGTAACAGGGATCAGCATGGCACCTACCATGGAGGTATAGTAGTAACAGGGATCAGCATGGCACCTACCATGGAGGTAGAGTGTAGGTAGTAACAGGGATCAACATGGCACCTACCATGGAGGTATAGTAGTAACAGGGATCAACATGGCACCTACCATGGAGGTAGTGTAGTAGTAACAGGGATCAACATGGCACCTACCATGGAGGTATAGTAGTAACAGGGATCAACATGGCAACCATGGAGGTATAGTAGTAACAGGGATCAGCATGGCACCTACCATGGAGGTATAGTGTGTAGTAACAGGGATCAACATGGCACCTACCATGGAGGTATAGTAGTAACAGGGATCAACATGGCGCCTACCATGGAGGTAAAGTGTATGTAGTAACAGGGATCAACATGGCACCTACCATGGAGTTATAGTATGTAGTAACAGGGATCAGCATGGCACCTACCATGGAGGTATAGTAGTAACAAGGATCAACATGGCACCTACCATGGAGGTATAGTAGTAACAGGGATCAACATGGCACCTACCATGGAGGTAAAGTATGTAGTAACAGGGATCAACATGGCACCTACCATGGAGGTATAGTATGTAGTAACAGGGATCAACATGGCACCTACCATGGAGGTATAGTAGTAACAGGGATCAACATGGCACCTACCATGGAGGTATAGTATGTAGTAACAGGGATCAACATGGCACCTACCATGGAGGTATAGTAGTAACAGGGATCAACATGGCACCTACCATGGAGGTAAAGTATGTAGTAACAGGGATCAACATGGCACCTACCATGGAGGTATAGTAGTAACAGGGATCAACATGGCACCTACCATGGAGGTATAGTATGTAGTAACAGGGATCAGCATGGCACCTACCATGGAGGTATAGTATGTAGTAACAGGGATCAACATGGCACCTACCATGGAGGTATAGTATGTAGTAACAGGGATCAACATGGCACCTACCATGGAGGTATAGTAGTAACAGGGATCAACATGGCACCTACCATGGAGGTATAGTAGTAACAGGGATCAACATGGCACCTACCATGGAGGTATAGTATGTAGTAACAGGGATCAACATGGCACCTACCATGGAGGTATAGTATGTAGTAACAGGGATCAACATGGCACCTACCATGGAGGTATAGTAGTAACAGGGATCAACATGGCACCTACCATGGAGGTAAAGTGTATGTAGTAACAGGGATCAACATGGCACCTACCATGGAGGTATAGTAGGTAGTAACAGGGATCAACATGGCACCTACCATGGAGGTATAGTAGTAACAGGGATCAACATGGCACCTACCATGGAGGTATAGTGTATGTAGTAACAGGGATCAACATGGCACCTACCATGGAGGTAAAGTGTATGTAGTAACAGGGATCAACATGGCACCTACCATGGAGGTATAGTGTGTAGTAACAGGGATCAACATGGCACCTACCATGGAGGTATAGTAGTAACAGGGATCAACATGGCGCCTACCATGGAGGTAAAGTGTATGTAGTAACAGGGATCAACATGGCACCTACCATGGAGGTAAAGTGTAGGTAGTAACAGTGATCAACATGGCACCTACCATGGAGGTATAGTGTATGTAGTAACAGGGATCAACATGGCACCTACCATGGAGGTATAGTGTATGTAGTAACAGGGATCAACATGGCACCTACCATGGAGGTAAAGTAGTAACAGGGATCAACATGGCACCTACCATGGAGGTATAGTAGTAACAGGGATCAACATGGCACCTACCATGGAGGTAAAGTAGTAACAGGGATCAGCATGGCACCTACCATGGAGGTAAAGTAGTAACAGGGATCAACATGACACCTACCATGGAGGTAAAGTATGTAGTAACAGGGATCAACATGCACCTACCATGGAGGTATAGTATGTAGTAACAGGGATCAACATGGCACCTACCATGGAGGTATAGTATGTAGTAACAGGGATCAGCATGGCACCTACCATGGAGGTATAGTAGTAACAGGGATCAACATGGCACCTACCATGGAGGTAGTGTATGTAGTAACAGGGATCAACATGGCACCTACCATGGAGGTATTAAGTAGTAACAGGGATCAACATGGCACCTACCATGGAGGTATAGTATGTAGTAACAGGGATCAGCATGGCACCTACCATGGAGGTATAGTATGTAGTAACAGGGATCAACATGGCACCTACCATGGAGGTAAAGTAGTAACAGGGATCAACATGACACCTACCATGGAGGTATAGTAGTAACAGGGATCAGCATGGGACCTACCATGGAGGTATAGTATGTAGTAACAGGGATCAACATGGGACCTACCATGGAGGTATAGTATGTAGTAACAGGGTTCAGCATGGCACCTACCATGGAGGTATAGTAGTAACAGGGATCAGCATGGCACCTACCATGGAGGTATAGTATGTAGTAACAGGGATCAACATGGCACCTACCATGGAGGTATAGTAGTAACAGGGATCAACATGGCACCTACCATGGAGGTATAGTAGTAACAGGGATCAACATGGCACCTACCATGGAGGTATAGTATGTAGTAACAGGGATCAACATGGCACCTACCATGGAGGTATAGTATGTAGTAACAGGGATCAACATGGGACCTACCATGGAGGTATAGTATGTAGTAACAGGGATCAGCATGGCACCTACCATGGAGGTATAGTAGTAACAGGGATCAGCATGGGACCTACCATGGAGGTATAGTATGTAGTAACAGGGATCAACATGGCACCTACCATGGAGGTATAGTAGTAACAGGGATCAACATGGCACCTACCATGGAGGTATAGTAGTAACAGGGATCAGCATGGCACCTACCATGGAGGTATAGTATGTAGTAACAGGGATCAACATGGCACCTACCATGGAGGTATAGTATGTAGTAACAGGGATCAACATGACACCTACCATGGAGGTATATAGTAGTAACAGGGATCAACATGGCACCTACCATGGAGGTATAGTGTAGGTAGTAACAGGGATCAACATGGCACCTACCATGGAGGTATAGTATGTAGTAACAGGGATCAGCATGGCACCTACCATGGAGGTATAGTGTATGTAGTAACAGGGATCAGCATGGCACCTACCATGGAGGTATAGTAGTAACAGGGATCAACATGGCACCTACCATGGAGGTATAGTATGTAGTAACAGGGATCAACATGGCACCTACCATGGAGGTATAGTGTATGTAGTAACAGGGATCAGCATGGCACCTACCATGGAGGTATAGTAGTAACAGGGATCAACATGGTACCTACCATGGAGGTATAGTAGTAACAGGGATCAACATGGCACCTACCATGGAGGTATAGTATGTAGTAACAGGGATCAACATGGCACCTACCATGGAGGTATAGTATGTAGTAACAGGGATCAACATGGCACCTACCATGGAGGTATAGTAGTAACAGGGATCAGCATGGCACCTACCATGGAGGTATAGTATGTAGTAACAGGGATCAACATGGCACCTACCATGGAGGTATAGTAGTAACAGGGATCAACATGGCACCTACCATGGAGGTATAGTAGTAACAGGGATCAACATGGCACCTACCATGGAGGTATAGTATGTAGTAACAGGGATCAACATGGCACCTACCATGGAGGTATAGTAGTAACAGGGATCAGCATGGCACCTACCATGGAGGTATAGTATGTAGTAACAGGGATCAACATGGGACCTACCATGGAGGTATAGTATGTAGTAACAGGGATCAACATGGCACCTACCATGGAGGTATAGTAGTAACAGGGATCAACATGGCACCTACCATGGAGGTATAGTAGTAACAGGGATCAACATGGCACCTACCATGGAGGTATAGTAGTAACAGGGATCAACATGGCACCTACCATGGAGGTATAGTATGTAGTAACAGGGATCAACATGGCACCTACCATGGAGGTATAGTGTAGGTAGTAACAGGGATCAACATGGCACCTACCATGGAGGTATAGTAGTAACAGGGATCAGCATGGCACCTACCATGGAGGTATAGTATATGTAGTAACAGTGTGTAAAGTGGGACTTGTCTTCTCACAGGACCAGCAGCATGTTACAGTACCTCTACCTGAAGTCATCTGGCTGAGACATGCCTTGTTATCTAGTGATGTAGTAGCGATGACTGTCTCTCCATTCACAATGGCTCTCTTTTTGGGGTTGTTGCTCTACCGAGCTTCCCCTCTCCACCCCTCCCTTCACATTACTTCATCACGGCTTTCTTCTCCTCCTGCCACCATACCTCATCTTCTCCCTCCCTCCCTGTGACGCTGGGTAGGGGTGTATACCGGGGCAGCAGCTCCTGAGACCGCTGCAGAGCCGCATCTCCTCCGTATGGTTAGAGGGACAACTGATCATCGATTAAGACAGATCTATATCTTCTAGCAACTTTTGAATCAATGTTTTAAAGGCATAATTGCACGCGATTTCCTCCTGGATGGATCGGACATCAAGGCCATTTCCTGTGTGCGCGAGACTGTTGACAGTTCTTGGGTTGGACCGGAGACTGAAAGATCAATGTGATTGATCAACCTCCCTGCTCCCTGGAAGACATCGGGCTGTCGTGGAGCAGCTGGGTAACGGGAGTCGCGTGGGACGGAGAGAATAACGGACATTTTAGATTGAAGCAGCAAAGTGGAATAAACATCAATGTCGTCTACCGACAATTACTTTTAGGCTACACGGTGCGTGTTTCGGTTTGATTGGGAAATGAAGCAGGCCCGGTTTAACGCGGGGAGGAGGGCTCGGTCTGGGCCGTGTGTGTTGCGGCAGGGTTCGAGCGGTGTCGGTAACGTCATCAGTAACGTCCTGAAGAAAAGGAACGGAATCTCCCGGAGAGCGCCCCGTCTGCTCTGCACGCTCGAGCCAGGTGACCGAACGGAGCCCGTTCAGCTCCGGCCTGATTGATACTCTTGTTTGTTTTTGTCTCAGGGGAGGGAGCGCTGTGGTCTTGTCTGTACAGAATAACATGTCACTGCTAGTTGTGGTGGCGTCATGGGGGTTGTTCATTCATTGTGGTTCTGAAATCATGGCGATAGTTTACAAGGCGTTTCGTTCATGTGATTCCCCGTCAACCTTGTGTTAGGGCTGATAGGACTGATATAACTAAAGCCCTGTAGTTGAATTCCTTCATGTCGTCTTGTATTGATGCAGCTGTCCGATGTAGCCTAGCTACATGTAGCCTAGCCCATAGGTCTAGTCATATCTATCTCTAGGAGGAGGGTGTCATGGTCGCTGTAATGTAAACACAGTGTCGGGGGCGACTCTGGTGGCCAGCAGCTGGCCAGCTATAGAAGACCTGACCAGATCTCAACATGGAGGAGACAGACAGCGCTCAGAGAGACCCAGGTTGGAGCTATACTCTAAACAGTATAAAGGTTAGTGTAGGTGGGGAGAGTTAGAGAGACCGGTGTGAGCTGGTAGCATGAAGCCGTGCAGAGCGGGGCAAATGGCGGCTGTGTGGTAGCTGGCTGGCCACCAGACAGGTTAGGGCTGGGTTCAGTCTGAATCATTCTCTTTCCCGTTTGTTTCATTTAAGGATGCTCTGATCTGGGTTATAGTTTCGTTACTTCCGTTGTGTGAGTTTCAGAGCGTCAGGTTGTGGTAGTTAAGACCTGTTGTAGTGTAACTCGAGAGCGAAACCGGAAAGGATTCAGCACCACAGTGGCGGACAGCAACATCTAATAAAACAGAACCTGGGGCGAATTTCGTCATGGAAACGTTTACCGTTTAAGAACCAAACGGAGGCAAACAGAGCAAAACGATAGTTTTTTATTGGACAAATCCGGGTAGATGCCACCCTGTTTTAGTTCTGTTTGCTCCCGTTTTAAGAAACGTTTTGCAACAGAATTGGCTTAATGAATAGCCCCAGGGAGCCTAGCACCTCACAGCTGTTCGGTGGTGCTGAAAACAGATTAAGAGTAAATCATTGGAAGAACGCAAAGTCTAATATATTTCCACATCGCCATGTTTCAGTACTATGTGATTTGTTTAGCCCAGGTGCACACGGATAGCAGTGATGTCATTACATCATTTACATGTACATTTAAGTCATTCAGCAGACGCTAAGAGCGACTTACAAATTGGTGCGTTCACCTTATGACATGTGATTTGTTTAGCCCAGGTGCACACGGATAGCAGTGATGTGTTTAGCCCAGGTGCACACGGATAGCAGTGATGTCATTACATGTGGTTTGTTTAGCCCAGGTGCACACTGATAGCAGTGATGTGTTTAGCCCAGGTGCACACTGATAGCAGTGACGTCATTAGTAATGGACGTGCTTATTTTCCTCCCCGCATGTCACTGTACTTAGACTGATGATATTATGTACCTGATTAGTCAGTAGGCCTCGTTAGAGAGCTTTCCGTGTGTGTGGTGACTGACCGTTCTGCTACTGTGGAGTTCTTCAGTCTGTACACTGTTCTCTGTAGGAGTGGACACCAGGTTAAAGTTCACCATCGAACCTTCTCTGGGCAAGAACGGCTTCCAACAGGTCAGTATGGTCGTGTCCCATCACATCTTTAGCCCCGTTTCAGGTGTCTGTGTATCATATTTATGTGGATCTGATCTGTGTGAATCTGATCTGTGTGAATCTGATCTGTGGGGATCTGATCTGTGGGGATCTGATCTGTGGGGATCTGATCTGTGGGGATCTGATCTGTGGGGATCTGATCTGTGGGGATCTGATCTGTGGGGATCTGATCTGTGGGGATCTGATCTGTGGGGATCTGATCTGTGGGGATCTGATCTGTGGGGATCTGATCTGTGGGGATCTGATCTGTGGGGATCTGATCTGTGTGGATCTGATCTGTGGGGATCTGATCTGTGGGGATCTGATCTGTGTGGATCTGATCTGTGTGTTCTCTCTCTCCCCAGTGGTATGATGCTCTGAAGGCTGTGGTCAGACTTCCTACAGGCATCCCTAAAGAGTGGAGGAAGAGGGTACGTCATAGTAGTGCTACTGATATAACAGATGTGATGGTTCTTCCCATCTCTCTAGTGGTGTTTATTCTGAATGGCCAGCCAGAGGTCCCAGTTGATTGGTGTTTATTCTGACGGCCAGCCAGAGGTCCCAGTTGATTGGTGTTTATTCTGACTGGCCAGCCAGAGGTCCCAGTTGATTGGTGTTTATTCTGACTGGCCAGCCAGAGGTCCCAGTTGATTGGTGTTTATTCTGACTGTCCAGCCAGAGGTCCCAGTTGATTGGTGTTTATTCTGACTGTCCAGCCAGAGGTCCCAGTTGATTGGTGTTTATTCTGACTGGCCAGCCAGTGGTCCCAGTTGATTGGTGTTTATTCTGACTGGCCAGCCAGTGGTCCCAGTTGATTGGTGTTTATTCTGACTGGCCAGCCAGAGGTCCCAGTTGATTGGTGTTTATTCTGACTGGCCAGCCAGTGGTCCCAGTTGATTGGTGTTTATTCTGACTGGCCAGCCAGAGGTCCCAGTTGATTGGTGTTTATTCTGACTGGCCAGCCAGAGGTCCCAGTTTATTGGTGTTTATTCTGACTGGCCAGCCAGCGGTCCCAGTTGATTGGTGTTTATTCTGACTGGCCAGCCAGAGGTCCCAGTTGATTGGTGTTTATTCTGACTGGCCAGCCAGTGGTCCCAGTTGATTGGTGTTTATTCTGACTGGCCAGCCAGAGGTCCCAGTTGATTGGTGTTTATTCTGACTGGCCAGCCAGAGGTCCCAGTTGATTGGTGTTTATTCTGACTGGCCAGCCAGAGGTCCCAGTTGATTGGTGTTTATTCTGACTGGCCAGCCAGAGGTCCCAGTTGATTGGTGTTTATTCTGACTGGCCAGCCAGAGGTCCCAGTTGATTGGTGTTTATTCTGACTGGCCAGCCAGAGGTCCCAGTTGATTGGTGTTTATTCTGACTGGCCAGCCAGGGGTCCCAGTTGATTGGTGTTTATTCTGACTGGCCAGCCAGAGGTCCCAGTTGATTGGTGTTTATTCTGACTGGCCAGCCAGAGGTCCCAGTTGATTGGTGTTTATTCTGACTGGCCAGCCAGAGGTCCCAGTTGATTGGTGTTTATTCTGACTGGCCAGCCAGAGGTCCCAGTTGATTGGTGTTTATTCTGACTGGCCAGCCAGAGGTCCCAGTTGATTGGTGTTTATTCTGACTGGCCAGCCAGGTGTCCCAGTTGATTGGTGTTTATTCTGACTGGCCAGCCAGATGTCCCAGTTGATTGGTGTTTATTCTGACTGGCCAGACAGGGGTCCCAGTTGATTGGTGTTTATTCTGACTGGCCAGACAGGGGTCCCAGTTGATTGGTGTTTATTCTGACTGGCCAGCCAGAGGTCCCAGTTGATTGGTGTTTATTCTGACTGGCCAGCCAGAGGTCCCAGTTGATTGGTGTTTATTCTGACTGGCCAGCCAGAGGTCCCAGTTGATTGGTGTTTATTTTGACTGGCCAGCCAGAGTCTCCTCTGTCAGGACTCTTTACTGTGTGTCTCCTCTGTCAGGACTCTTTACTGTGTCTCCTCTGTCAGGACTCTTTACTGTGTGTCTCCTCTGTCAGGACTCTTTACTGTGTGTCTCCTCTGTCAGGACTCTTTACTGTGTGTCTCCTCTGTCAGGACTATTTACTGTGAGTCTCCTCTGTCAGGACTCTTTACTGTGAGTCTCCTCTGTCAGGACTCTTTACTGTGTGTCTCCTCTGTCAGGACTCTTTACTGTGAGTCTCCTCTGTCAGGACTCTTTACTGTGTCTCTCCTCTGCCAGGACTCTTTACTGTGTGTCTCCTCTGTCAGGACTCTTTACTGTGTGTCTACTCTGTCAGGACTCTTTACTGTGTCTCTCCTCTGTCAGGACTCTTTACTGTGAGTCTCCTCTGTCAGGACTCTTTACTGTGAGTCTCCTCTGTCAGGACTTTTTACTGTGTGTCTCCTCTGTCAGGACTCTTTACTGTGAGTCTCCTCTGTCAGGACCCTTTACTGTGAGTCTCTCCTCTGTCAGGACTCTTTACTGTGTGTGGGTCTCCTCTGTCAGGACTCTTTACTGTGTGTGGGTCTCCTCTGTCAGGACTCTTTACTGTGTGTGGGTCTCCTCTGTCAGGACTCTTTACTGTGTGTCTCTCCTCTGTCAGGACTCTTTACTGTGTGTCTCTCCTCTGTCAGGACTCTTTACTGTGAGTCTCCTCTGTCAGGACTCTTTACTGTGTCTCTCCTCTGCCAGGACTCTTTACTGTGTGTCTCCTCTGTCAGGACTCTTTACTGTGTGTCTCCTCTGTCAGGACTCTTTACTGTGGGTCTCTCCTCTGTCAGGACTCTTTACTGTGAGTCTCTCCTCTGTCAGGACTCTTTACTGTGAGTCTCTCCTCTGTCAGGACTCTTTACTGTGTGTCTCCTCTGTCAGGACTCTTTACTGTGAGTCTCCTCTGTCAGGACTCTTTACTGTGTGTCTCCTCTGTCAGGACTCTTTACTGTGAGTCTCCTCTGTCAGGACTCTTTACTGTGAGTCTCTCCTCTGTCAGGACTCTTTACTGTGAGTCTCTCCTCTGTCAGGACTCTTTACTGTGTCTCTCCTCTGTCAGGACTCTTTACTGTGGGTCTCCTCTGTCAGGACTCTTTACTGTGAGTCTCCTCTGTCAGGACTCTTTACTGTGGGTCTCCTCTGTCAGGACTCTTTACTGTGAGTCTCCTCTGTCAGGACTCTTTACTGTGGGTCTCCTCTGTCAGGACTCTTTACTGTGAGTCTCCTCTGTCAGGACTCTTTACTGTGTGTCTCCTCTGTCAGGACTCTTTACTGTGAGTCTCCTCTGTCAGGACTCTTTACTGTGAGTCTCCTCTGTCAGGACTCTTTACTGTGGGTCTCCTCTGTCAGGACTCTTTACTGTGAGTCTCCTCTGTCAGGACTCTTTACTGTGTCTCCTCTGTCAGGACTCTTTACTGTGGGTCTCCTCTGTCAGGACTCTTTACTGTGTGTCTCCTCTGTCAGGACTCTTTACTGTGAGTCTCCTCTGTCAGGACTCTTTACTGTGAGTCTCCTCTGTCAGGACTCTTTACTGTGAGTCTCCTCTGTCAGGACTCTTTACTGTGTGTCTCCTCTGTCAGGACTCTTTACTGTGAGTCTCCCCTGTCAGGACTCTTTACTGTGAGTCTCCCCTGTCAGGACTCTTTACTGTGAGTCTCCCCTGTCAGGACTCTTTACTGTGAGTCTCCTCTGTCAGGACTCTTTACTGTGAGTCTCCTCTGTCAGGACTCTTTACTGTGTGTCTCCTCTGTCAGGACTCTTTACTGTGTCTCTCCTCTGCCAGGACTCTTTACTGTGTGTCTCCTCTGTCAGGACTCTTTACTGTGTGTCTCCTCTGTCAGGACTCTTTACTGTGTGTCTCCTCTGTCCGGACTCTTTACTGTGTGAGTCTCCTCTGTCAGGACTCTTTACTGTGTGTGGGTCTCCTCTGTCAGGACTCTTTACTGTGTGTCTCTCCTCTGTCAGGACTCTTTACTGTGTGTCTCTCCTCTGTCAGGACTCTTTACTGTGTGTCTCTCCTCTGTCAGGACTCTTTACTGTGTGTGGGTCTCCTCTGTCAGGACTCTTTACTGTGAGTCTCCTCTGTCAGGACTCTTTACTGTGGGTCTCCTCTGTCAGGACTCTTTACTGTGAGTCTCCCCTGTCAGGACTCTTTACTGTGAGTCTCCCCTGTCAGGACTCTTTACTGTGAGTCTCCCCTGTCAGGACTCTTTACTGTGAGTCTCCTCTGTCAGGACTCTTTACTGTGAGTCTCCTCTGTCAGGACTCTTTACTGTGTGTCTCCTCTGTCAGGACTCTTTACTGTGTCTCTCCTCTGCCAGGACTCTTTACTGTGTGTCTCCTCTGTCAGGACTCTTTACTGTGTGTCTCCTCTGTCAGGACTCTTTACTGTGTGTCTCCTCTGTCCGGACTCTTTACTGTGTGAGTCTCCTCTGTCAGGACTCTTTACTGTGTGTGGGTCTCCTCTGTCAGGACTCTTTACTGTGTGTCTCTCCTCTGTCAGGACTCTTTACTGTGTGTCTCTCCTCTGTCAGGACTCTTTACTGTGTGTGGGTCTCCTCTGTCAGGACTCTTTACTGTGTGTGGGTCTCCTCTGTCAGGACTCTTTACTGTGAGTCTCCTCTGTCAGGACTCTTTACTGTGGGTCTCCTCTGTCAGGACTCTTTACTGTGAGTCTCCTCTGTCAAGACTCTTTACTGTGTCTCCTCTGTCAGGACTCTTTACTGTGTGCCTCCTCTGTCAGGACTCTTTACTGTGTGTCTCCTCTGTCAGGACTCTTTACTGTGTGTCTCCTCTGTCAGGACTCTTTACTGTGTGTCTCCTCTGTCAGGACTCTTTACTGTGAGTCTCTCCTCTGTCAGGACTCTTTACTGTGAGTCTCCTCTGTCAGGACTCTTTACTGTGAGTCTCCTCTGTCAGGACTCTTTACTGTGTGTCTCCTCTGTCAGGACTCTTTACTGTGTGTCTCTCCTCTGTCAGAACTCTTTACTGTGAGTCTCCTCTGTCAGGACTCTTTACTGTGTGTGGGTCTCCTCTGTCAGGACTCTTTACTGTGTGTCTCTCCTCTGTCAGGACTCTTTACTGTGTGTGTGTCTCTCCTCTGTCAGGACTCTTTACTGTGAGTCTCTCCTCTGTCAGGACTCTTTACTGTGTGTCTCCTCTGTCAGGACTCTTTACTGTGTGTCTCTCCTCTGTCAGGACTCTTTACTGTGTGTGGGTCTCCTCTGTCAGGACTCTTTACTGTGTGTGGGTCTCCTCTGTCAGGACTCTTTACTGTGTGTGGGTCTCCTCTGTCAGGACTCTTTACTGTGTGTGGGTCTCCTCTGTCAGGACTCTTTACTGTGTGTGGGTCTCCTCTGTCAGGACTCTTTACTGTGAGTCTCTCCTCTGTCAGGACTCTTTACTGTGTGTCTCCTCTGTCAGGACTCTTTACTGTGTGTCTCTCCTCTGTCAGGACTCTTTACTGTGTGTGGGTCTCTCCTCTGTCAGGACTCTTTACTGTGTGTGGGTCTCTCCTCTGTCAGGACTCTTTACTGTGTGTGGGTCTCTCCTCTGTCAGGACTCTTTACTGTGTGTGGGTCTCTCCTCTGTCAGGACTCTTTACTGTGTGTGGGTCTCCTCTGTCAGGACTCTTTACTGTGTGTGGGTCTCCTCTGTCAGGACTCTGTACTGTGTGTGGGTCTCCTCTGTCAGGACTCTTTACTGTGAGTCTCCTCTGTCAGGACTCTTTACTGTGAGTCTCCTCTGTCAGGACTCTTTACTGTGGGTCTCCTCTGTCAGGACTCTTTACTGTGTGTCGTCTAAGCACTAGTGTGTACAGTATAACTATATATGAATACTCTGTGTTCTCCAGGTATGGCTGACTCTAGCTGATCAGTACCTCCACAGTATCTCTATCGACTGGGACAAAACTCTCCGCTTCGCTTTCAACGAACGCAGTAACCCTGACGATGACTCACTGGGCATCCAGATTGTTAAGGTAACAGGATATTTGTACATGGAATGCATCATGGAAAACAACAGCTGTTCCCTCCTTCCCTTGTTGAGAGAGAACCATGAATTAGCAGGACAAGGTCCATACCCCTCTGTCTCTCTCTCTGTCTCTCTCTCTGTCTCTGTCTCTGTCTCTGTCTCTGTCTCTGTCTCTGTCTCTCTCTCTCTCTGTCTCTCTCTCTCTCTCTCTGTAAAACTGTTGTGTTATATCATTAAATGCAGTCCCCTGGTATGGATGAATAAAGTATTGTTGTTCATTAGGACCTACACAGGACAGGTTGTAGTTCATACTCCGGCCAGGAGGGGGAGCAGGACCGGGTGGTGCTGAAGAGGGTGCTCCTGGCGTACGCTCGCTGGAATAAGGCTGTAGGATACTGTCAGGGCTTCAACGTACTGGCGGCGCTCATACTGGAGGTTACAGAGGGCAACGAGAGCCACGCACTAAAGGTACACTCCAACACTGCTCTGAAAGGGGTTGATTTATTACAACACTGCTGTGAAAGGGGATGATTTATTACAACAACACTGCTCTGAAAGGGGTTGATTTATTACAACACTGCTGTGAAAGGGGATGATTTATTACAACACTGCTGTGAAAGGGGATGATTTATTACACTCCAACACTGCTGTGAAAGGGGATGATTTATTACAACACTGCTGTGAAAGGGGATGATTTATTACAACACTGCTGTGAAAGGGGATGATTTATTACAACACTGCTCTGAAAGGGGATGATTTATTACAACACTGCTGTGAAAGGGGATGATTTATTACAACACTGCTGTGAAAGGGGATGATTTATTACAACACTGCTGTGAAAGGGGATGATTTATTACAACACTGCTGTGAAAGGGGATGATTTATTACAACACTGCTCTGAAAGGGGATGATTTATTACACTACAACACTGCTGTGAAAGGGGATGATTTATTACACTCCAACACTGCTCTGAAAGGGGATGATTTATTACAACACTGCTCTGAAAGGGGATGATTTATTACAACACTGCTGTGAAAGGGGATGATTTATTACAACACTGCTCTGAAAGGGGATGATTTATTACAACACTGCTCTGAAAGGGGATGATTTATTACACTCCAACACTGCTCTGAAAGGGGATGATTTATTACACTACAACACTGCTCTGAAAGGGGATGATTTATTACACTACAACACTGCTCTGAAAGGGGATGATTTATTACAACACTGCTGTGAAAGGGGATGATTTATTACAACACTGCTGTGAAAGGGGATGATTTATTACAACACTGCTCTGAAAGGGGATGATTTATTACACTCCAACACTGCTCTGAAAGGGGATGATTTATTACAACACTGCTGTGAAAGGGGATGATTTATTACACTCCAACACTGCTGTGAAAGGGGATGATTTATTACACTCCAACACTGCTGTGAAAGGGGATGATTTATTACAACACTGCTGTGAAAGGGGATGATTTATTACAACACTGCTGTGAAAGGGGATGATTTATTACACTACAACACTGCTCTGAAAGGGGATGATTTATTACACTACAACACTGCTCTGAAAGGGGATGATTTATTACACTCCAACACTGCTCTGAAAGGGGATGATTTATTACAACACTGCTGTGAAAGGGGATTATTTATTACAACACTGCTGTGAAAGGGGATGATTTATTACACTACAACACTGCTCTGAAAGGGGATGATTTATTACACTACAACACTGCTCTGAAAGGGGATGATTTATTACAACACTGCTGTGAAAGGGGATGATTTATTACAACAACACTGCTCTGAAAGGGGATGATTTATTACAACACTGCTCTGAAAGGGGATGATTTATTACAACACTGCTCTGAAAGGGGATGATTTATTACAACACTGCTCTGAAAGGGGATGATTTATTACAACACTGCTGTGAAAGGGGATGATTTATTACAACACTGCTGTGAAAGGGGATGATTTATTACACTACAACACTGCTCTGAAAGGGGATGATTTATTACAACACTGCTGTGAAAGGGGATGATTTATCTGTTGTACTCATTCTAACTGATCCTCCGTCTCTCCTCCAGGTGATGATCTACCTGATAGACAAGGTGCTACCAGAGAGCTATTTTGCCAACAACCTGCGTTCTCTGTCTGTGGACATGGCTGTGTTTAGAGATCTCCTGAGGATGAAGCTGCCTCATCTCTCACAGCACCTACACCTCCTGCAGAAGACTGCTGATAGAGAGGCTGGAGGTGGGTCTGTCTGTCTGTCTCTGTCATACGGACCTCTACAACTCCCCTGACTAACGCCAGCGTGTCATACGGACCAGACTAACATACGGACCAGACTAACATACGGACCAGACTAACGCCAGCGTGTGATACGGACCAGACTAACATACGGACCAGACTAACATACGGACCAGACTAACATACGGACCAGACTAACATACGGACCAGACTAACATACGGACCAGACTAACGCCAGCGTGTGATACGGACCAGACTAACATATGGACCAGACTAACGCCAGCGTGTGTCTTACAGGCAGCTACGAGCCTCCCCTGACTAACCCCAGTGTATGTCTTACAGGCAGCTACGAGCCTCCCCTGACTAACCCCAGTGTATGTCTTACAGGCAGCTACGAGCCTCCCCTGACTAACCCCAGTGTATGTCTTACAGGCAGCTACGAGCCTCCCCTGACTATCGCCAGCGTGTGTCTTACAGGCAGCTATGAGCCTCCCCTGACTAACTCCAGTGTGTGTCTTACAGGCAGCTACGAGCCTCCCCTGACTAACCCCGGTGTGTGTCTTACAGGCAGCTATGAGCCTCCCCTGACTAACCCCAGTGTATGTCTTACAGGCAGCTATGAGCCTCCCCTGACTAACCCCAGTGTGTGTCTTACAGGCAGCTATGAGCCTCCCCTGACTAACCCCAGTGTATGTCTTACAGGCAGCTACGAGCCTCCCCTGACTAACCCCAGTGTATGTCTTACAGGCAGCTATGAGCCTCCCCTGACTAACGCCAGCGTGTGTCTTACAGGCAGCTACGAGCCTCCCCTGACTAACCCCGGTGTGTGTCTTACAGGCAGCTATGAGCCTCCCCTGACTAACTCCAGTGTGTGTCTTACAGGCAGCTACGAGCCTCCCCTGACTAACCCCGGTGTGTGTCTTACAGGCAGCTATGAGCCTCCCCTGACTAACCCCAGTGTATGTCTTACAGGCAGCTATGAGCCTCCCCTGACTAACGCCAGCGTGTGTCTTACAGGCAGCTATGAGCCTCCCCTGACTAACTCCAGTGTGTGTCTTACAGGCAGCTACGAGCCTCCCCTGACTAACCCCGGTGTGTGTCTTACAGGCAGCTATGAGCCTCCCCTGACTAACCCCAGTGTATGTCTTACAGGCAGCTATGAGCCTCCCTGACTAACCCCAGTGTGTGTCTTACAGGCAGCTATGAGCCTCCCTGACTAACCCCAGTGTATGTCTTACAGGCAGCTACGAGCCTCCCCTGACTAACCCCAGTGTATGTCTTACAGGCAGCTATGAGCTTCCCCTGACTAACGCCAGCGTGTGTCTTACAGGCAGCTATGAGCCTCCCTGACTAACTCCAGTGTGTGTCTTACAGGCAGCTACGAGCCTCCCTGACTAACCCCAGTGTGTGTCTTACAGGCAGCTATGAGCCTCCCCTGACTAACCCCAGTGTATGTCTTACAGGCAGCTACGAGCCTCCCCTGACTAACGCCAGTGTGTGTCTTACAGGCAGCTACGAGCCTCCCCTGACTAACCCCAGTGTATGTCTTACAGGCAGCTACGAGCCTCCCCTGACTAACCCCAGTGTGTGTCTTACAGGCAGCTACGAGCCTCCCCTGACCAACGTGTTCACGATGCAGTGGTTTCTGACCATGTTTGCTACCTGCCTGCCCCCCAACACCGTGCTGAAGATCTGGGACTCTGTGTTCTTCGAAGGTTCTGAGGTTCTCCTGAGGGTGGCTCTGGCCATCTGGTCTCACCTGGGGGAGTGAGTACCCTAACCCCTACACACTGTACCCCTAACCCCTACACACTGTACCCTAACCCCTACACACTGTATCCTAACCCCTATACACTGTACCCCTAACCCCTACACACTGTACCCCTAACCCCTAACCCCTACACACTGTACCCTAACCCCTACACACTGTACCCCTAACCCCTAACCCCTACACACTGTACCCTAACCCCTACACACTGTACCCCTAACCCCTAACCCCTACACACTGTACCCTAACCCCTACACACTGTATCCCTAACCCCTAACCCCTACACACTGTACCCCTAACCCCTACACACTGTACCCCTAACCCCTACACACTGTACCCCTAACCCCTACACACTGTATCCCTAACCCCTACACACTGTACCCCTAACCCCTACACACTGTACCCCTAACCCCTACACACTGTATCCCTAACCCCTACACACTGTATCCCTAACCCCTACACACTGTATCCCTAACCCCTACACACTGTATCCCTAACCCCTACACACTGTATCCCTAACCCCTACACACTGTATCCCTAACCCCTACACACTGTACCCTAACCCCTACACACTGTACCCCTAACCCCTACACACTGTATCCCTAACCCCTACACACTGTACCCCTAACCCCTACACACTGTATCCCTAACCCTAACCCCTACACACTGTAACCCTAACCCCTACACACTGTATCCCTAACCCCTACACACTGTACCCCTAACCCCTACACACTGTATCCCTAACCCCTACACACTGTACCCCTAACCCCTACACACTGTACCCCTAACCCCTACACACTGTACCCCTAACCCCTACACACTGTATCCCTAACCCCTACACACTGTATCCCTAACCCCTACACACTGTATCCCTAACCCCTACACACTGTACCCCTAACCCCTACACACTGTACCCCTACACACTGTACCCCTAACCCCTACACACTGTACCCCTAACCCCTACACACTGTACCCTAACCCCTACACACTGTACCCCTAACCCCTACACACTGTATCCCTAACCCCTACACACTGTATCCCTAACCCCTACACACTGTACCCCTAACCCCTACACACTGTACCCCTAACCCCTACACACTGTATCCCTACACACTTTATCCCTAACCCCTACACACTGTACCCCTAACCCCTACACACTGTACCCCTAACCCCTACACACTGTAACCCTAACCCCTACACACTGTATCCCTAACCCCTACACACTGTATCCCTAACCCCTAACCCCTACACACTGTATCCCTAACCCCTACACACTGTACCCCTAACCCCTACACACTGTACCCCTAACCCCTACACTGTACCCCTAACCCCTACACACTGTACCCCTAACCCCTACACACTGTACCCCTAACCCCTACACACTGTAACCCTAACCCCTACACACTGTATCCCTAACCCCTACACACTGTATCCCTAACCCCTAACCCCTACACACTGTATCCCTAACCCCTACACACTGTACCCCTAACCCCTACACACTGTATCCCTAACCCCTACACACTGTACCTCTAACCCCTACACACTGTATCCCTAACCCCTACACACTGTACCCCTAACCCCTACACACTGTACCCCATACACACTGTACCCCTAACCCCTACACACTGTACCCCTAACCCCTACACACTGTATCCCTAACCCCTACACACTGTACCCCTAACCCCTACACACTGTACCCCTAACCCCTACACACTGTACCCCTAACCCCTACACACTGTACCCCTAACCCCTACACACTGTACCCCTAACCCCTACACACTGTACCCCTAACCCCTACACACTGTACCCCTATACACTGTATCCCTAACCCCTACACACTGTATCCCTAACCTCTACACACTGTACCCCTAACCCCTACACACTGTACCCCTAACCCTTACACACTGTACCCCTAACCCCTACACACTGTATCCCTAACCCCTAACCCCTACACACTGTACCCCTAACCCCTACACACTGTACTCCTAACCCTTACACACTGTACCCCTAACCCTTACACACTGTATCCCTAACCCCTACACACTGTATCCCTAACCCCTACACACTGTACCCCTAACCCCTACACACTGTACCCCTACACACTGTATCCCTAACCCCTACACACTGTACCCCTAACCCCTACACACTGTACCCCTACACACTGTACCCCTAACCCCTACACACTGTATCCCTAACCCCTACACACTGTACCCCTAACCCCTACACACTGTACCCCTAACCCCTACACACTGTATCCCTAACCCCTACACACTGTATCCCTAACCCCTACACACTGTACCCCTAACCCCTAACCCCTACACACTGTATCCCTAACCCCTACACACTGTACCCCTAACCCCTAACCCCTACACACTGTACCCCTAACCCCTACACACTGTATCCCTAACCTCTACACACTGTACCGCTAACCCCTACACACTGTATCCCTAACCTCTACACACTGTACCCCTAACCCCTAACCCCTACACACTGTACCCCTACACACTGTACCCCTAACCCCTACACACTGTATCCCTAACCCCTACACACTGTACCCCTAACCCCTACACACTGTACCCCTACACACTGTATCCCTAACCCCTACACACTGTATCCCTAACCCCTACACACTGTATCCCTAACCCCTACACACTGTATCCCTAACCCCTACACACTGTATCCCTAACCCCTACACACTGTATCCCTAACCCCTACACACTGTATCCCTAACCCCTACACACTGTACCCCTACACACTGTATCCCTAACCCCTACACACTGTATCCCTAACCTCTACACACTGTACCCCTAAGCCCTAACCCCTACACACTGTACCCCTACACACTGTACCCCTAACCCCTACACACTGTACCCCTAACCCCTACACACTGTACCCCTAACCCCTACACACTGTACCCCTAACCCCTACACACTGTATCCCTAACCCCTACACACTGTACCCCTAACCCCTACACACTGTACCCCTAACCCCTACACACTGTACCCCTACACACTGTACCCCTAACCCCTACACACTGTATCCCTACACACTGTACCCCTACACACTGTACCCCTACACACTGTATCCCTAACCCCTACACACTGTATCCCTAACCCCTACACACTGTACCCCTAACCCCTACACACTGTATCCCTACACACTGTACCCCTAACCCCTACACACTGTACACCTACACACTGTAACCCTAACCCCTACACACTGTACCCCTAACCCCTACAAACTGTATCCCTACACACTGTACCCTACACACTGTAACCCTAACCCCTACACACTGTACCCCTAACCCCTACACACTGTATCCCTACACACTGTACCCCTAACCCCTACACACTGTACCCCTACACACTGTATCCCTAACCCCTACACACTGTATCCCTAACCCCTACACACTGTAACCCTAACCCCTACACACCTTACCCCTAACCCCTACACACCTTACCCCTAACCCCTACACACTGTATCCCTAACCCCTACACACTGTACCCCTAACCCCTACACACTGTATCCCTAACCCCTACACACTGTACCCCTAACCCCTACACACTGTACCCCTAACCCCTACACACTGTATCCCTAACCCCTACACACTGTATCCCTAACCCCTACACACTGTATCCCTAACCCCTACACACTGTATCCCTAACCCCTACACACTGTATCCCTAACCCCTACACACTGTATCCCTAACCCCTACATACTGTACCCCTAACCCCTACACACTGTATCCCTAACCCCTAACCCCTACACACTGTATCCCTAACCCCTAACCCCTACACACTGTATCCCTAACCCCTACACACTGTACCCCTAACCCCTACACACTGTATCCCTAACCCCTACACACTGTACCCCTAACCCCTACACACTGTATCCCTAACCCCTACACACTGTATCCCTAACCCCTACACACTGTATCCCTAACCCCTACACACTGTATCCCTAACCCCTACACACTGTACCCCTAACCCCTACACACTGTACCCCTAACCCCTACACACTGTACCCCTAACCCCTACACACTGTATCCCTAACCCCTAACCCCTACACACTGTATCCCTAACCCCTACACACTGTACCCCTAACCCCTACACACTGTACCCCTAACCCCTACACACTGTACCCCTAACCCCTACACACTGTACCCCTAACCCCTACACACTGTATCCCTAACCCCTACACACTGTACCCCTAACCCCTACACACTGTACCCCTAACCCCTACACACTGTATCCCTAACCCCTACACACTGTATCCCTAACCCCTACACACTGTATCCCTAACCCCTACACACTGTATCCCTAACCCCTACACACTGTATCCCTAACCCCTACACACTGTATCCCTAACCCCTACACACTGTACCCCTACACACTGTATCCCTAACCCCTACACACTGTATCCCTAACCTCTACACACTGTACCCCTAAGCCCTAACCCCTACACACTGTACCCCTACACACTGTACCCCTAACCCCTACACACTGTACCCCTAACCCCTACACACTGTACCCCTAACCCCTACACACTGTATCCCTAACCCCTACACACTGTACCCCTAACCCCTACACACTGTACCCCTAACCCCTACACACTGTACCCCTAACCCCTACACACTGTACCCCTAACCCCTACACACTGTACCCCTACACACTGTACCCCTACACACTGTATCCCTACACACTGTATCCCTAACCCCTACACACTGTATCCCTAACCCCTACACACTGTACCCCTAACCCCTACACACTGTATCCCTACACACTGTACCCCTAACCCCTACACACTGTACACCTAACACACTGTAACCCTAACCCCTACACACTGTACCCCTAACCCCTACACACTGTATCCCTACACACTGTACCCCTACACACTGTAACCCTAACCCCTACACACTGTACCCCTAACCCCTACACACTGTATCCCTACACACTGTACCCCTAACCCCTACACACTGTACCCCTACACACTGTATCCCTAACCCCTACACACTGTATCCCTAACCCCTACACACTGTAACCCTAACCCCTACACACCTGTACCCCTAACCCCTACACACCTTACCCCTAACCCCTACACACTGTATCCCTAACCCCTACACACTGTACCCCTAACCCCTACACACTGTATCCCTAACCCCTACACACTGTACCCCTAACCCCTACACACTGTACCCCTAACCCCTACACACTGTATCCCTAACCCCTACACACTGTATCCCTAACCCCTACACACTGTATCCCTAACCCCTACACACTGTATCCCTAACCCCTACACACTGTATCCCTAACCCCTACACACTGTATCCCTAACCCCTACATACTGTACCCCTAACCCCTACACACTGTATCCCTAACCCTAACCCCTACACACTGTATCCCTAACCCCTAACCCCTACACACTGTATCCCTAACCCCTACACACTGTACCCCTAACCCCTACACACTGTATCCCTAACCCCTACACACTGTACCCTAACCCCTACACACTGTATCCCTAACCCCTACACACTGTATCCCTAACCCCTACACACTGTATCCCTAACCCCTACACACTGTATCCCTAACCCCTACACACTGTACCCCTAACCCCTACACACTGTACCCCTAACCCCTACACACTGTACCCCTAACCCCTACACACTGTATCCCTAACCCCTAACCCCTACACACTGTATCCCTAACCCCTACACACTGTACCCCTAACCCCTACACACTGTACCCCTAACCCCTACACACTGTACCCCTAACCCCTACACACTGTATCCCTAACCCCTACACACTCTATCCCTAACCCCTACACACTGTACCCCTAACCCCTACACACTGTATCCCTAACCCCTACACACTGTACCCTAACCCCTACACACTGTACCCCTAACCCCTACACACTGTATCCCTAACCCCTACACACTGTACCCCTAACCCCTACACACTGTACCCCTAACCCCTACACACTGTACCCTAACCCCTACACACTGTACCCCTAACCCCTACACACTGTACCCCTAACCCCTACACACTGTACCCCTAACCCCTACACACTGTACCCCTAACCCCTACACACTGTATCCCTAACCCCTACACACTGTACCCCTAACCCCTACACACTGTACCCCTAACCCCTACACACTGTAACCCCCAGGCATATAGAGTACTGTCAGACAGCAGACGAGTTCTACAGCACCATGGGATGGATCACTCAGGAGATGTTGGAGAACAGCCTCATAGACTGTGGCCACCTCATGCAGGTGAGAGATGTTGGAGAACAGCCTCGTAGACTGTAGCCACCTCATGCGGGTTGGAGAACAGCCTCATAGACTGTAGCCACCTCATGCGGGTTGGAGAACAGCCTCATAGACTGTAGCCACCTCATGCGGGTTGGAGAACAGCCTCATAGACTGTAGCCACCTCATGCGGGTTGGAGAACAGCCTCGTAGACTGTAGCCACCTCATGCGGGTTGGAGAACAGCCTCGTAGACTGTAGCCACCTCATGCGGGTTGGAGAACAGCCTCGTAGACTGTAGCCACCTCATGCGGGTTGGAGAACAGCCTCGTAGACTGTAGCCACCTCATGCGGGTTGGAGAACAGCCTACAGACTGTAGCCACCTCATGCGGGTTGGAGAACAGCCTCGTAGACTGTAGCCACCTCATGCGGGTTGGAGAACAGCCTCGTAGACTGTAGCCACCTCATGCGGGTTGGAGAACAGCCTCGTAGACTGTAGCCACCTCATGCGGGTTGGAGAACAGCCTCGTAGACTGTAGCCACCTCATGCGGGTTGGAGAACAGCCTCGTAGACTGTAGCCACCTCATGCGGGTTGGAGAGCGGCCTCGTAGACTGTAGCCACCTCATGCAGGTGAGAGATGTTGGAGAACAGCCTCGTAGACTGTATCCACCTCATGCAGGTGAGAGATGTTGGAGAGCGGCCTCGTAGACTGTAGCCACCTCACGCGGGTTGGAGAGCGGCCTCGTAGACTGTAGCCACCTCATGCGGGTTGGAGAGCGGCCTCGTAGACTGTAGCCACCTCACGCAGGTGAGAGATGTTGGAGACCAACCTCGCAGACTGTAGCCACCTCACGCGAGTTGGAGAGCGGCCTCGTAGACTGTAGCCACCTCACGCAGGTGAGAGATGTTGGAGACCAACCTCGCAGACTGTAGCCACCTCACGCGAGTTGGAGAGCGGCCTCGTAGACTGTAGCCACCTCACACGGGTTGGAGATCGGCCTCGTAGACTGTAGCCACCTCACGCGGGTTGGAGAACAGCCTCGTAGACTGTAGCCACCTCATGCAGGTGAGAGATGTTGGAGAGCGGCCTCGTAGACTGTAGCCACCTCATGCAGGTGAGAGATGTTGGAGAGCGGCCTCGTAGACTGTAGCCACCTCATGCAGGTGAGAGATGTTGGAGAACAGCCTCATAGACTGTATCCACCTCATGCAGGTGAGAGATGTTGGAGAACAGCCTCGTAGACTGTAGCCACCTCATGCGGGTTGGAGAACAGCCTCATAGACTGTAGCCACCTCATGCGGGTTGGAGAACAGCCTCATAGACTGTAGCCACCTCATGCGGGTTGGAGAACAGCCTCATAGACTGTAGCCACCTCATGCGGGTTGGAGAACAGCCTCGTAGACTGTAGCCACCTCATGCGGGTTGGAGAACAGCCTCGTAGACTGTAGCCACCTCATGCGGGTTGGAGAACAGCCTCGTAGACTGTAGCCACCTCATGCGGGTTGGAGAACAGCCTCGTAGACTGTAGCCACCTCATGCGGGTTGGAGAACAGCCTCGTAGACTGTAGCCACCTCATGCGGGTTGGAGAACAGCCTCGTAGACTGTAGCCACCTCATGCGGGTTGGAGAACAGCCTCGTAGACTGTAGCCACCTCATGCGGGTTGGAGAACAGCCTCGTAGACTGTAGCCACCTCATGCGGGTTGGAGAACAGCCTCGTAGACTGTAGCCACCTCATGCGGGTTGGAGAACAGCCTCGTAGACTGTAGCCACCTCATGCGGGTTGGAGAACAGCCTCGTAGACTGTAGCCACCTCATGCGGGTTGGAGAACAGCCTCGTAGACTGTAGCCACCTCATGCGGGTTGGAGAACAGCCTCGTAGACTGTAGCCACCTCATGCAGGTGAGAGATGTTGGAGAACAGCCTCGTAGACTGTAGCCACCTCACGCGGGTTGGAGAGCGGCCTCGTAGACTGTAGCCACCTCATGCAGGTGAGAGATGTTGGAGAACAGCCTCGTAGACTGTATCCACCTCATGCAGGTGAGAGATGTTGGAGAGCGGCCTCGTAGACTGTAGCCACCTCACGCGGGTTGGAGAGCGGCCTCGTAGACTGTAGCCACCTCACGCGGGTTGGAGAGCGGCCTCGTAGACTGTAGCCACCTCACGCAGGTGAGAGATGTTGGAGACCAACCTCGCAGACTGTAGCCACCTCACGCGAGTTGGAGAGCGGCCTCGTAGACTGTAGCCACCTCACGCAGGTGAGAGATGTTGGAGACCAACCTCGCAGACTGTAGCCACCTCACGCGAGTTGGAGAGCGGCCTCGTAGACTGTAGCCACCTCACACGGGTTGGAGATCGGCCTCGTAGACTGTAGCCACCTCACGCGGGTTGGAGAACAGCCTCGTAGACTGTAGCCACCTCATGCAGGTGAGAGATGTTGGAGAGCGGCCTCGTAGACTGTAGCCACCTCATGCAGGTGAGAGATGTTGGAGAGCGGCCTCGTAGACTGTAGCCACCTCATGCAGGTGAGAGATGTTGGAGAACAGCCTCATAGACTGTATCCACCTCATGCAGGTGAGAGATGTTGGAGAACAGCCTCGTAGACTGTAGCCACCTCATGCGGGTTGGAGAACAGCCTCATAGACTGTAGCCACCTCATGCGGGTTGGAGAACAGCCTCATAGACTGTATCCACCTCATGCAGGTGAGAGATGTTGGAGAGCGGCCTCGTAGACTGTAGCCACCTCATGCAGGTGAGAGATGTTGGAGAGCGGCCTCGTAGACTGTAGCCACCTCATGCAGGTGAGAGATGTTGGAGAACAGCCTCGTAGACTGTAGCCACCTCATGCAGGTGAGAGATGTTGGAGAACGGCCTCGTAGACTGTAGCCACCTCATGCAGGTGAGAGATGTTGGAGAGCGGCCTCGTAGACTGTAGCCACCTCATGCAGGTGAGAGATGTTGGAGAACGGCCTCGTAGACTGTAGCCACCTCATGCAGGTGAGAGATGTTGGAGAGCGGCCTCGTAGACTGTAGCCACCTCATGCAGGTGAGAGATGTTGGAGAGCGGCCTCGTAGACTGTAGCCACCTCATGCAGGTGAGAGATGTTGGAGAGCGGCCTCGTAGACTGTAGCCACCTCATGCAGGTGAGAGATGTTGGAGAGCGGCCTCGTAGACTGTAGCCACCTCATGCAGGTGAGAGATGTTGGAGAGCGGCCTCGTAGACTGTAGCCACCTCACGCGGGCTGGAGAGCGGCCTCGTAGACTGTAGCCACCTCACGCGGGTTGGAGAGCGGCCTCGTAGACTGTAGTCACCTCACGCGGGTTGGAGAGCGGCCTCGTAGACTGTATCCACCTCATGCAGGTGAGAGATGTTGGAGAGCGGCCTCGTAGACTGTAGCCACCTCACGCGGGTTGGAGAGCGGCCTCGTAGACTGTATCCACCTCATGCAGGTGAGAGATGTTGGAGAGCGGCCTCGTAGACTGTAGCCACCTCACGCGGGTTGGAGAGCGGCCTCGTAGACTGTAGCCACCTCATGCAGGTGAGAGATGTTAGAGAACGGCCTCGTAGACTGTAGCCACCTCATGCAGGTGAGAGATGTTGGAGAGCGGCCTCGTAGACTGTAGCCACCTCACGCGGGTTGGAGAGCGGCCTCGTAGACTGTAGCCACCTCACGCGGGTTGGAGAGCGGCCTCGTAGACTGTAGCCACCTCACGCAGGTGAGAGATGTTGGAGACCAACCTCGCAGACTAGCCACCTCACGCGAGTTGGAGAGCGGCCTCGTAGACTGTAGCCACCTCACGCGGGCTGGAGAGCGGCCTCGCAGACTGTAGCCACCGCGCGCGGGCTGGAGAGCGGCCTCGCAGACTGTAGCCACCCGCGGGCTGGAGAGCGGCCTCGCAGACTGTAGCCCACGCGCGCGGGCTGGGAGAGCGGCCTCGCAGACTGTAGCCACCGCGCGCGGGCTGGAGAGCGGCCTCGCAGACTGTAGCCACCGCGCGCGGGCTGGAGCGGCCTCGCAGACTGTAGCCACCGCGCGCGGGCTGGAGAGCGGCCTCGCAGACTGTAGCCACCGCGCGCGGGCTGGAGAGCGGCCTCGCAGACTGTAGCCACCGCGCGCGGGCTGGAGAGCGGCCTCGCAGACTGTAGCCACCGCGCGCGGGCTGGAGAGCGGCCTCGCAGACTGTAGCCACCGCGCGCGGGCTGGAGAGCGGCCTCGCAGACTGTAGCCACCGCGCGGGCTGGAGAGCGGCCTCGCAGACTGTAGCCACCGCGCGCGGGCTGGAGAGCGGCCTCGCAGACTGTAGCCAGCGCGCGGGCTGGAGAGCGGCCTCGCAGACTGTAGCCACGGGCTGGAGAGCGGCCTCGCAGACTGCCAGCCACCTCACGCGGGCTGGAGAGCGGCCTCGCAGACTGTAGCCACCGCGCGCGGGCTGGAGAGCGGCCTCGTAGACTGTAGCCACCTCACGCGGGCTGGAGAGCGGCCTCGTAGACTGTAGCCACCTCACGCGGGCTGGAGAGCGGCCTCGTAGACTGTAGCCACCTCATGCAGGTGAGAGATGTTGGAGAGCGGCCTCGTAGACTGTAGCCACCTCACGCGGGCTGGAGAGCGGCCTCGTAGACTGTAGCCACCTCACGCGGGCTGGAGAGCGGCCTCGTAGACTGTAGCCACCTCACGCGGGCTGGAGAGCGGCCTCAGACTGTAGCCACCTCATGCAGGTGAGAGATGTTGAGAGCGGCCTCGTAGACTGTAGCCACCTCACGCGGGTTGGAGAGCGGCCTCGCAGACTGTAGCGGCCTTATTTTAAAAAGTGTTAAATAGATTTCCTTCTCACTCATCTACACACAATATCCTGTAATGAATAAGGTGAAAACATGTCTAAACATTTTAGAAAAATCTTTAGAAAAAGCCAAAATATCTCATTTACATAAGTATTCACACCCCTGAGTCAATACGTTGTCTTGTTAGACTTCAGTGCAGATTTTGACAAATTGATCATAGTCTGCTGCTGGAAAGACATGTGTTGTGGCTTTACACCCCCTGCTATAATGTGGATAAAGAGTTACCTGTCTAACAGAACACAGAGGGTGTTATGGCTTTACACCCCCTGCTATAATGTGGATAAAGAGTTACCTGTCTAACAGAACACAGAGGGTGTTATGGCTTTACACCCCCTGCTATAATGTGGATAAAGAGTTACCTGTCTAACAGAACACAGAGGGTGTTATGGCTTTACACCCCCTGCTATAATGTGGATAAAGAGTTACCTGTCTAAGAGAACACAGAGGGTGTTATGGCTTTACACCCCCTGCTATAATGTGGATGAAGAGTTACCTGTCTAACAGAACACAGAGGGTGTTATGGCTTTACACCCCCTGCTATAATGTGGATGAAGAGTTACCTGTCTAACAGAACACAGAGGGTGTTATGGCTTTACACCCCCTGCTATAATGTGGATAAAGAGTTACCTGTCTAACAGAACACAGAGGGTGTTATGGCTTTACACCCCCTGCTATAATGTGGATGAAGAGTTACCTGTCTAACAGAACACAGAGGGTGTTATGGCTTTACACCCCCTGCTATATTGTGGATAAAGAGTTACCTGTCTAACAGAACACAGAGGGTATTCTTTAATGGAAGCCTCTCCAACATAATCCAGGTAGAATCAGGCATTCTCCAGGGCAGCTGTTTAGGACCCTTGCTGTTTTCAATGTTTACTAACGACATGCCACTGACTGAGTAAAGCCAGAGTGTCTATATATGCGGATGACTCATTATACACGTCAACTACTACAGCGACTGAAATGACTGCAACACTCAACAAAGAGCTGCAGTTAGTTTCAGAGTGGGTGGCAAGGAATAATTTAGCCCTAAATATTTCTAAAACTAAAAGCATTGAATTTGGAACAAAACACTCACTAAACCCCAACTAAATCTTGTAATAAATCACGTGGAAATTGGGCAAGTTGAGGTGACTAAACTTCTTGGAGTAACACTAAATTGTAAACTGTCATGGTCAAAACATGTTGATGCAACAGTAGCTAAGATGGATAGAAGTCTGTCCATAAGAAAGCTCTGCTCTACCTTAACAACACAATCAACAAGGCAGGTCCTACAGGCCCTAGTTTCTACCTTCTTAACAGCACTATCAACAAGGCAGGTCCTACAGGCCCTAGTTTCTACCTTCTTAACAACACTATCAACAAGGCAGGTCCTACAGGCCCTAGTTTCTACCTTCTTAACAACACTATCAACAAGGCAGGTCCTACAGGCCCTAGTTTCTACCTTCTTAACAACACTATCAACAAGGCAGGTCCTACAGGCCCTAGTTTCTACCTTCTTAACAACACTATCAACAAGGCTGGTCCTAGTTTCTACCTTCTTAACAACACTATCAACAAGGCAGGTCCTACAGGCCCTAGTTTCTACCTTCTTAACAACACTATCAACAAGGCAGGTCCTAGTTTCTACCTTCTTAACAACACAATCAACAAGGCAGGTCCTACAGACCCTAGTTTCTACCTTCTTAACAACACTATCAACAAGGCAGGTCCTACAGGCCCTAGTTTCTACCTTCTTAACACTATCATCAAGGCAGGTCCTACAGGCCCTAGTTTCTACCTTCTTAACAGCACTATCAACAGGGCAGGTCCAACAGGCCCTAGTTTCTACCTTAACAACACTATCAACAAGACCGGTCCTACAGACCCTAGTTTCTACCTTCTTAACAACACTATCAACAAGGCAGGTCCTACAGGCCCTAGTTTCTACCTTCTTAACAACACTATCAACAAGGCAGGTCCTACAGGCCCTAGTTTCTACCTTCTTAACAACACTATTAACAAGGCAGGTCCTACAGGCCCTAGTTTCTACCTTCTTAACAACACTATCAACAAGGCAGGTCCAACAGGCTCTAGTTTCTACCTTCTTAACAACACTATCAACAAGGCAGGTCCTACAGGCCCTAGTTTCTACCTTCTTAACAACACTATCAACAAGGCATGGTCCTACAGGCCCTAGATTTCTCACCTTCTTAACACTATCATCAAGGCATGTCCTACAGGCCCTAGTTTCTACCTTCTTAACAACACTATCATCAAGGCAGGTCCTACAGGCCCTAGTTTCTACCTTCTTAACAACACTATCAACAAGGCAGGTCCTACAGGCCCTAGTTTCTACCTTCTTAACAGCACTGTCAACAAGGCAGGTCCTAGTTTCTACCTTTTAACAGCACTATCAACAAGGCAGGTCCTACAGGCCCTAGTTTCTACCTTCTTAACAGCACTATCATCAAGCCAGGTCCTACAGGCCCTAGTTTCTACCTTCTTAACAGCACTATCAAGAGCCAGGTCCTACAGGCCCTAGTTTCTACCTTCTTAACAGCACTATCAACAAGCCAGGTCCTACAGGAACCTAGTTTCTACCTTCTTAACAACACTATCAACAAGGCAGGCCCTACAGGTCCACAGTTTCTACCTTCTTAACAACACTATCAACAAGGCAGGTCCTACAGGCCCTAGTTTCTACCTTCTTAACAACACTATCAACAAGGCAGGCCCTACAGGTCCTAGTTTCTACCTTCTTAACAACACTATCAACAAGGCAGGTCCTACAGGCCCTAGTTTCTACCTTCTTAACAGCACTATCAACAAGGCAGGTCCTACAGGCCCTAGTTTCTACCTTAACAGCACTATCAACAAGGCAGGTCCTACAGGCCCTAGTTTTGTCACACCTGGACTACTGTTCAGTCGCGTGGTCAGGTGACACAAAAAAGGACTTAAAAAATTGCAATTGTCTCAGGACAGCACGGCTGGCCCTTGGATGTACACAGAGCGCTAACATTAATAATATGGAAGTCAATGTCTCCTGGCTCAAAGTGGAGGAGAGATTCACTTCATCACTACTTGTATTTATGAGAGGTATTGACATGTTGAATTCACCAAGCTGTCTGTCTAAACTACTGGCACACAGCTCAGACACCCATGTATACCCCACAAGACATGCCACCAGAGGTCTGTCTAAACTACTGGCACACAGCTCAGACACCCATGTATACCCCACAAGACATGCCACCAGAGGTCTGTCTAAACTACTGGCACACAGCTCAGACACCCATCCATACCCCACAAGACATGCCACCAGAGGTCTGTTTAAACTACTGGCACACAGCTCAGACACCCATGTATACCCCACAAGACATGCCACCAGAGGTCTGTTTAAACTACTAGCACACAGCTAGGACACCCATGCATACCCCACAAGACATGCCACAAGAGGTCTCTTCACAGTCCCCAAGTCCAGAACAGACTATGGGAGGCGCACAGTACTACATAGAGCCATGACTACATGGAACTCTATTCCACAGTACTACATAGAGCCATGACTACATGGAACTCTATTCCACAGTACTACATAGAGCCATGACTACATGGAACTCTATTCCACAGTACCACATAGAGCCATGACTACATGGAACTCTATTCCACAGTACTACATAGAGCCATGACTACATGGAACTCTATTCCACAGTACTACATAGAGCCATGACTACATGGAACTCTATTCCACAGTACTACATAGAGCCATGACTACATGGAACTCTATTCCACAGTACTACATAGAGCCATGACTACATGGAACTCTATTCCACAGTACTACATAGAGCCATGACTACATGGAACTCTATTCCACAGTACTACATAGAGCCATGACTACATGGAACTCTATTCCACAGTACTACATAGAGCCATGACTACATGGAACTCTATTCCACAGTACTACATAGAGCCATGACTACATGGAACTCTATTCCACAGTACTACATAGAGCCATGACTACATGGAACTCTATTCCACAGTACTACATAGAGCCATGACTACATGGAACTCTATTCCACAGTACTACATAGAGCCATGACTACATGGAACTCTATTCCACAGTACTACATAGAGCCATGACTACATGGAACTCTATTCCACAGTACTACATAGAGCCATGACTACATGGAACTCTATTCCACAGTACTACATAGAGCCATGACTACATGGAACTCTATTCCACAGTATTACATAGAGCCATGAATACATGGAACTCTATTCCACAGTACTACGTAGAGCCATGACTACATGGAACTCTATTCCACAGTACTACGTAGAGCCATGACTACATGGAACTCTATTCCACAGTACTACGTAGAGCCATGACTACATGGAACTCTATTCCACAGTACTACGTAGAGCCATGACTACATGGAACTCTATTCCACAGTACTACATAGAGCCATGACTACATGGATCTCTATTCCACAGTACTACATAGAGCCATGACTACATGGAACTCTATTCCACAGTACTACATAGAGCCATGACTACATGGATCTCTATTCCACAGTACTACATAGAGCCATGACTACATGGAACTCTATTCCACAGTACTACATAGAGCCATGACTACATGGAACTCTATTCCACAGTACTACGTAGAGCCATGACTACATGGAACTCTATTCCACAGTACTACATAGAGCCAGGACAACATGGAACTCTATTCCACAGTACTACATAGAGCCATGACTACATGGAACTCTATTCCACAGTACTACATAGAGCCATGACTACATGGAACTGTATTCCACAGTACTACATAGAGCCATGACTACATGGAACTCTATTCCACAGTACTACATAGAGCCATGACTACATGGAACTCTATTCCACAGTACTACATAGAGCCATGACTACATGGAACTCTATTCCACAGTACTACATAGAGCCATGACTACATGGATCTCTATTCCACATCAGGTAACTGATGCAGCAGTAGAATCAGATTTAAAAAACACCAGGGAACAGCGGGGAGTTTGAAGCAAAACAAACATTGGCACAGACACATGATAACACACACACACATGCTAGCATACGCACTATACACACACACACACACACATGGATGTAGTACTGTAGATATGTGGTAGTGGTGGAGTAGGGGCCTGAGGGCACACAGTGTGTTGTAGATATGTGGTAGTGGTGGACTAGGGGCCTGAGGGCACACAGTGTGTTGTAGATATGTGGTAGTGGTGGAGTAGGGGCCTGAGGGCACACAGTGTGTTGTAGATATGTGGTAGTGGTGGAGTAGGGGCCTGAGGGCACACAGTGTACTGTAGATATGTGGTAGTGGTGGAGTAGGGGCCTGAGGGCACACAGTGTGTTGTAGATATGTGGTAGTGGTGGAGTAGGGGCCTGAGGGCACACAGTGTGTTGTAGATATGTGGTAGTGGTGGAGTAGGGGCCTGAGGGCACACAGTGTGTTGTAGATATGTGGTAATGGTGGAGAAGGGGCCTGAGGGCACACAGTGTGTTGTAGATATGTGGTAGTGGTGGAGTAGGGGCCTGAGGGGACACAGTGTACTGTAGATATGTGGTAGTGGTGGAGTAGGGGCCTGAGGGCACACAGTGTGTTGTAGATATGTGGTAGTGGTGGAGTAGGGGCCTGAGGGGACACAGTGTACTGTAGATATGTGGTAGTGGTGGACTAGGGGCCTGAGGGCAAACAGTGTGTTGTAGATATGTGGTAGTGGTGGAGTAGGGGCCTGAGGGCAAACAGTGTGTTGTAGATATGTGGTAGTGGTGGAGTAGGGGCCTGAGGGCACACAGTGTATTGTAGATATGTGGTAGTGGTGGAGTAGGGGCCTGAGGGCACACAGTGTGTTGTAGATATGTGGTAGTGGTGGAGGAGGGGCCTGAGGGCACACAGTGTGTTGTAGATATGTGGTAGTGGTGGAGTAGGGGCCTGAGGGCACACAGTGTGTTGTAGATATGTGGTAGTGGTGGAGGAGGGGCCTGAGGGCACACAGTGTGTTGTAGATATGTGGTAGTGGTGGAGTAGGGGCCTGAGGGCACACAGTGTGTTGTAGATATGTGGTAGTGGTGGAGTAGGGGCCTGAGGGCACACAGTGTGTTGTAGATATGTGGTAGTGGTGGAGTAGGGGCCTGAGGGCACACAGTGTGTTGTAGATATGTGGTAGTGGTGGAGTAGGGGCCTGAGGGCAAACAGTGTACTGTAGGTATGTGGTAGTGGTGGAGTAGGGGCCTGAGGGCAAACAGTGTACTGTAGGTATGTGGTAGTGGTGGAGTAGGGGCCTGAGGACACACAGTGTGTTGTAGATATGTGGTAGTGGTGGAGTAGGGGCCTGAGGGCAAACAGTGTGTTGTAGATATGTGGTAGTGGTGGAGTAGGGGCCTGAGGGCACACAGTGTGTTGTAGATATGTGGTAGTGGTGGAGTAGGGGCCTGAGGGCACACAGTGTGTTGTAGATATGTGGTAGTGGTGGAGTAGGGGCCTGAGGGCAAACAGTGTGTTGTAGATATGTGGTAGTGGTGGAGTAGGGGCCTGAGGGCAAACAGTGTGTTGTAGATATGTGGTAGTGGTGGAGTAGGGGCCTGAGGGCACACAGTGTGTTGTAGATATGTGGTAGTGGTGGAGTAGGGGCCTGAGGGCACACAGTGTGTTGTAGATATGTGGTAGTGGTGGAGTAGGGGCCTGAGGGCACCCAATGTGTTGTAGATATGTGGTAGTGGTGGAGTAGGGGCCTGAGGGCACACAGTGTGTTGTAGATATGTGGTAGTGGTGGAGTAGGGGCCTGAGGGCAAACAGTGTGTTGTAGATATGTGGTAGTGGTGGAGTAGGGGCCTGAGGGCACACAGTGTGTTGTAGATATGTGGTAGTGGTGGACTAGGGGCCTGAGGGGACACAGTGTACTGTAGATATGTGGTAGTGGTGGAGGAGGGGCCTGAGGGCACACAGTGTACTGTAGGTATGTGGTAGTGGTGGAGTAGGGGCCTGAGGGCACACAGTGTGTTGTAGATATGTGGTAGTGGTGGAGGAGGGGCCTGAGGGCACACAGTGTACTGTAGGTATGTGGTAGTGGTGGAGTAGGGGCCTGAGGGCACACAGTGTGTTGTAGATATGTGGTAGTGGTGGAGGAGGGGCCTGAGGGCACACAGTGTATTGTAGATATGTGGTAGTGGTGGAGGAGGGGCCTGAGGGCACACAGTGTGTTGTAGATATGTGGTAGTGGTGGAGTAGGGGCCTGAGGGGACACAGTGTGTTGTAGATATGTGGTAGTGGTGGAGTAGGGGCCTGAGGGCACCCAGTGTGTTGTAGATATGTGGTAGTGGTGGAGTAGGGGCCTGAGGGCACACAGTGTGTTGTAGATATGTGGTAGTGGTGGAGGAGGGGCCTGAGGGCACACAGTGTGTTGTAGATATGTGGTAGTGGTGGAGTAGGGGCCTGAGGGCACCCAGTGTGTTGTAGATATGTGGTAGTGGTGGAGGAGGGGCCTGAGGGCACACAGTGTGTTGTAGATATGTGGTAGTGGTGGAGTAGGGGCCTGAGGACACACAGTGTGTTGTAGATATGTGGTAGTGGTGGAGGAGGGGCCTGAGGGCACACAGTGTGTTGTAGATATGTGGTAGTGGTGGAGTAGGGGCCTGAGGGGACACAGTGTGTTGTAGATATGTGGTAGTGGTGGAGGAGGGGCCTGAGGGCAAACAGTGTGTTGTAGATATGTGGTAGTGGTGGAGTATGGGCCTGAGGGCACACAGTGTCTTGTAGATATGTGGTAGTGGTGGAGTAGGGGCCTGAGGGCACACAGTGTGTTGTAGATATGTGGTAGTGGTGGAGTAGGGGCCTGAGGGCACACAGTGTGTTGTAGATATGTGGTAGTGGTGGAGTAGGGGCCTGAGAGCACACAGTGTCTTGTGAAATCTATGAATGTATTGTAATGTTTTAAAAATGGTATAAACTGCATTAACTTTGCTGGACCCCAGGAAGAGTAGCTGCTGCCTTGGCAGGAACTAATGGGGATCCATAATAAACCCCAGGAAGAGTAGCTGCTGCCTTGGCAGGAACTAATGGGGATCCATAATAAACCCCAGGAAGTGTAGCTGCTGCTTTGGCAGGAACTAATGGGGATCCATAATAAACCCCAGGAAGAGTAGCTGCTGCTTTGGCAGGAACTAATGGGGATCCATAATAAACCCCAGGAAGAGTAGCTGCTGCTTTGGCAGGAACTAATGGGGATCCATAATAAACCCCAGGAAGAGTAGCTGCTGCTTTGGCAGGAACTAATGGGGATCCATAATAAACCCCAGGAAGAGTAGCTGCTGCTTTGGCAGGAACTAATGGGGATCCATAATAAACCCCAGGAAGAGTAGCTGCTGCTTTGGCAGGAACTAATGGGGATCCATAATAAACCCCAGGAAGAGTAGCTGCTGCTTTGGCAGGAACTAATGGGGATCCATAATAAACCCCAGGAAGAGTAGCTGCTGCTTTGGCAGGAACTAATGGGGATCCATAATAAACCCCAGGAAGAGTAGCTGCTGCTTTGGCAGGAACTAATGGGGATCCATAATAAACCCCAGGAAGAGTAGCTGCTGCTTTGGCAGGAACTAATGGGGATCCATAATAAACCCCAGGAAGAGTAGCTGCTGCTTTGGCAGGAACTAATGGGGATCCATAATAAACCCCAGGAAGAGTAGCTGCTGCTTTGGCAGGAACTAATGGGGATCCATAATAAACCCCAGGAAGAGTAGCTGCTGCTTTGGCAGGAACTAATGGGGATCCATAATAAACCCCAGGAAGAGTAGCTGCTGCTTTGGCAGGAACTAATGGGGATCCATAATAAACCCCAGGAAGAGTAGCTGCTGCTTTGGCAGGAACTAATGGGGATCCATAATAAACCCCAGGAAGAGTAGCTGCTGCTTTGGCAGGAACTAATGGGGATCCATAATAAACCCCAGGAAGAGTAGCTGCTGCTTTGGCAGGAACTAATGGGGATCCATAATAAACCCCAGGAAGAGTAGCTGCTGCTTTGGCAGGAACTAATGGGGATCCATAATAAACCCCAGGAAGAGTAGCTGCTGCTTTGGCAGGAACTAATGGGGATCCATAATAAACCCCAGGAAGAGTAGCTGCTGCTTTGGCAGGAACTAATGGGGATCCATAATAAACCCCAGGAAGAGTAGCTGCTGCTTTGGCAGGAACTAATGGGGATCCATAATAAACCCCAGGAAGAGTAGCTGCTGCTTTGGCAGGAACTAATGGGGATCCATAATAAACCCCAGGAAGAGTAGCTGCTGCCTTGGCAGGAACTAATGGGGATCCATAATAAACCCCAGGAAGAGTAGCTGCTGCTTTGGCAGGAACTAATGGGGATCCATAATAAACCCCAGGAAGAGTAGCTGCTGCTTTGGCAGGAACTAATGGGGATCCATAATAAACCCCAGGAAGAGTAGCTGCTGCCTTGGCAGGAACTAATGGGGATCCATAACAAACCCCAGGAAGAGTAGCTGCTGCCTTGGCAGGAACTAATGGGGATCTATAATTCAACCTTTATTTAAACTTATTTTTTATTTTTACCTTAGCTAGGCAAGTCAGTGAAGAACATTCTTATTTTCAATGATTGCTTTGGAACAGTTGGCTAACTGCCTTGTTCAGGGGCAGAATGACAGAGTTGTACCTTGTCAGCTCGGGGATTTGATCTTTCAACCTTTCAGTTACTAGTCCAACGCTCTAATCACTAGGCTACCTTACCTGCTGGTTACTGGTCCAACACTCTAACCACTAGGCTACCTGCTGGTTACTAGTCCAACGCTCTAACCACTAGGCTACCTGCTGGTTACTGGTCCAACACTCTAACCACTAGGCTACCTGCTGGTTACTAGTCCAACGCTCTAACCACTCAGCTACCTGCTGGTTACTAGTCCAACGCTCTAACCACTCAGCTACCTGCTGGTTACTAGTCCAACACTCTAACCACTAGGCTACCTGCTGGTTACTAGTCCAACGCTCTAACCACTCAGCTACCTGCTGGTTACTAGTCCAACGCTCTAACCACTAGGCTACCTGCTGGTTACTAGTCCAACGCTCTAACCACTCAGCTACCTGCTGGTTACTAGTCCAACACTCTAACCACTCGGCTACCTGCTGGTTACTGGTCCAACGCTCTAACCACTAGGCTACCTGCTGGTTACTAGTCCAACGCTCTAACCACTCAGCTACCTGCTGGTTACTAGTCTAACGCTCTAACCACTAGGCTACCTGCTGGTTACTAGCCCAACGCTCTAACCACTCAGCTACCTGCTGGTTACTAGTCTAACACTCTAACCACTAGGCTACCTGCTGGTTACTAGTCCAACGCTCTAACCACTCAGCTACCTGCTGGTTACTGGTCCAACGCTCTAACCACTAGGCTACCTGCTGGTTACTAGTCCAACGCTCTAACCACTCAGCTACCTGCTGGTTACTAGTCCAACACTCTAACCACTAGGCTACCTGCTCTAACCACTAGGCTACCTGCTCTAACCACTAGGCTACCTGCTCTAACCACTAGGCTACCTGCTGGTAGAAGCACCTTTGGCAGCGTGTACAGCTGTGAGTCTTACTGTGTATGTCTCTAAGAGCTTTGCACACCTGGATTGTACAATATTTGCACATTATTCTTCAAGCTCTGTCAAGTTGGTTGTTGATCATTGCTAGACAGCCATTTTCAAGTCTTGCCATAGATTTTCAAGACAATAAAATATATATATTTTTTAATAAATATATATTTTTTTACATTATTTTATTTTAAGTCAAAACTGTAACTAGGTTGCTCAGGAACATTCACAATGTCTTCTTGGTCAGCAACTCCAGTGTATATCTGGCCTTGTGTTTTAGGTCGTTTTACTTCAGTGGCTTGTTGGAAACAGGATACATGTTCTTTCCACTTTTGTCTTTTAGATGCCTATTGTGGAGTAACTACAATGTTAATCCATCCTCAGTTTACTATCACAGACATTAAACTCTGTAACTGTTTTAATGTCACCATTGGCCTCGTGGTGAAATCCCTGAGCGGTTTCCTTCCTCTCTGGCAACTGAGTTAAGGAAGCCTGTATTGTTGTAGTAACTGGGTGTATTGATATACCATCCATAGTGTAGTAACTCTAACAGATATTCAACGTCTGCTTTTTATTTTATTTTTTACCCATCTTACAATAGGTGCCCTTTGGAAAACCTCCCTGGTCTTTGTGTTTTGAAATTATGTGTTTTGACTGAGGGACCTGACTGAGGGACCTGACTGAGGGACCTGACTGAGGGACCTGACTGAGGGACCTGACTGAGGGACCTGACTGAGGGACCTGACTGAGGGACCTGACAGATAATTGTATGTGTGGAGAACAGACATGAGGTAGTTGTTCAGAAATCATGTTGAACACTATTATTGCACACAGAGTCCAGGCAACTTGTTGAGCACATTTTGACTCCTGAGCTTATGTAGGCATAACACAGGGGTGAATACTTATTGACTGAAGACATTTCAGCTTTTTATATATATTTTAACGTCATTTGTAAACATTTCAAAATATATAATTTGTCTTGAGTTTTTGTGTGTGTAGGCCAGTAACAAAACCTTTATGTCATCCATTGTAAATTCAGTAGTCATCTATCTATTCTGAACGCACTGTGTATCCACTCTAACACAAAGCCTTTATTTACATACACAAATGTTACATGAGTCATTTAGCAGACGCTCTTATCCAGAGCCACTACAGTAGTGAATCATTTAGCAGACTCTCTTATCCAGAGCCACTACAGTAGTGAGTCATTTAGCAGACTCTCTGATCCAGAGCCACTACAGTAGTGAATCATTTAGCAGACTCTCTGATCCAGAGCCACTACAGTAGTGAGTCATTTAGCAGACTCTCTGATCCAGAGCCACTACAGTAGTGAATCATTTAGCAGACTCTCTGATCCAGAGCCACTACAGTAGTGAGTCATTTAGCAGACTCTCTGATCCAGAGCCATTTACAGTAGTGAGTCATTTAGCAGACTCTCTGATCCAGAGCCACTACAGTAGTGAGTCATTTAGCAGACTCTCTGATCCAGAGCCACTATAGTAGTGAGTCATTTAGCAGACGCTCTTATCCAGAGCCACTACAGTAGTGAATCATTTAGCAGACGCTCTTATCCAGAGCCACTACAGTAGTGAGTCATTTAGCAGACGCTCTTATCCAGAGCCACTACAGTAGTGAGTCATTTAGCAGACTCTTATCCAGGGAGACTTAATAGTGAATCATTTAACAGACTCTCTGATCCAGAGCCACTATAGTAGTGAGTCATTTAGCAGACTCTTTGATTCATAGCCACTACAGTAGTGAGTCATTTAGCAGACTCTTATCCAGAAAGACTTAGTAGTGAGTCATTTAGCAGACTCTTATCCAGAAAGACTTAGTAGTGAGTCATTTAGCAGACTCTCTGATCCAGAGCCACTACAGTAGTGAATCATTTAGCAGACTCTCTTATCCAGAGCCACTACAGTAGTGAGTCATTTAGCAGACTCTCTTATCCGGAGAGACTTAGTAGTGAGTCTTTATAGCAGACTCTTATCCAGGGAGACATTTTCATATTTGTTGGCACTGGTCCCTCGTGGGAATCGAACCCACAACCCTGCCGATGCAACTGCCAACTGAGCCACACGGGACCAATCAGAATGCATGGATGTAATATCGGAGGGAAAAGCCCTTTCTCCTCTGTGTTTCCCAGCTGTTTAAGCTGCCAACCTGATCCCTCTTTTCTCTCCAGGCGGTGTTCTCTATGACTGTGTTTCCCAGCTGTTTAAGCTGCCACCCTGATCCCTCTTTTCTCTCCAGACGGTGTACTCTATGGCTGTGTTTCCATTCCCTCAGCTGGCTGAACTCCGAGAGAAATACACCTACAACATCACCCCCTTCCCCACCTCTAACCCCAACGGCAGGTTAGTCAATGTCCCTACAGCATCACCCCCTTCCCACCTCTAACCCCAACGGCAGGTTGGTCAATGTCCCTACAGCATCACCCCCTTCCCCACCTCTAACCCCAACGGCAGGTTGGTCAATGTCCCTACAGCATCACCCCCTTCCCCTTCCCCACCTCCAACCCCAACGGCAGGTTGGTCAATGTCCCTACAGCATCACCCCCTTCCCCACCTCTAACCCCAACGGCAGGTTGGTCAATGTCCCTACAGCATCACCCCCTTCCCCACCTCTAACCCCAACGGCAGGTTGGTCAATGTCCCTACAGCATCACCCCTTCCCCACCTCTAACCCCAACGGCAGGTTGGTCAATGTCCCTACAGCATCACCCCCTTCCCCACCTCCAACCCCAATGGCAGGTTGGTCAATGTCCCTACAGCATCACCCCTTCCCCAACGGCAGGTTGGTCAATGTCCCTACAGCATCACCCCCTTCCCCAACGGCAGGTTGGTCAATGTCCCTACAGCATCACCCCCTTCCCCACCTCCAACCCCAACGGCAGGTTGGTCAATGTCCCTACAGCATCACCCCTTCCCCACCTCCAACCCCAACGGCAGGTTGGTCAATGTCCCTACAGCATCACCCCTTCCCCACCTCCAACCCCAATGGCAGGTTGGTCAATGTCCCTACAGCATCACCCCCTTCCCCACCTCTAACCCCAACGGCAGGTTGGTCAATGTCCCTACAGCATCACCCTTCCCCACCTCCAACCCCAACGGCAGGTTGGTCAATGTCCCTACAGCATCACCCCTTCCCCACCTCCAACGGCAGGTTGGTCAATGTCCCTACAGCATCACCCCTTCCCCACCTCTAACCCCAACGGCAGGTTGGTCAATGTCCCTACAGCATCACCCCCTTCCCCACCTCTAACCCCAACGGCAGGTTGGTCAATGTCCCTACAGCATCACCCCTTCCCCACCTCCAACGGCAGGTTGGTCAATGTCCCTACAGCATCACCCCTTCCCCACCTCCAACCCCAATGGCAGGTTGGTCAATGTCCCTACAGCATCACCCCCTTCCCCAACGGCAGGTTGGTCAATGTCCCTACAGCATCACCCCCTTCCCCAACGGCAGGTTGGTCAATGTCCCTACAGCATCACCCCTTCCCCACCTCCAACCCCAACGGCAGGTTGGTCAATGTCCCTACAGCATCACCCCCTTCCCCACCTCCAACCCCAACGGCAGGTTGGTCAATGTCCCTACAGCATCACCCCTTCCCCACCTCCAACCCCAATGGCAGGTTGGTCAATGTCCCTACAGCATCACCCCTTCCCCACCTCTAACCCCAACTGCAGGTTGGTCAATGTCCCTACAGCATCACCCCCTTCCCACCTCTAACCCCAACGGCAGGTTGGTCAATGTCCCTACAGCATCACCCCCTTCCCCACCTCTAACCCCAACGGCAGGTTGGTCAATGTCCCTACAGCATCACCCCTTCCCCACCTCCAACCCCAACGGCAGGTTGGTCAATGTCCCTACAGCATCACCCCTTCCCCACCTCCAACCCCAACGGCAGGTTGGTCAATGTCCCTACAGCATCACCCCCTTCCCCACCTCTAACCCCAACGGCAGGTTGGTCAATGTCCCTACAGCATCACCCCCTTCCCCACCTCTAACCCCAACGGCAGGTTGGTCAATGTCCCTACAGCATCACCCCCTTCCCCACCTCCAACCCCAACGGCAGGTTGGTCAATGTCCCTACAGCATCACCCCCTTCCCCACCTCCAACCCCAACTGCAGGTTGGTCAATGGCTGGTAAAGTGATGATGATGATGTATTCCAGTGGTGGTCTAGGTGGCTGGGAGGGTGATGAAGACGAGGATGAAGATGAAGCTGCAGTGGTGACAGCAGCGTTGGGATGTTTGGGTCCACTGGGGGGGCTGTTAGCTCCAGAACTACAGCGGTACCAGAGACACATTAAAGGTTGGTCTGACCCCTGACCTCTTACCTATTATCATGTCCAGGACCCATACGTCAGCATCTCACCTGTTAGTCTACACCTGTTGTTTACCAAGAATGTGACAAATAACATGTGATTTAATCCTCATCAAGAGTTAATGTTTGTACCAGTGTCTCTCTAACCCCCCCCCACACACACACACAAAGGGTCAAGGCCTTCACACCATTCTTTAGTCTCAACACTGTTAGCACCTAGATGCACTTCTGAGGGAGATTGGAATCAAATGTGTCACTGAACGTGGAATGTTAGTGATTATCTAGTAAGCCAAGTAGACATCCATGAGACTGGACAGAGTAGGTGACCTGTATAAAGACTGGACAGAGTAGGTGACCTGTATATACAGAATAAAGACTGGACAGAGTAGGTGACCTGTATATACAGAATAAAGACTGGACAGAGTAGGTGACCTGTATATACAGAATAAAGACTGGACAGAGTAGGTGACCTGTATATACAGAATAAAGACTGGACAGAGTAGGTGACCTGTATATACAGAATAAAGACTGGACAGAGTAGGTGACCTGTATATACAGAATAAAGACTGGACAGAGTAGGTGACCTGTATATACAGAATAAAGACTGGACAGAGTAGGTGACCTGTATATACAGAATAAAGACTGAACAGAGTAGGTGACCTGTATATACAGAATAAAGAAAGACTGGACAAAGTAGGTGACCTGTATAAAGACTGGACAGAGTAGATGACCTGTATATACAGAATAAAGACTGGACAGAGTAGGTGACCTGTATATACAGAATAAAGACTGGACAGAGTAGGTGACCTGTATATACAGAATAAAGACTGGACAGAGTAGGTGACCTGTATATACAGAATAAAGACTGGACAGAGTAGGTGACCTGTATATACAGAATAAAGACTGGACAGAGTAGGTGACCTGTATATACAGAATAAAGACTGGACAGAGTAGATGACCTGTATATACAGAATAAAGACTGGACAGAGTAGGTGACCTGTATATACAGAATAAAGACTGGACAGAGTAGATGACCTGTATAAAGACTGGACAGAGTAGGTGACCTGTATATACAGAATAAAGACTGGACAGAGTAGGTGACCTGTATATACAGAATAAAGACTGGACAGAGTAGATGACCTGTATATACAGAATAAAGACTGGACAGAGTAGATGACCTGTATATACAGAATAAAGACTGGACAGAGTAGGTGACCTGTATATACAGAATAAAGACTGGACAGAGTAGGTGACCTGTATATACAGAATAAAGACTGGACAGAGTAGGTGACCTGTATATACAGAATAAAGACTGGACAGAGTAGGTGACCTGTATATACAGAATAAAGACTGGACAGAGTAGGTGACCTGTATATACAGAATAAAGACTGGACAGAGTAGGCGACCTGTATATACAGAATAAAGACTGGACAGGGTAGATGACCTGTATATACAGAATAAAGACTGGGCAGAGTAGGTGACCTGTATAAAGACTGGACAGAGTAGATGACCTGTATATACAGAATAAAGACTGGACAGAGTAGGTGACCTGTATATACAGAATAAAGACTGGACAGAGTAGGTGACCTGTATATACAGAATAAAGACTGGACAGAGTAGGTGACCTGTATATACAGAATAAAGACTGGACAGGGTAGGTGACCTGTATATACAGAATAAAGACTGGACAGAGTAGGTGACCTGTATATACAGAATAAAGACTGGACAGGGTAGGTGACCTGTATATACAGAATAAAGACTGGACAGGGTAGGTGACCTGTATATACAGAATAAAGACTGGACAGGGTAGGTGACCTGTATATACAGAATAAAGACTGGACAGGGTAGGTGACCTGTATATACAGAATAAAGACTGGACAGGGTAGGTGACCTGTATATACAGAATAAAGACTGGACAGGGTAGGTGACCTGTATATACAGAATAAAGACTGGACAGAGTAGGTGACCTGTATATACAGAATAAAGACTGGACAGAGTAGGTGACCTGTATATACAGAATAAAGACTGGACAGAGTAGATGACCTGTATAAAGACTGGACAGAGTAGGTGACCTGTATATACAGAATAAAGACTGGACAGAGTAGGTGACCTGTATATACAGAATAAAGACTGGACAGAGTAGATGACCTGTATAAAGACTGGACAGAGTAGGTGACCTGTATATACAGAATAAAGACTGGACAGAGTAGGTGACCTGTATATACAGAATAAAGACTGAACAGAGTAGGTGACCTGTATATACAGAATAAAGACTGGACAGAGTAGGTGACCTGTATATACAGAATAAAGACTGGACAGAGTAGGTGACCTGTATATACAGAATAAAGACTGGACAGAGTAGGTGACCTGTATATACAGAATAAAGACTGAACAGAGTAGGTGACCTGTATATACAGAATAAAGACTGAACAGAGTAGGTGACCTGTATATACAGAATAAAGACTGGACAGAGTAGGTGACCTGTATATACAGAATAAAGACTGGACAGAGTAGGTGACCTGTATATACAGAATAAAGACTGGACAGAGTAGGTGACCTGTATATACAGAATAAAGACTGGACAGAGTAGGTGACCTGTATATACAGAATAAAGACTGAACAGAGTAGGTGACCTGTATATACAGAATAAAGACTGGACAGAGTAGGTGACCTGTATAAAGACTGGACAGAGTAGATGACCTGTATATACAGAATAAAGACTGGACAGAGTAGGTGACCTGTATAAAGACTGGACAGAGTAGATGACCTGTATATACAGAATAAAGACTGGACAGAGTAGGTGACCTGTATAAAGACTGGACAGAGTAGATGACCTGTATATACAGAATAAAGACTGGACAGAGTAGGTGACCTGTATATACAGAATAAAGACTGGACAGAGTAGGTGACCTGTATATACAGAATAAAGACTGGACAGAGTAGGTGACCTGTATATACAGAATAAAGACTGGACAGAGTAGATGACCTGTATATACAGAATAAAGACTGGACAGAGTAGGTGACCTGTATATACAGAATAAAGACTGGACAGAGTAGATGACCTGTATAAAGACTGGACAGAGTAGGTGACCTGTATATACAGAATAAAGACTGGACAGAGTAGGTGACCTGTATATACAGAATAAAGACTGGACAGAGTAGATGACCTGTATATACAGAATAAAGACTGGACAGAGTAGGTGACCTGTATATACAGAATAAAGACTGGACAGAGTAGGCGACCTGTATATACAGAATAAAGACTGGACAGAGTAGGTGACCTGTATATACAGAATAAAGACTGGACAGAGTAGGTGACCTGTATAAAGACTGGACAGAGTAGGTGACCTGTATATACAGAATAAAGACTGAACAGAGTAGGTGACCTGTATATACAGAATAAAGACTGGACAGAGTAGGTGACCTGTATAAAGACTGGACAGAGTAGATGACCTGTATATACAGAATAAAGACTGGACAGAGTAGGTGACCTGTATAAAGACTGGACAGAGTAGATGACCTGTATATACAGAATAAAGACTGGACAGAGTAGGTGACCTGTATAAAGACTGGACAGAGTAGGTGACCTGTATATACAGAATAAAGACTGAACAGAGTAGGTGACCTGTATATACAGAATAAAGACTGGACAGAGTAGGTGACCTGTATAAAGACTGGACAGAGTAGATGACCTGTATATACAGAATAAAGACTGGACAGAGTAGGTGACCTGTATAAAGACTGGACAGAGTAGATGACCTGTATATACAGAATAAAGACTGGACAGAGTAGGTGACCTGTATATACAGAATAAAGACTGGACAGAGTAGGTGACCTGTATATACAGAATAAAGACTGGACAGAGTAGGTGACCTGTATATACAGAATAAAGACTGGACAGAGTAGGTGACCTGTATATACAGAATAAAGACTGGACAGAGTAGATGACCTGTATAAAGACTGGACAGAGTAGGTGACCTGTATAAAGACTGGACAGAGTAGGTGACCTGTATATACAGAATAAAGACTGGACAGAGTAGATGACCTGTATATACAGAATAAAGACTGGACAGAGTAGGTGACCTGTATATACAGAATAAAGACTGGACAGAGTAGGCGACCTGTATATACAGAATAAAGACTGGACAGGGTAGATGACCTGTATATACAGAATAAAGACTGGGCAGAGTAGGTGACCTGTATAAAGACTGGACAGAGTAGATGACCTGTATATACAGAATAAAGACTGGGCAGAGTAGGTGACCTGTATAAAGACTGGACAGAGTAGATGACCTGTATATACAGAATAAAGACTGGACAGAGTAGGTGACCTGTATATACAGAATAAAGACTGGACAGAGTAGATGACCTGTATATACAGAATAAAGACTGGACAGAGTAGGTGACCTGTATATACAGAATAAAGACTGGACAGAGTAGGCGACCTGTATATACAGAATAAAGACTGGACAGGGTAGATGACCTGTATATACAGAATAAAGACTGGGCAGAGTAGGTGACCTGTATAAAGACTGGACAGAGTAGATGACCTGTATATACAGAATAAAGACTGGGCAGAGTAGGTGACCTGTATAAAGACTGGACAGAGTAGATGACCTGTATATACAGAATAAAGACTGGACAGAGTAGGTGACCTGTATAAAGACTGGACAGAGTAGATGACCTGTATATACAGAATAAAGACTGGACAGAGTAGGTGACCTGTATATACAGAATAAAGACTGGACAGAGTAGGTGACCTGTATATACAGAATAAAGACTGGACAGAGTAGGTGACCTGTATATACAGAATAAAGACTGGACAGAGTAGGTGACCTGTATATACAGAATAAAGACTGGACAGAGTAGATGACCTGTATAAAGACTGGACAGAGTAGGTGACCTGTATATACAGAATAAAGACTGGACAGAGTAGATGACCTGTATATACAGAATAAAGACTGGACAGAGTAGGTGACCTGTATATACAGAATAAAGACTGGACAGAGTAGGTGACCTGTATATACAGAATAAAGACTGGACAGGGTAGGTGACCTGTATATACAGAATAAAGACTGGACAGAGTAGGTGACCTGTATATACAGAATAAAGACTGGACAGAGTAGGTGACCTGTATATACAGAATAAAGACTGGACAGAGTAGATGACCTGTATAAAGACTGGACAGAGTAGGTGACCTGTATATACAGAATAAAGACTGGACAGAGTAGATGACCTGTATATACAGAATAAAGACTGGACAGAGTAGGTGACCTGTATATACAGAATAAAGACTGGACAGAGTAGATGAGCTGTATAAAGACTGGACAGAGTAGGTGACCTGTATATACAGAATAAAGACTGGACAGAGTAGATGACCTGTATATACAGAATAAAGACTGGACAGAGTAGATGACCTGTATATACAGAATAAAGACTGGACAGAGTAGGTGACCTGTATATACAGAATAAAGACTGGACAGAGTAGGTGACCTGTATATACAGAATAAAGACTGAACAGAGTAGGTGACCTGTATATACAGAATAAAGACTGGACAGAGTAGGTGACCTGTATATACAGAATAAAGACTGGACAGAGTAGGTGACCTGTATAAAGACTGGACAGAGTAGGTGACCTGTATATACAGAATAAAGACTGGACAGAGTAGGTGACCTGTATATACAGAATAAAGACTGGACAGAGTAGGTGACCTGTATATACAGAATAAAGACTGGACAGAGTAGGTGACCTGTATATACAGAATAAAGACTGGACAGAGTAGGTGACCTGTATATACAGAATAAAGACTGGACAGAGTAGGTGACCTGTATATACAGAATAAAGACTGAACAGAGTAGGTGACCTGTATATACAGAATAAAGACTGGACAGAGTAGATGACCTGTATATACAGAATAAAGACTGGACAGAGTAGGTGACCTGTATATACAGAATAAAGACTGGACAGAGTAGGTGACCTGTATAAAGACTGGACAGAGTAGATGACCTGTATATACAGAATAAAGACTGGACAGAGTAGGTGACCTGTATAAAGACTGGACAGAGTAGATGACCTGTATATACAGAATAAAGACTGGGCAGAGTAGGTGACCTGTATAAAGACTGGACAGAGTAGATGACCTGTATATACAGAATAAAGACTGGACAGAGTAGGTGACCTGTATAAAGACTGGACAGAGTAGATGACCTGTATATACAGAATAAAGACTGGACAGAGTAGGTGACCTGTATATACAGAATAAAGACTGGACAGAGTAGGTGACCTGTATATACAGAATAAAGACTGGACAGAGTAGGTGACCTGTATATACAGAATAAAGACTGGACAGAGTAGGTGACCTGTATATACAGAATAAAGACTGGACAGAGTAGGTGACCTGTATATACAGAATAAAGACTGGACAGAGTAGATGACCTGTATATACAGAATAAAGACTGGACAGAGTAGGTGACCTGTATATACAGAATAAAGACTGGACAGAGTAGATGACCTGTATAAAGACTGGACAGAGTAGGTGACCTGTATATACAGAATAAAGACTGGACAGAGTAGGTGACCTGTATATACAGAATAAAGACTGGACAGAGTAGATGACCTGTATATACAGAATAAAGACTGGACAGAGTAGGTGACCTGTATATACAGAATAAAGACTGGGCAGAGTAGGTGACCTGTATAAAGACTGGACAGAGTAGGTGACCTGTATATACAGAATAAAGACTGGACAGAGTAGATGACCTGTATAAAGACTGGACAGAGTAGGTGACCTGTATATACAGAATAAAGACTGGACCGAGTAGGTGACCTGTATATACAGAATAAAGACTGGACAGAGTAGGTGACCTGTATATACAGAATAAAGACTGGACAGAGTAGGTGACCTGTATATACAGAATAAAGACTGGACAGAGTAGGTGACCTGTATATACAGAATAAAGACTGGACAGAGTAGATGAGCTGTATAAAGACTGGACAGAGTAGGTGACCTGTATATACAGAATAAAGACTGGACAGAGTAGGTGACCTGTATATACAGAATAAAGACTGGACAGAGTAGGTGACCTGTATATACAGAATAAAGACTGGACAGAGTAGGTGACCTGTATATACAGAATAAAGACTGGACAGAGTAGGTGACCTGTATATACAGAATAAAGACTGAACAGAGTAGGTGACCTGTATATACAGAATAAAGACTGGACAGAGTAGGTGACCTGTATAAAGACTGGACAGAGTAGGTGACCTGTATATACAGAATAAAGACTGGACAGAGTAGATGCACTGGGTATATATAAAATAACTGAATACCCTTCAAATTAGTGGGTTCGGCGATTTGAGCCACACCCATCGCTGACAGGTGCATAAAATCGAGCACACAGCCATGCAATCTCCATAGACAAACATTAGCAGTAGAATGGCCCGTACTGAAGAGCTCAGTGACTTTCAACTTTGCACCATCATAGGATGCCACCTTTCCAACGAGTCAGTTCGTCAAATTTCTGTCCTGGTCTGTATAGAGAAGATGTGTTGGCGTGTGTGATCATCTGTCTGTATAGATACAACGCTCACTACCGAGTTCCAAACTGCCTCTGTTGCAGCGCTCACTACCGAGTTCCAAACTGCCTCGGTTGCAGCGCTCACTACCGAGTTCCAAACTGCCTCTGTTGCAACGCTCACTACCGAGTTCCAAACGGCCTCTGTTGCAGCACTCACTACCGAGTTCCAAACTGCCTCTGTTGCAGCGCTCACTACCGAGTCCCAAACTGCCTCGGTTGCAGCGCTCACTACCGAGTTCCAAACTGCCTCTGTTGCAACGCTCACTACCGAGTTCCAAACTGCCTCGGTTGCAGCGCTCACTACCGAGTTCCAAACTGCCTCTGTTGCAGCGCTCACTACCGAGTTCCAAACTGCCTCTGATACAGCGCTCACTACCGAGTTCCAAACTGCCTCTGTTGCAGCGCTCACTACCGAGTTCCAAACGGCCTCTGTTGCAGCGCTCACTACCGAGTTCCAAACTGCCTCTGTTGCAACGCTCACTACCGAGTTCCAAACTGCCTCTGTTGCAGCACTCACTACCGAGTTCCAAACGGCCTCTGTTGCAGCACTCACTACCGAGTTCAAACTGCCTCTGTTGCAGTGCTCACTACCGAGTTCCAAACTGCCTCTGTTGCAGCACTCACTACCGAGTTCCAAACGGCCTCTGTTGCAGCACTCACTACCGAGTTCCAAACTGCCTCTGTTGCAACACTCACTACCGAGTTCCAAACTGCCTCTGAAAGCAACGTCAGCACAAGAACTGTTAGTCGGGAGCTTCATGAAATGGGTTTCCATGGCCGAGCAGCCGCACACAAGCCTAAGATCACCATGCACAATGCCAAGCCTTGGCTGGAGTGGACGCCATTGGACTCTGGAGCAGTGGAATCGCGTTCTCTGGAGTGACGAATCACGCTACAGCATATAATGAAATTCTAGATGATTCTGTGCTTCCAACTTTGTTAACAGTTTGGGGAAGGCCTTTCCCGTTTCAGCATAACAATGCCCCCGTGCACAAAGCAAGGTCCATACAGAAATGGTTTGTTGAGATTGGTGTGGAAGAACTTGACTGGCCTGCACAGAGCCCTGACCTCAACCCATCAAACAACTTTGGGATGAATCGCCCAACATCTGTGCCCGACCTCACTAATGCTATTGTTGCTGAATGGAAGCAAGTCCCCACAGCAATGTTCCAACATTGGAAAGCCTCCCCAGAAGAGTGGAGGCTGTTATAGCAGCAATGTTCCAACATCTAGTGGAAAGCCTTCCCAGAAGAGTGGAGGCTGTTATAGCAGCAATGTTCCAACATCTAGTGGAAAGCCTTCCCAGAAGAGTGGAGGCTGTTATAGCAGCAATGTTCCAACATCTAGTGGAAAGCCTTCCCAGAAGAGTGGAGGCTGTTATAGGAGCAATGTTCCAACATCTAGTGGAAAGCCTTCCCAGAAGAGTGGAGGCTGTTATAGCAGCAATGTTCCAACATCTAGTGGAAAGCCTTCCCAGAAGAGTGGAGGCTGTTATAGCAGCAATGTTCCATCATCTAGTGGAAAGCCTTCCCAGAAGAGTGGAGGCTGTTATAGCAGCAAAGGAGGGACCAACTCCATATTAATGCCCATGACTTTGTAATGAGATGATGGCTGAGCAGGTCTCCACATACTTTTACAGTGCAGTGTATGTAGACCTAGAGTCCTGCCCTGCTCTCTCCTTCAGCCAGGTCCATTAGTTTAATGTAGTGGTAGACAGGACTCCAGCCAGGTCCATTAGTTTAATGTAGTGGTAGACAGGACTCCAGCCAGGTCCCATTAGTTTAATGTAGTGGTAGACAGGACTCCAGCCAGGTCCCATTAGTTTAATGTAGTGGTAGACAGGACTCCAGCCAGGTCCATTAGTTTAATGTAGACAGGACTCCAGCCAGGTCCATTAGTTTAATGTAGACAGGACTCCAGCCAGGTCCCATTAGTTTAATGTAGTGGTAGACAGGACTCCAGCCAGGTCCATTAGTTTAATGTAGTGGTAGACAGGACTCCAACCAGGTCCCATTAGTTTAATGTAGTGGTAGACAGGACTCCAACCAGGTCCATTAGTTTAATGTAGTGGTAGACAGGACTCCAGCCAGGTCCATTAGTTTAATGTAGTGGTAGACAGGACTCCAGCCAGGTCCCATTAGTTTAATGTAGTGGTAGACAGGACTCCAGCCAGGTCCATTAGTTTAATGTAGTGGTAGACAGGACTCCAGCCAGGTCCATTAGTTTAATGTAGTGAAGGACAGGACTCCAGCCAGGTCCCATTAGTTTAATGTAGTGGTAGACAGGACTCCAGCCAGGTCCCATTAGTTTAATGTAGACAGGACTCCAGCCAGGTCCCATTAGTTTAATGTAGTGGTAGACAGGACTCCAGCCAGGTCCCATTAGTTTAATGTAGTGGTAGACAGGACTCCAGCCAGGTCCCATTAGTTTAATGTAGACAGGACTCCAGCCAGGTCCCATTAGTTTAATGTAGTGGTAGACAGGACTCCAGCCAGGTCCCATTAGTTTAATGTAGTGGTAGACAGGACTCCAGCCAGGTCCCATTAGTTTAATGTAGACAGGACTCCAGCCAGGTCCCATTAGTTTAATGTAGACAGGACTCCAGCCAGGTCCCATTAGTTTAATGTAGACAGGACTCCAGCCAGGTCCCATTAGTTTAATGTAGACAGGACTCCAGCCAGGTCCCATTAGTTTAATGTAGTGGTAGACAGGACTCCATCCAGGTCCATTAGTTTAATGTAGTGGTAGACAGGACTCCAGCCAGGTCCCATTAGTTTAATGTAGACAGGACTCCAGCCAGGTCCCATTAGTTTAATGTAGACAGGACTCCAGCCAGGTCCCATTAGTTTAATGTAGACAGGACTCCAGCCAGGTCCCATTAGTTTAATGTAGTGGTAGACAGGACTCCATCCAGGTCCATTAGTTTAATGTAGTGGTAGACAGGACTCCAGCCAGGTCCCATTAGTTTAATGTAGACAGGACTCCAGCCAGGTCCCATTAGTTTAATGTAGTGGTAGACAGGACTCCAGCCAGGTCCCATTTAGTTTAATGTAGTGGTAGACAGGACTCCAGCCAGGTCCCATTAGTTTAATGTAGTGGTAGACAGGACTCCAGCCAGGTCCATTAGTTTAATGTAGTGGTAGACAGGACTCCAACCAGGTCCATTCGTTTAATGTAGTGGTAGACAGGACTCCAGCCAGGTCCCATTAGTTTAATGTAGACAGGACTCCAGCCAGGTCCCATTAGTTTAATGTAGTGGTAGACAGGACTCCAGCCAGGTCCCATTAGTTTAATGTAGACAGGACTCCAGCCAGGTCCATTAGTTTAATGTAGACAGGACTCCAGCCAGGTCCCATTAGTTTAATGTAGTGGTAGACAGGACTCCAGCCAGGTCCATTAGTTTAATGTAGACAGGACTCCAGCCAGGTCCCATTAGTTTAATGTAGTGGTAGACAGGACTCCAGCCAGGTCCCATTAGTTTAATGTAGTGGTAGACAGGACTCCAGCCAGGTCCATTAGTTTAATGTAGTGGTAGACAGGACTCCAACCAGGTCCCATTAGTTTAATGTAGTGGTAGACAGGACTCCAGCCAGGTCCATTAGTTTAATGTAGTGGTAGACAGGACTCCAGCCAGGTCCATTAGTTTAATGTAGTGGTAGACAGGACTCCAGCCAGGTCCCATTAGTTTAATGTAGACAGGACTCCAGCCAGGTCCATTAGTTTAATGTAGACAGGACTCCAGCCAGGTCCCATTAGTTTAATGTAGTGGTAGACAGGACTCCAGCCAGGTCCATTAGTTTAATGTAGTGGTAGACAGGACTCCAGCCAGGTCCCATTAGTTTAATGTAGTGGTAGACAGGACTCCAGCCAGGTCCCATTAGTTTAATGTAGACAGGACTCCAGCCAGGTCCCATTAGTTTAATGTAGTGGTAGACAGGACTCCAGCCAGGTCCATTAGTTTAATGTAGACAGGACTCCAGCCAGGTCCCATTAGTTTAATGTAGTGGTAGACAGGACTCCAGCCAGGTCCCATTAGTTTAATGTAGTGGTAGACAGGACTCCAGCCAGGTCCATTAGTTTAATGTAGTGTTAGACAGGACTCCAACCAGGTCCATTAGTTTAATGTAGTGGTAGACAGGACTCCAGCCAGGTCCATTAGTTTAATGTAGACAGGACTCCAGCCAGGTCCATTAGTTTAATGTAGACAGGACTCCAGCCAGGTCCCATTAGTTTAATGTAGTGGTAGACAGGACTCCAGCCAGGTCCATTAGTTTAATGTAGTGGTAGACAGGACTCCAACCAGGTCCCATTAGTTTAATGTAGTGGTAGACAGGACTCCAACCAGGTCCATTAGTTTAATGTAGTGGTAGACAGGACTCCAGCCAGGTCCATTAGTTTAATGTAGTGGTAGACAGGACTCCAGCCAGGTCCCATTAGTTTAATGTAGTGGTAGACAGGACTCCAGCCAGGTCCATTAGTTTAATGTAGTGGTAGACAGGACTCCAGCCAGGTCCATTAGTTTAATGTAGTGAAGGACAGGACTCCAGCCAGGTCCCATTAGTTTAATGTAGTGGTAGACAGGACTCCAGCCAGGTCCCATTAGTTTAATGTAGACAGGACTCCAGCCAGGTCCCATTAGTTTAATGTAGTGGTAGACAGGACTCCAGCCAGGTCCCATTAGTTTAATGTAGTGGTAGACAGGACTCCAGCCAGGTCCCATTAGTTTAATGTAGACAGGACTCCAGCCAGGTCCCATTAGTTTAATGTAGTGGTAGACAGGACTCCAGCCAGGTCCCATTAGTTTAATGTAGTGGTAGACAGGACTCCAGCCAGGTCCCATTAGTTTAATGTAGACAGGACTCCAGCCAGGTCCCATTAGTTTAATGTAGACAGGACTCCAGCCAGGTCCCATTAGTTTAATGTAGACAGGACTCCAGCCAGGTCCCATTAGTTTAATGTAGACAGGACTCCAGCCAGGTCCCATTAGTTTAATGTAGTGGTAGACAGGACTCCATCCAGGTCCATTAGTTTAATGTAGTGGTAGACAGGACTCCAGCCAGGTCCCATTAGTTTAATGTAGACAGGACTCCAGCCAGGTCCCATTAGTTTAATGTAGACAGGACTCCAGCCAGGTCCCATTAGTTTAATGTAGACAGGACTCCAGCCAGGTCCCATTAGTTTAATGTAGTGGTAGACAGGACTCCATCCAGGTCCATTAGTTTAATGTAGTGGTAGACAGGACTCCAGCCAGGTCCCATTAGTTTAATGTAGACAGGACTCCAGCCAGGTCCCATTAGTTTAATGTAGTGGTAGACAGGACTCCAGCCAGGTCCCATTTAGTTTAATGTAGTGGTAGACAGGACTCCAGCCAGGTCCCATTAGTTTAATGTAGTGGTAGACAGGACTCCAGCCAGGTCCATTAGTTTAATGTAGTGGTAGACAGGACTCCAACCAGGTCCATTCGTTTAATGTAGTGGTAGACAGGACTCCAGCCAGGTCCCATTAGTTTAATGTAGACAGGACTCCAGCCAGGTCCCATTAGTTTAATGTAGTGGTAGACAGGACTCCAGCCAGGTCCCATTAGTTTAATGTAGACAGGACTCCAGCCAGGTCCATTAGTTTAATGTAGACAGGACTCCAGCCAGGTCCCATTAGTTTAATGTAGTGGTAGACAGGACTCCAGCCAGGTCCATTAGTTTAATGTAGTGGTAGACAGGACTCCAACCAGGTCCCATTAGTTTAATGTAGTGGTAGACAGGACTCCAGCCAGGTCCATTAGTTTAATGTAGTGGTAGACAGGACTCCAGCCAGGTCCATTAGTTTAATGTAGTGGTAGACAGGACTCCAGCCAGGTCCCATTAGTTTAATGTAGACAGGACTCCAGCCAGGTCCATTAGTTTAATGTAGTGGTAGACAGGACTCCAGCCAGGTCCCATTAGTTTAATGTAGTGGTAGACAGGACTCCAGCCAGGTCCATTAGTTTAATGTAGTGGTAGACAGGACTCCAGCCAGGTCCCATTAGTTTAATGTAGTGGTAGACAGGACTCCAGCCAGGTCCCATTAGTTTAATGTAGACAGGACTCCAGCCAGGTCCCATTAGTTTAATGTAGTGGTAGACAGGACTCCAGCCAGGTCCATTAGTTTAATGTAGACAGGACTCCAGCCAGGTCCCATTAGTTTAATGTAGTGGTAGACAGGACTCCAGCCAGGTCCCATTAGTTTAATGTAGTGGTAGACAGGACTCCAGCCAGGTCCATTAGTTTAATGTAGTGTTAGACAGGACTCCAACCAGGTCCCATTAGTTTAATGTAGTGGTAGACAGGACTCCAGCCAGGTCCATTAGTTTAATGTAGTGGTAGACAGGACTCCAGCCAGGTCCCATTAGTTTAATGTAGTGGTAGACAGGACTCCAGCCAGGTCCCATTAGTTTAATGTAGTGGTAGACAGGACTCCAACCAGGTCCATTAGTTTAATGTAGTGGTAGACAGGACTCCAGCCAGGTCCCATTAGTTTAATGTAGTGGTAGACAGGACTCCAGCCAGGTCCCATTAGTTTAATGTAGACAGGACTCCAGCCAGGTCCCATTAGTTTAATGTAGACAGGACTCCAGCCAGGTCCCATTAGTTTAATGTAGACAGGACTCCAGCCAGGTCCCATTAGTTTAATGTAGACAGGACTCCAGCCAGGTCCCATTAGTTTAATGTAGTGGTAGACAGGACTCCATCCAGGTCCATTAGTTTAATGTAGTGGTAGACAGGACTCCAGCCAGGTCCATTAGTTTAATGTAGTGGTAGAAAGGACTCCAGCCAGGTCCATTAGTTTAATGTAGACAGGACTCCAGCCAGGTCCCATTAGTTTAATGTAGTGGTAGACAGGACTCCATCCAGGTCCATTAGTTTAATGTAGTGGTAGACAGGACTCCAGCCAGGTCCCATTAGTTTAATGTAGACAGGACTCAAGCCAGGTCCATTAGTTTAATGTAGTGGTAGACAGGACTCCAGCCAGGTCCCATTAGTTTAATGTAGTGGTAGACAGGACTCCAGCCAGGTCCATTAGTTTAATGTAGACAGGACTCCAGCCAGGTCCATTAGTTTAATGTAGTGGTAGACAGGACTCCAGCCAGGTCCCATTAGTTTAATGTAGTGGTAGACAGGACTCCAGCCAGGTCCATTAGTTTAATGTAGACAGGACTCCAGCCAGGTCCCAGTGGGACTCCAGCCAGGTCCATTAGTTTAATGTAGTGGTAGACAGGACTCCAGCCAGGTCCATTAGTTTAATGTAGTGGTAGACAGGACTCCAGCCAGGTCCATTAGTTTAATGTAGTGGTAGACAGGACTCCAGCCAGGTCCATTAGTTTAATGTAGTGGTAGACAGGACTCCAGCCAGGTCCCATTAGTTTAATGTAGTGGTAGACAGGACTCCAGCCAGGTCCATTAGTTTAATGTAGTGGTAGACAGGACTCCAGCCAGGTCCCATTAGTTTAATGTAGTGGTAGACAGGACTCAGCCAGGTCCATTAGTTTAATGTAGACAGGACTCCAGCCAGGTCCCATTAGGTAGACAGGACTCCAGCCAGGTCCCATTAGTTTAATAGACAGGACTCCAGCCAGGTCCCATTAGTTTAATGTAGACAGGACTCCAGCCAGGTCCCATTAGTTTAATGTAGTGGTAGACAGGACTCCAGCCAGGTCCCATTAGTTTAATGTAGACAGGACTCCAGCCAGGTCCCATTAGTTTAATGTAGACAGGACTCCAGCCAGGTCCCATTAGTTTAATGTAGTGGTAGACAGGACTCCATCCAGGTCCATTAGTTTAATGTAGTGGTAGACAGGACTCCAGCCAGTTTAATGTAGTAGACAGGACTCCAGCCCCATTAGTTTAATTAGTTTAAAGTGTAGACAGGACTCCAGCCAGGTCCATTAGTTTAATGTAGTGGTAGACAGGACTCCAGCCAGGTCCCATTAGTTTAATGTAGACAGGACTCCAGCCAGGTCCCAGCCAGGTCCCATTAGTTTAATGTAGACAGGACTCCAGCCAGGTCCATTAGTTTAATGTAGTGGTAGACAGGACTCCAGCCAGGTCCCATTAGTTTAATGTAGTGGTAGACAGGACTCCAGCCAGGTCCATTAGTTTAATGTAGACAGGACTCCAGCCAGGTCCCATTAGTTTAATGTAGTGGTAGACAGGACTCCAGCCAGGTCCCATTAGTTTAATGTAGTGGTAGACAGGACTCCAGCCAGGTCCATTAGTTTAATGTAGTGGTAGACAGGACTCCAGCCAGGTCCATTAGTTTAATGTAGTGGTAGACAGGACTCCAGCCAGGTCCATTAGTTTAATGTAGTGGTAGACAGGACTCCAGCCAGGTCCATTAGTTTAATGTAGACAGGACTCCAGCCAGGTCCATTAGTTTAATGTAGTGGTAGACAGGACTCCAGCCAGGTCCATTAGTTTAATGTAGTGGTAGACAGGACTCCAACCAGGTCCCATTCGTTTAATGTAGTGGTAGACAGGACTCCAGCCAGGTCCCATTAGTTTAATGTAGTGGTAGACAGGACTCCAGCCAGGTCCCATTAGTTTAATGTAGACAGGACTCCAGCCAGGTCCCATTAGTTTAATGTAGTGGTAGACAGGACTCCAGCCAGGTCCCATTAGTTTAATGTAGTGGTAGACAGGACTCCAGCCAGGTCCCATTAGTTTAATGTAGACAGGACTCCAGCCAGGTCCCATTAGTTTAATGTAGACAGGACTCCAGCCAGGTCCCATTAGTTTAATGTAGACAGGACTCCAGCCAGGTCCCATTAGTTTAATGTAGACAGGACTCCAGCCAGGTCCCATTAGTTTAATGTAGTGGTAGACAGGACTCCATCCAGGTCCATTAGTTTAATGTAGTGGTAGACAGGACTCCAGCCAGGCCAGGTCAGCCAGGTCCCATTAGTTTAATGTAGTGGTAGACAGGACTCCAGCCAGGTCCCATTAGTTTAATGTAGTGGTAGACAGGACTCCAGCCAGGTCCCATTAGTTTAATGTAGACAGGACTCCAGCCAGGTCCATTAGTTTAATGTAGTGGTAGACAGGACTCCAGCCAGGTCCCATTAGTTTAATGTAGTGTAGACAGGACTCCAGCCAGGTCCCATTAGTTTAATGTAGTGGTAGACAGGACTCCAGCCAGGTCCATTAGTTTAATGTAGTGGTAGACAGGACTCCAGCCAGGTCCATTAGTTTAATGTAGTGGTAGACAGGACTCCAGCCAGGTCCCATTAGTTTAATGTAGACAGGACTCCAGCCAGGTCCCATTAGTTTAATGTAGTGGTAGACAGGACTCCAGCCAGGTCCCATTAGTTTAATGTAGACAGGACTCCAGCCAGGTCCATTAGTTTAATGTAGACAGGACTCCAGCCAGGTCCCATTAGTTTAATGTAGTGGTAGACAGGACTCCAGCCAGGTCCATTAGTTTAATGTAGTGGTAGACAGGACTCAGCCAGGTCCCATTAGTTTAATGTAGTGGTAGACAGGACTCCAGCCAGGTCCCATTAGTTTAATGTAGTGGTAGACAGGACTCCAGCCAGGTCCATTAGTTTAATGTAGTGGTAGACAGGACTCCAGCCAGGTCCCATTAGTTTAATGTCCAGCCAGGTGGTAGACAGGACTCCAGCCAGGTCCATTAGTTTAATGTAGTGGTAGACAGGACTCCAGCCAGGTCCCATTAGTTTAAATGTAGACAGGACTCCAGCCAGGTCCATTAGTTTAATGTAGTGGTAGACAGGACTCCAGCCATGTCCCATTAGTTTAATGTAGTGGTAGACAGGACTCCAGCCAGGTCCATTAGTTTAATGTAGTGGTAGACAGGACTCCAGCCAGGTCCCATTAGTTTAATGTAGTGGTAGACAGGACTCCAGCCAGGTCCCATTAGTTTAATGTAGTAGACAGGACTCCAGCCAGGTCCCATTAGTTTAATGTAGTGGTAGACAGGACTCCAGCCAGGTCCCATTAGTTTAATGTAGTAGTTTAAGACAGGACTCCAGCCAGGTCCATTAGTTTAGTTTAATGTGTTAGACAGGACTCCAACCAGGTCCCATTAGTTTAATGTAGTGGTAGACAGGACTCCAGCCAGGTCCATTAGTTTAATGTAGTGGTAGACAGGACTCCAGCCAGGTCCCATTAGTTTAATGTAGTGGTAGACAGGACTCCAGCCAGGTCCCATTAGTTTAATGTAGTGGTAGACAGGACTCCAGCCAGGTCCATTAGTTTAATGTAGTGGTAGACAGGACTCCAGCCAGGTCCCATTAGTTTAATGTAGTGGTAGACAGGACTCCCAGCCAGGACTCCAGCCATTAGTTTAATGTAGACAGGACTCCAGCCAGGTCCCATTAGTTTAATGTAGACAGGACTCCAGCCAGGTCCCATTAGTTTAATGTAGACAGGACTCCAGCCAGGTCCCATTAGTTTAATGTAGTGGTAGACAGGACTCCATCCAGGTCCATTAGTTTAATGTAGTGGTAGACAGGACTCCAGCCAGGTCCCATTAGTTTAATGTAGACAGGACTCCAGCCAGGTCCCATTAGTTTAATGTAGTGGTAGACAGGACTCCAGCCAGGTCCCATTTAGTTTAATGTAGTGGTAGACAGGACTCCAGCCAGGTCCCATTAGTTTAATGTAGTGGTAGACAGGACTCCAGCCAGGTCCATTAGTTTAATGTAGTGGTAGACAGGACTCCAACCAGGTCCATTCGTTTAATGTAGTGGTAGACAGGACTCCAGCCAGGTCCCATTAGTTTAATGTAGACAGGACTCCAGCCAGGTCCCATTAGTTTAATGTAGTGGTAGACAGGACTCCAGCCAGGTCCCATTAGTTTAATGTAGACAGGACTCCAGCCAGGTCCATTAGTTTAATGTAGACAGGACTCCAGCCAGGTCCCATTAGTTTAATGTAGTGGTAGACAGGACTCCAGCCAGGTCCATTAGTTTAATGTAGTGGTAGACAGGACTCCAACCAGGTCCCATTAGTTTAATGTAGTGGTAGACAGGACTCCAGCCAGGTCCATTAGTTTAATGTAGTGGTAGACAGGACTCAGCCAGGTCCATTAGTTTAATGTAGTGGTAGACAGGACTCCAGCCAGGTCCCATTAGTTTAATGTAGACAGGACTCCAGCCAGGTCCAGGACTCAGCCAGGTCCCATTAGTTTAATGTAGTGGTAGACAGGACTCCAGCCAGGTCCCATTAGTTTAATGTAGTGGTAGACAGGACTCCAGCCAGGTCCCATTAGTTTAATGTAGTGGTAGACAGGACTCCAGCCAGGTCCCATTAGTTTAATGTAGACAGGACTCCAGCCAGGTCCCATTAGTTTAATGTAGTGGTAGACAGGACTCCAGCCAGGTCCATTAGTTTAATGTAGACAGGACTCCAGCCAGGTCCCATTAGTTTAATGTAGTGGTAGACAGGACTCCAGCCAGGTCCCATTAGTTTAATGTAGTGGTAGACAGGACTCCAGCCAGGTCCATTAGTTTAATGTAGTGTTAGACAGGACTCCAACCAGGTCCCATTAGTTTAATGTAGTGGTAGACAGGACTCCAGCCAGGTCCATTAGTTTAATGTAGTGGTAGACAGGACTCCAGCCAGGTCCCATTAGTTTAATGTAGTGGTAGACAGGACTCCAGCCAGGTCCCATTAGTTTAATGTAGTGGTAGACAGGACTCCAACCAGGTCCATTAGTTTAATGTAGTGGTAGACAGGACTCCAGCCAGGTCCCATTAGTTTAATGTAGTGGTAGACAGGACTCCAGCCAGGTCCCATTAGTTTAATGTAGACAGGACTCCAGCCAGGTCCCATTAGTTTAATGTAGACAGGACTCCAGCCAGGTCCCATTAGTTTAATGTAGACAGGACTCCAGCCAGGTCCCATTAGTTTAATGTAGACAGGACTCCAGCCAGGTCCCATTAGTTTAATGTAGTGGTAGACAGGACTCCAGCCAGGTCCATTAGTTTAATGTAGTGGTAGACAGGACTCCAGCCAGGTCCATTAGTTTAATGTAGTGGTAGAAAGGACTCCAGCCAGGTCCATTAGTTTAATGTAGACAGGACTCCAGCCAGGTCCCATTAGTTTAATGTAGTGGTAGACAGGACTCCATCCAGGTCCATTAGTTTAATGTAGTGGTAGACAGGACTCCAGCCAGGTCCCATTAGTTTAATGTAGACAGGACTCAAGCCAGGTCCATTAGTTTAATGTAGTGGTAGACAGGACTCCAGCCAGGTCCCATTAGTTTAATGTAGTGGTAGACAGGACTCCAGCCAGGTCCCATTAGTTTAATGTAGACAGGACTCCAGCCAGGTCCATTAGTTTAATGTAGTGGTAGACAGGACTCCAGCCAGGTCCCATTAGTTTAATGTAGTGGTAGACAGGACTCCAGCCAGGTCCATTAGTTTAATGTAGACAGGACTCCAGCCAGGTCCCATTAGTTTAATGTAGTGGTAGACAGGACTCCAGCCAGGTCCATTAGTTTAATGTAGTGGTAGACAGGACTCCAGCCAGGTCCATTAGTTTAATGTAGTGGTAGACAGGACTCCAGCCAGGTCCATTAGTTTAAGTTTAATCCAGCCAGGTCCATTAGTTTTGTAGTGGTAGACAGGACTCCAGCCAGGTCCCATTAGTTTAATGTAGACAGGACTCCAGCCAGGTCCATTAGTTTAATGTAGTGGTAGACAGGACTCCAGCCAGGTCCCATTAGTTTAATGTAGTGGTAGACAGGACTCCAACCAGGTCCATTAGTTTAATGTAGTGGTAGACAGGACTCCAGCCAGGTCCCATTAGTTTAATGTAGTGGTAGACAGGACTCCAGCCAGGTCCCATTAGTTTAATGTAGACAGGACTCCAGCCAGGTCCCATTAGTTTAATGTAGACAGGACTCCAGCCAGGTCCCATTAGTTTAATGTAGACAGGACTCCAGCCAGGTCCCATTAGTTTAATGTAGACAGGACTCCAGCCAGGTCCCATTAGTTTAATGTAGTGGTAGACAGGACTCCATCCAGGTCCATTAGTTTAATGTAGTGGTAGACAGGACTCCAGCCAGGTCCATTAGTTTAATGTAGACAGGACTCCAGCCAGGTCCCATTAGTTTAATGTAGTGGTAGACAGGACTCCATCCAGGTCCATTAGTTTAATGTAGTGGTAGACAGGACTCCAGCCAGGTCCCATTAGTTTAATGTAGACAGGACTCCAGCCAGGTCCATTAGTTTAATGTAGTGGTAGACAGGACTCCAGCCAGGTCCCATTAGTTTAATGTAGTGGTAGACAGGACTCCAGCCAGGTCCCATTAGTTTAATGTAGACAGGACTCCAGCCAGGTCCATTAGTTTAATGTAGTGGTAGACAGGACTCCAGCCAGGTCCCATTAGTTTAATGTAGTGGTAGACAGGACTCCAGCCAGGTCCATTAGTTTAATGTAGACAGGACTCCAGCCAGGTCCCATTAGTTTAATGTAGTGGTAGACAGGACTCCAGCCAGGTCCCATTAGTTTAATGTAGTGGTAGACAGGACTCCAGCCAGGTCCATTAGTTTAATGACTCCAGCCAGGTCCATTAGTTTAATGTAGACAGGACTCCAGCCAGGTCCATTAGTTTAATGTAGTGGTAGACAGGACTCCAGCCAGGTCCATTAGTTTAATGTAGACAGGACTCCAGCCAGGTCCATTAGTTTAATGTAGTGGTAGACAGGACTCCAGCCAGGTCCATTAGTTTAATGTAGTGGTAGACAGGACTCCAACCAGGTCCCATTAGTTTAATGTAGTGGTAGACAGGACTCCAGCCAGGTCCCATTAGTTTAATGTAGTGGTAGACAGGACTCCAGCCAGGTCCCATTAGTTTAATGTAGACAGGACTCCAGCCAGGTCCCATTAGTTTAATGTAGTGGTAGACAGGACTCCAGCCAGGTCCCATTAGTTTAATGTAGTGGTAGACAGGACTCCAGCCAGGTCCCATTAGTTTAATGTAGACAGGACTCCAGCCAGGTCCCATTAGTTTAATGTAGACAGGACTCCAGCCAGGTCCCATTAGTTTAATGTAGACAGGACTCCAGCCAGGTCCCATTAGTTTAATGTAGACAGGACTCCAGCCAGGTCCCATTAGTTTAATGTAGTGGTAGACAGGACTCCATCCAGGTCCATTAGTTTAATGTAGTGGTAGACAGGACTCCAGCCAGGTCCCATTAGTTTAATGTAGACAGGACTCCAGCCAGGTCCCATTAGTTTAATGTAGTGGTAGACAGGACTCCAGCCAGGTCCCATTAGTTTAATGTAGTGGTAGACAGGACTCCAGCCAGGTCCCATTAGTTTAATGTAGACAGGACTCCAGCCAGGTCCATTAGTTTAATGTAGTGGTAGACAGGACTCCAGCCAGGTCCCGTTAGTTTAATGTAGTGGTAGACAGGACTCCAGCCAGGTCCCATTAGTTTAATGTAGTGGTAGACAGGACTCCAGCCAGGTCCATTAGTTTAATGTAGTGGTAGACAGGACTCCAACCAGGTCCATTCGTTTAATGTAGTGGTAGACAGGACTCCAGCCAGGTCCCATTAGTTTAATGTAGACAGGACTCCAGCCAGGTCCCATTAGTTTAATGTAGTGGTAGACAGGACTCCAGCCAGGTCCCATTAGTTTAATGTAGACAGGACTCCAGCCAGGTCCATTAGTTTAATGTAGACAGGACTCCAGCCAGGTCCCATTAGTTTAATGTAGTGGTAGACAGGACTCCAGCCAGGTCCATTAGTTTAATGTAGACAGGACTCCAGCCAGGTCCCATTAGTTTAATGTAGTGGTAGACAGGACTCCAGCCAGGTCCCATTAGTTTAATGTAGTGGTAGACAGGACTCCAGCCAGGTCCATTAGTTTAATGTAGTGGTAGACAGGACTCCAACCAGGTCCCATTAGTTTAATGTAGTGGTAGACAGGACTCCAGCCAGGTCCATTAGTTTAATGTAGTGGTAGACAGGACTCCAGCCAGGTCCCATTAGTTTAATGTAGACAGGACTCCAGCCAGGTCCATTAGTTTAATGTAGTGGTAGACAGGACTCCAGCCATGTCCCATTAGTTTAATGTAGTGGTAGACAGGACTCCAGCCAGGTCCATTAGTTTAATGTAGTGGTAGACAGGACTCCAGCCAGGTCCCATTAGTTTAATGTAGTGGTAGACAGGACTCCATCCAGGTCCATTAGTTTAATGTAGTGGTAGACAGGACTCCAGCCAGGTCCCATTAGTTTAATGTAGACAGGACTCCAGCCAGGTCCCATTAGTTTAATGTAGTGGTAGACAGGACTCCAGCCAGGTCCCATTAGTTTAATGTAGTGGTAGACAGGACTCCAGCCAGGTCCCATTAGTTTAATGTAGACAGGACTCCAGCCAGGTCCATTAGTTTAATGTAGTGGTAGACAGGACTCCAGCCAGGTCCCGTTAGTTTAATGTAGTGGTAGACAGGACTCCAGCCAGGTCCCATTAGTTTAATGTAGTGGTAGACAGGACTCCAGCCAGGTCCATTAGTTTAATGTAGTGGTAGACAGGACTCCAACCAGGTCCATTCGTTTAATGTAGTGGTAGACAGGACTCCAGCCAGGTCCCATTAGTTTAATGTAGACAGGACTCCAGCCAGGTCCCATTAGTTTAATGTAGTGGTAGACAGGACTCCAGCCAGGTCCCATTAGTTTAATGTAGACAGGACTCCAGCCAGGTCCATTAGTTTAATGTAGACAGGACTCCAGCCAGGTCCCATTAGTTTAATGTAGTGGTAGACAGGACTCCAGCCAGGTCCATTAGTTTAATGTAGACAGGACTCCAGCCAGGTCCCATTAGTTTAATGTAGTGGTAGACAGGACTCCAGCCAGGTCCCATTAGTTTAATGTAGTGGTAGACAGGACTCCAGCCAGGTCCATTAGTTTAATGTAGTGGTAGACAGGACTCCAACCAGGTCCCATTAGTTTAATGTAGTGGTAGACAGGACTCCAGCCAGGTCCATTAGTTTAATGTAGTGGTAGACAGGACTCCAGCCAGGTCCCATTAGTTTAATGTAGACAGGACTCCAGCCAGGTCCATTAGTTTAATGTAGTGGTAGACAGGACTCCAGCCATGTCCCATTAGTTTAATGTAGTGGTAGACAGGACTCCAGCCAGGTCCATTAGTTTAATGTAGTGGTAGACAGGACTCCAGCCAGGTCCCATTAGTTTAATGTAGTGGTAGACAGGACTCCAGCCAGGTCCCATTAGTTTAATGTAGTGGTAGACAGGACTCCAGCCAGGTCCCATTAGTTTAATGTAGTGGTAGACAGGACTCCAGCCAGGTCCATTAGTTTAATGTAGACAGGAGACAGCCAGGTCCCTCCAGGCCAGCCAGGTCCCATTAGTTTAATGTAGTGGTAGACAGGACTCCAGCCAGGTCCATTAGTTTAATGTAGTGTTAGACAGGACTCCAACCAGGTCCCATTAGTTTAATGTAGTGGTAGACAGGACTCCAGCCAGGTCCATTAGTTTAATGTAGTGGTAGACAGGACTCCAGCCAGGTCCCATTAGTTTAATGTAGTGGTAGACAGGACTCCAGCCAGGTCCCATTAGTTTAATGTAGTGGTAGACAGGACTCCAACCAGGTCCCATTAGTTTAATGTAGTGGTAGACAGGACTCCAGCCAGGTCCCATTAGTTTAATGTAGTGGTAGACAGGACTCAGCCAGGTCCCATTAGTTTAATGTAGTGGTAGACAGGACTCCAGCCAGCCAGGTCCCATTAGTTTAATGTAGTGGTAGACAGGACTCCAACCAGGTCCCATTAGTTTAATGTAGTGGTAGACAGGACTCCAACCAGGTCCCATTAGTTTAATGTAGTGGTAGACAGGACTCCAGCCAGGTCCCATTAGTTTAATGTAGGTCCCATTGGTAGACAGGACTCCAGGTCCCATTAGTTTAATGTAGACAGGACTCCAGCCCCATTAGTTTAATGTAGACAGGACTCCAGCCAGGTCCCATTAGTTTAATGTAGACAGGACTCCAGCCAGGTCCCATTAGTTTAATGTAGACAGGACTCCAGCCAGGTCCCATTAGTTTAATGTAGACAGGACTCCAGCCAGGTCCATTAGTTTAATGTAGTGGTAGACAGGACTCCAGCCAGGTCCATTAGTTTAATGTAGTGGTAGACAGGACTCCAGCCAGGTCCATTAGTTTAATGTAGTGGTAGACAGGACTCCAACCAGGTCCATTAGTTTAATGTAGTGGTAGACAGGACTCCAGCCAGGTCCCATTAGTTTAATGTAGTGGTAGACAGGACTCCAGCCAGGTCCCATTAGTTTAATGTAGTGGTAGACAGGACTCCAGCCAGGTCCATTAGTTTAATGTAGACAGGACTCCAGCCAGGTCCATTAGTTTAATGTAGTGGTAGACAGGACTCCAGCCAGGTCCCATTAGTTTAATGTAGTGGTAGACAGGACTCCAGCCAGGTCCCATTAGTTTAATGTAGACAGGACTCCAGCCAGGTCCCATTAGTTTAATGTAGTGGTAGACAGGACTCAGCCAGGTCCCATTAGTTTAATGTAGACAGGACTCCAGCCAGGTCCCATTAGTTTAAGTGGTAGACAGGACTCAGCCAGGTCCCATTAGTTTAATGTAGTGGTAGACAGGACTCCAGCCAGGTCCCATTAGTTTAATGTAGACAGGACTCCAGCCAGGTCCCATTAGTTTAATGTAGTGGTAGACAGGACTCCCAGCCAGGTCCCATTAGTTTAATGTAGACAGGACTCCAGCCAGGTCCATTAGTTTAATGTAGTGGTAGACAGGACTCCAGCCAGGTCCCATTAGTTTAATGTAGGACTCCAGCCAGGTCCATTAGTTTAAGACAGGACTCCAGCCAGGTCCATTAGTTTAATGTAGTGGTAGACAGGACTCCAGCCAGGTCCCATTAGTTTAATGTAGTGGTAGACAGGACTCCAGCCAGGTCCCATTAGTTTAATAGTGGTAGACAGGACTCCAGCCAGGTCCCATTAGTTTAATGTAGTGGTAGACAGGACTCCAGCCAGGTCCATTAGTTTAATGTAGTGGTAGACAGGACTCCAGCCAGGTCCCATTAGTTTAATGTAGTGGTAGACAGGACTCCAACCAGGTCCCATTAGTTTAATGTAGACAGGACTCCAGCCAGGTCCATTAGTTTAATGTAGTGGTAGACAGGACTCCAGCCAGGTCCCATTAGTTTAATGTAGTGGTAGACAGGACTCCAGCCAGGTCCCATTAGTTTAATGTAGACAGGACTCCAGCCAGGTCCATTAGTTTAATGTAGTGGTAGACAGGACTCCAGCCAGGTCCCATTAGTTTAATGTAGTGGTAGACAGGACTCCAGCCAGGTCCCATTAGTTTAATGTAGTGGTAGACAGGACTCCAACCAGGTCCCATTAGTTTAATGTAGTGTAGACAGGACTCCAGCCAGGTCCCATTAGTTTAATGTAGACAGGACTCCAGCCAGGTCCCATTAGTTTAATGTAGACAGGACTCCAGCCAGGTCCCATTAGTTTAATGTAGACAGGACTCCAGCCAGGTCCCATTAGTTTAATGTAGTGGTAGACAGGACTCCATCCAGGTCCATTAGTTTAATGTAGTGGTAGACAGGACTCCAGCCAGGTCCATTAGTTTAATGTAGACAGGACTCCAGCCAGGTCCATTAGTTTAATGTAGTGGTAGACAGGACTCCAGCCAGGTCCCATTAGTTTAATGTAGTGGTAGACAGGACTCCAGCCAGGTCCCATTAGTTTAATGTAGTGGTAGACAGGACTCCAGCCAGGTCCCATTAGTTTAATGTAGTGGTAGACAGGACTCCAGCCAGGTCCCATTAGTTTAATGTAGACAGGACTCCAGCCAGGTCCATTAGTTTAATGTAGTGGTAGACAGGACTCCAGCCAGGTCCATTAGTTTAATGTAGTGTCCCATTAGTTTAATGTGGTAGACAGGACTCCAGCCAGGTCCATTAGTTTAATGTAGTGGTAGACAGGACTCCAACCAGGTCCATTAGTTTAATGTAGTGGTAGACAGGACTCCAGCCAGGTCCCATTAGTTTAATGTAGTGGTAGACAGGACTCCAGCCAGGTCCCATTAGTTTAATGTAGTGGTAGACAGGACTCCAGCCAGGTCCATTAGTTTAATGTAGACAGGACTCCAGCCAGGTCCATTAGTTTAATGTAGTGGTAGACAGGACTCCAACCAGGTCCATTCGTTTAATGTAGTGGTAGACAGGACTCCAGCCAGGTCCCATTAGTTTAATGTAGACAGGACTCCAGCCAGGTCCCATTAGTTTAATGTAGTGGTAGACAGGACTCCAGCCAGGTCCCATTAGTTTAATGTAGTGGTAGACAGGACTCCAGCCAGGTCCCATTAGTTTAATGTAGTGGTAGACAGGACTCCAGCCAGGTCCCATTAGTTTAATGTAGACAGGACTCCAGCCAGGTCCCATTAGTTTAATGTAGTGGTAGACAGGACTCCAGCCAGGTCCCATTAGTTTAATGTAGTGGTAGACAGGACTCCATCCAGGTCCATTAGTTTAATGTAGTGGTAGACAGGACTCCAGCCAGGTCCCATTAGTTTAATGTAGTGGTAGACAGGACTCCAGCCAGGTCCATTAGTTTAATGTAGTGGTAGACAGGACTCCAGCCAGGTCCCATTAGTTTAATGTAGTGGTAGACAGGACTCCAGCCAGGTCCCATTAGCTTAATGTAGACAGGACTCCAGCCAGGTCCCATTAGTTTAATGTAGTGGTAGACAGGACTCCAGCCAGGTCCATTAGTTTAATGTAGTGGTAGACAGGACTCCAGCCAGGTCCCATTAGTTTAATGTAGTGGTAGACAGGACTCCAGCCAGGTCCCATTAGTTTAATGTAGACAGGACTCCAGCCAGGTCCATTAGTTTAATGTAGTGGTAGACAGGACTCCAGCCAGGTCCATTAGTTTAATGTAGTGGTAGACAGGACTCCAGCCAGGTCCCATTAGTTTAATGTAGACAGGACTCCAGCCAGGTCCATTAGTTTAATGTAGTGGTAGACAGGACTCCAGCCAGGTCCATTAGTTTAATGTAGTGGTAGACAGGACTCCAGCCAGGTCCATTAGTTTAATGTAGTGGTAGACAGGACTCCAACCAGGTCCATTAGTTTAATGTAGTGGTAGACAGGACTCCAGCCAGGTCCCATTAGTTTAATGTAGTGGTAGACAGGACTCCAGCCAGGTCCCATTAGTTTAATGTAGTGGTAGACAGGACTCCAGCCAGGTCCATTAGTTTAATGTAGACAGGACTCCAGCCAGGTCCATTAGTTTAATGTAGTGGTAGACAGGACTCCAACCAGGTCCATTCGTTTAATGTAGTGGTAGACAGGACTCCAGCCAGGTCCCATTAGTTTAATGTAGACAGGACTCCAGCCAGGTCCCATTAGTTTAATGTAGTGGTAGACAGGACTCCAGCCAGGTCCCATTAGTTTAATGTAGACAGGACTCCAGCCAGGTCCCATTAGTTTAATGTAGACAGGACTCCAGCCAGGTCCCATTAGTTTAATGTAGTGGTAGACAGGACTCCAGCCAGGTCCCATTAGTTTAATGTAGACAGGACTCCAGCCAGGTCCCATTAGTTTAATAGACAGGACTCCAGCCAGGTCCCATTAGTTTAATGTAGTGGTAGACAGGACTCCATCCAGGTCCATTAGTTTAATGTAGTGGTAGACAGGACTCCAGCCAGGTCCCATTAGTTTAATGTAGTGGTAGACAGGACTCCAGCCAGGTCCATTAGTTTAATGTAGTGGTAGACAGGACTCCAGCCAGGTCCCATTAGTTTAATGTAGTGGTAGACAGGACTCCAGCCAGGTCCCATTAGCTTAATGTAGACAGGACTCCAGCCAGGTCCCATTAGTTTAATGTAGTGGTAGACAGGACTCCAGCCAGGTCCATTAGTTTAATGTAGTGGTAGACAGGACTCCAGCCAGGTCCCATTAGTTTAATGTAGTGGTAGACAGGACTCCAACCAGGTCCCATTAGTTTAATGTAGACAGGACTCCAGCCAGGTCCATTAGTTTAATGTAGTGGTAGACAGGACTCCAGCCAGGTCCCATTAGTTTAATGTAGTGGTAGACAGGACTCCAGCCAGGTCCCATTAGTTTAATGTAGACAGGACTCCAGCCAGGTCCATTAGTTTAATGTAGTGGTAGACAGGACTCAGCCAGGTCCATTAGTTTAATGTCCAACCAGGTAGTTTAATGTAGTGGTAGACAGGACTCCAGCCAGGTCCATTAGTTTAATGTAGTGGTAGACAGGACTCCAACCAGGTCCATTAGTTTAATGTAGTGGTAGACAGGACTCCAGCCAGGTCCATTAGTTTAATGTAGTGGTAGACAGGACTCCAGCCAGGTCCCATTAGTTTAATGTAGTGGTAGACAGGACTCCAGCCAGGTCCCATTAGTTTAATGTAGTGGTAGACAGGACTCCAGCCAGGTCCCATTAGTTTAATGTAGTGGTAGACAGGACTCCAGCCAGGTCCCATTAGTTTAATGTAGTGGTAGACAGGACTCCAGCCAGGTCCATTAGTTTAATGTAGTGGTAGACAGGACTCCAACCAGGTCCCATTAGTTTAATGTAGTGGTAGACAGGACTCCAGCCAGGTCCCATTAGTTTAATGTAGTGGTAGACAGGACTCCAGCCAGCCAGGTCCCATTAGTTTAATGTAGTGGTAGACAGGACTCCAGCCAGGTCCCATTAGTTTAATGTAGACAGGACTCCAGCCAGGTCCATTAGTTTAATGTAGTGGTAGACAGGACTCCAGCCAGGTCCATTAGTTTAATGTAGTGGTAGACAGGACTCCAGCCAGGTCCCATTAGTTTAATGTAGTGGTAGACAGGACTCCAGCCAGGTCCCATTAGTTTAATGTAGTGTAGACAGGACTCCAGCCAGGTCCATTAGTTTAATGTAGACAGGACTCCAGCCAGGTCCCATTAGTTTAATGTAGTGGTAGACAGGACTCCAGCCAGGTCCATTAGTTTAATGTAGACAGGACTCCAGCCAGGTCCCATTAGTTTAATGTAGTGGTAGACAGGACTCCAGCCAGGTCCCATTAGTTTAATGTAGTGGTAGACAGGACTCCAGCCAGGTCCCATTAGTTTAATGTAGTGGTAGACAGGACTCCAGCCAGGTCCATTAGTTTAATGTAGTGGTAGACAGGACTCCAGCCAGGTCCCATTAGTTTAATGTAGTGGTAGACAGGACTCCAGCCAGGTCCCATTAGTTTAATGTAGTGGTAGACAGGACTCCAGCCAGGTCCCATTAGTTTAATGTAGACAGGACTCCAGCCAGGTCCATTAGTTTAATGTAGACAGGACTCCAGCCAGGTCCCATTAGTTTAATGTAGTGGTAGACAGGACTCCAGCCAGGTCCATTAGTTTAATGTAGACAGGACTCCAGCCAGGTCCCATTAGTTTAATGTAGTGGTAGACAGGACTCCAGCCAGGTCCCATTAGTTTAATGTAGTGGTAGACAGGACTCCAGCCAGGTCCATTAGTTTAATGTAGTGGTAGACAGGGCTCCAGCCAGGTCCCATTAGTTTAATGTAGTGGTAGACAGGACTCCAGCCAGGTCCATTAGTTTAATGTAGTGGTAGACAGGACTCCAGCCAGGTCCATTAGTTTAATGTATACAGGACTCCAGCCAGGTCCATTAGTTTAATGTAGTGGTAGACAGGACTCCAGCCAGGTCCATTAGTTTAATGTAGTGGTAGACAGGACTCCAGCCAGGTCCATTAGTTTAATGTAGTGGTAGACAGGACTCCAGCCAGGTCCCATTAGTTTAATGTAGACAGGACTCCAGCCAGGTCCATTAGTTTAATGTAGTGGTAGACAGGACTCCAGCCAGGTCCATTAGTTTAATGTAGTGGTAGACAGGACTCCAGCCAGGTCCCATTAGTTTAATGTAGACAGGACTCCAGCCAGGTCCATTAGTTTAATGTAGTGGTAGACAGGACTCCAGCCAGGTCCCATTAGTTTAATGTAGTGGTAGACAGGACTCCAGCCAGGTCCATTAGTTTAATGTAGTGGTAGACCGGGTTATGTGGGAAGGTGTCATGTCAGCTGCTGTTGATGTCAGACCTGAAAACACAGGAACAGCTGTGTCTCTCTACATGGCGTCAACACTGAGGTAATTTCCGCTTGGGCTTTCCGAGGTGATAATTGAATCTCTCCTCTCCAGACCAGCGTGGGGGGGAGCAGGGCGGTAACATGGCAGACCTGAGTCCCGGGGCGGTGGATGGTGGCGGCAGGGCGGAGCATCAGGCGGCCATCAACAGCATGCTGCAGGAGAGGATGAGTACTGACATCAGCGCTCTGAAGAAACAATACTCACGTATCAAGAGACATCAGCAACAACAGGCCAGGCAGCTGTACATACACACAGGTAACACACTGTCAACTCTACACACACACACTGTCAACTCTACACACACACTGTCAACTCTACACACACACTGTCAACTCTACACACACACTGTCAACTCTACACACACACTGTCAACTCTACACACACACACTGTCAACTCTACACACACACTGTCAACTCTACACACACTGTCAACTCTACACACACACACTGTCAACTCTACACACACACTGTCAACTCTACACACACACTGTCAACTCTATACACACACACACTCACACACACACACTGTCAACTCTATACACACACACACACACACACACACACACTGTCAACTCTACACACACACTGTCAACTCTATACACACACACACACACACACTGTCAACTCTACACACACACACACACACACACTGTCAACTCTATACACACACACACACACACACACACACACACACACACACACACACACACACTGTCAACTCTACACACACACACACACACACACACACACACACACTGTCAACTCTACACACACACACTGTCAACTCTACACACACACTGTCAACTCTACACACACACTGTCAACTCTACACACACACTGTCAACTCTACACACACACACTGTCAACTCTACACACACACTGTCAACTCTACACACACACTGTCAACTCTACACACACTGTCAACTCTACACACACACACTGTCAACACTACACACACACACTGTCAACAGGACACACACACTGTCAACTCTACACACACACACTGTCAACTCTATACACACACACACACACACACACTGTCAACTCTACACACACACACACACACACACTGTCAACTCACACACACACACTGTCAACTCTACACACACACACACACTGTCAACTCTACACACACACACACACACTGTCAACTCTACACACACACACACACACACACACACACACACACACACACACTGTCAACTCTACACACACACACACACACACACACACACACTGTCAACTCTACACACACACACACACACACACACTGTCAACTCTACACACACACACACACACACACACTGTCAACTCTACACACTCACACACACACACACACTGTCAACTCTACACACACACACACACACACACACACTGTCAACTCTACACACACACACACACACACTGTCAACTCACACACACACACACACACACACACTGTCAACTCTACACACACACACACACACACACACACACACACACACACACACACACACACACACTGTCAACTCTACACACACACACACACACACACACACACACTGTCAACTCTACACACTCACACACACACACTGTCAACTCTACACACACACACACACACACACACTGTCAACTCTACACACACACTGTCAACACACACACACTGTCAACTCTACACACACACTGTCAACTCACACACACACACTGTCAACTCTACACACACTGTCAACACACACACACTGTCAACACACACACACTGTCAACTCTACACACACACTGTCAACTACACACACACTGTCAACTCTATACACACACACACACACACACACTGTCAACTCTATACACACACACACACACACACTGTCAACTCTACACACACACACACACACTGTCAACTCTACACACACACACACACACACTGTCAACTCTACACACACACACACACACACACACTGTCAACTCTACACACACACACACACACACTGTCAACTCTACACACACACACACACACACACACACACTGTCAACTCTACACACACACACACACACACACACACACACTGTCAACTCTACACACTCACACACACACACACTGTCAACTCTACACACACACACACACACACACACTGTCAACTCTACACACACACACACACACACTGTCAACTCTACACACACACACACACACACTGTCAACTCTACACACACACACACACACACACACTCACACACACACACACACACAACTCTACACACACTCACACACACACTGTCAACTCTACACACACACACACACACTGTCAACTCTACACACACACACACACACTGTCAACTCACACACACACACACACACACTGTCAACTCTACACACACACACACACACACACACTGTCAACTCTACACACACACACACACACTGTCAACTCTACACACACACACACACACACACACTCACACACATACACACACACACACACACACTGTCAACTCTACACACACACACACACACACACACTGTCAACTCTACACACACACACACACACACACTGTCAACTCTACACACACACACACACACACACACACTGTCAACTCACACACACACACACACACACACACTGTCAACTCTACACACACACACACACTCACACACACACTGTCAACTCTACACACACACACACACACACACACTGTCAACTCTACACACACACACACACACTGTCAACTCTATACACACACACACACACACACACACACACTGTCAACTCTACACACACACACACACACACACACACACACACACTGTCAACTCTACACACACACACACACACACACTGTCAACTCTACACACACACACACACACACACACTGTCAACTCTACACACACACACACACACACACACACACACACACACACACACACACACACTGTCAACTCTACACACACACACACACACACACACACTGTCAACTCACACACACACACACACACACACACACACACACTGTCAACTCTACACACACACACACACACACACACACTGTCAACTCTACACACACACTGTCAACTCACACACACACACACACACACACACACACACACACACACACACTGTCTCTACACACACACACACACACACTGTCAACTCTACACACACTCACACACACACACTGTCAACTCTACACACACTCACACACACACACTGTCAACTCTACACACACTCACACACACACACTGTCAACTCTACACACACACACACACACACACACACACACACTGTCAACTCTACACACACACACACACACACACACACTGTCAACTCTACACACACACACACACACACACACACTGTCAACTCTACACACACACACACACACACACACACACACACTGTCAACTCTACACACACACACACACACACACACACACACACTGTCAACTCTACACACACACACACACACTGTCAACTCTACACACACACACACACTCACTGTCAACTCACACACACACACACACACACACACACACACTGTCAACTCTACACACACACACACACACACTCACACACACACACTGTCAACTCTGACACACACACACACACACTGTCAACTCTACACACACACACACACACACACTGTCAACTCTACACACACACACACACACAACTCTCAACTCACACACACACACACACACACACACACACTGTCAACTCTACACACACACACACACACACACACACACACACACACTGTCAACTCACACACACACACACAACACACACACACACACACACACACACTGTCAACTCTACACACACACACACACACACACACACACACACACTGTCAACTCTACACACACACACACACTGTCAACTCTACACACACACACTGTCAACTCTACACACACACACACACACACACACACACACACACACACTGTCAACTCTACACACACACACACACACACACACACACACACACTGTCAACTCTACACACACACTGTCAACTCTACACACACACACACACACACACACACACACTGTCAACTCTACACACACACTGTCAACTCTACACACACACACACACACACACACACACTGTCAACTCTACACACACACACACACACACTCACACACACACACACACACACTGTCAACTCTACACACACACACACACACTCACACTCACACACTGTCAACTCTACACACACACACACACTGTCAACTCTACACACACACACACACTGTCAACTCTACACACACACACACACACACACTGTCAACTCTACACACACACACACACACACACACTGTCAACTCTATACACACACACACACACACACACACACTGTCAACTCTACACACACACACACACACACACACACACACACACACTGTCAACTCTACACACACACACACACACACACTGTCAACTCTCAACTCTACACACACACTGTCAACTCTACACACACACACACACACACACACACACACACACACACACACACACACACTGTCAACTCTACACACACACACACACACTCACACACACACACACACTGTCAACTCTACACACACACACACACACACACACACACACACTGTCAACTCTACACACACACACACACACACACACACACTGTCAACTCTACACACACACACACACACACACACACACACACACAACTCTCAACTCTACACACACTCACACACACACTGTCAACTCTACACACACACTCACACACACACACTGTCAACTCACACACACACACACACACACACACACTGTCAACTCTACACACACACACACACACTGTCAACTCTACACACACACACACACACACACACACTGTCAACTCTACACACACACACACACACACACTGTCAACTCTACACACACACACACACACACACACACACTGTCAACTCTACACACACACACACACACACACACACACACACTGTCAACTCTACACACACACACACACACACACACACACACTGTCAACTCTACACACACACACACACACACACTGTCAACTCTACACACACACACACACTCACTGTCAACTCTACACACACACACACACACACACACACTGTCAACTCTATACACACACACACACACACACACACACACTGTCAACTCACAGACACACACACACACTGTCAACTCTACACACACACACACACACACACACACACACACTGTCAACTCTACACACACACACACACACACACACACTGTCAACTCTACACACACACACACACACACACACACACACACACACTGTCAACTCACACACACACACACACACACACACACACACTGTCAACTCTACACACACACACACACACACACACTCACACACACACACACACTGTCAACTCTACACACACACACACACACACACACACACACACACACTGTCAACTCTACACACACACACACACACACACACACACACACTGTCAACTCTACACACACACTGTCAACTCTACACACACACACACACACACACACTGTCAACACACACACACACTCTACACACACACTGTCAACTCTACACACACACACACACACACACACACACACACACACACACACTGTCAACTCTACACACACACACACACTGTCAACTCACACACACACTGTCACACACACACACACACACACACACACACAACTCTCCAACACACACTGTCAACTCTATACACACACACACACACACACACACACACACTGTCAACTCTACACACACACACACACACACACTCACACACACACACACACACACTGTCAACTCTACACACACACTGTCAACTCTATACACACACACACACACACACACACACACACTGTCAACTCTACACACACACACACACACACTCACACTCACACACTGTCAACTCTACACACACACACACACTGTCAACTCTACACACACACACACACACTGTCAACTCTACACACACACACACACTGTCAACTCTACACACACACACACACACTGTCAACTCTACACACACACACACACTGTCAACTCTACACACACACACACACACACACACTGTCAACTCTACACACACACACACACACACACACTGTCAACTCTACACACACACACACTGTCAACTCTACACACACACACTGTCAACTCTACACACACACACACACAATGTCAACTCTACACACACACACACACACTGTCAACTCTACACACACACACACACACACTGTCAACTCTACACACACACACACACAGACACTGTCAACTCTACACACACACTGTCAACTCTACACACACACTGTCAACTCTACACACACACACACACACACACTGTCAACTCTACACACACACACTGTCAACTCTACACACACACACTGTCAACTCTACACACACACACACACTGTCAACTCTACACACACACACACACTGTCAACTCTACACACACACACACACTGTCAACTCTACACACACACACACACTGTCAACTCTACACACACACACACACACACACTGTCAACTCTACACACACACACACACACACACACACTGTCAACTCTACACACACACACACACACACACACACACTGTCAACTCTACACACACACACACACACACACACACTGTCAACTCTACACACACACACACACACACACACACACACACACACTGTCAACTCTACACACACACACTGTCAACTCTACACACACACACTGTCAACTCTACACACACACACTGTCAACTCTACACACACACACTGTCAACTCTACACACACACACACACACACACACTGTCAACTCTACACACACACACACACACACACACACTGTCAACTCTACACACACACACACACACACACACACACACTGTCAACTCTACACACACACTGTCAACTCTACACACACACTGTCAACTCTACACACACACACACACACACTGTCAACTCTACACACACACACTGTCAACTCTACACACACACACACACACACACACACTGTCAACTCTACACACACACACACACACACACTGTCAACTCTACACACACACACACACACACACTGTCAACTCTACACACACACACACACACTGTCAACACACACACACACACACACACACTGTCAACTCTCTCAACTCTACACACACACACACACACACACTGTCAACTCTACACACACACACACACACACACTGTCAACTCTACACACACACACACACACACACTGTCAACTCACACACTGTCAACTCTACACACACACTGTCAACTCTACACACACACTGTCAACTCTACACACACACACACACACTGTCAACTCTACACACACACTGTCAACTCTACACACACACACACATACACACACACACACACACACACACACACACACACACACACACACACACTGTCAACTCTACACACACACACACACACACACACACACACACTGTCAACTCTACACACACACACACACACACACTGTCAACTCTACACACACACACACACACACACACACACACACTCAACTCTCAACTCTACACACACACACTGTCAACTCTACACACACACACACTGTCAACTCTACACACACACACACACTGTCAACTCACACACACACACACTGTCAACTCTACACACACACACACACACACGGTCAACTCTACACACACACACACACACACGGTCACACACACACACACACACACACTGTCAACTCTACACACACACACACACACACACTGTCAACTCTACACACACACACACACACACACTGTCAACTCTACACACACACTGTCAACTCTATACACACACTGTCAACTCTACACACACACACACACACTGTCAACTCTACACACACACTGTCAACTCTACACACACACACACACACTGTCAACTCTACACACACACACTGTCAACTCTACACACACACACTGTCAACTCTACACACACACACACACACACACACACACACTGTCAACTCTACACACACACACACACACACTGTCAACTCTACACACACACACACACACACACACACACACACTGTCAACTCTACACACACACACACTGTCAACTCTACACACACACACACACACACACACTGTCAACTCTACACACACACACACACACACACTGTCAACTCTACACACACACACACACACACACTGTCAACTCTACACACACACACACACACACACACTGTCAACTCTACACGCACACACACACACACACTGTCAACTCTACACACACACACACACTGTCAACTCTACACACACACACACACACACACACTGTCAACTCTACACACACACTGTCAACTCTATACACACACTGTCAACTCTATACACACACTGTCAACTCTACACACACACACACACACACACACACTGTCAACTCTATACACACACACTGTCAACTCTACACACACACTGTCAACTCTATACACACACACACACTGTCAACTATATACACACACACACACTGTCAACTCTATACACACACACTGTCAACTCTATACACACACACTGTCAACTCTACACACACACTGTCAACTCTACACACACACTGTCAACTCTACACACAGGTAACACACTGTCAACTCTACACAACAGGCCAGGCAGCAGTACATACACACAGGTAACACACTGTCAACTCTACACAACACAGGTAACACACACACACTGTCAAATGTCGTGGAAATGTCCTGTATTTACCAACTCATGAGAGCAAACCACAACACAAGTCAGAGGTATCATAACGTCCATCTTTAATTATATGAGCTCCATCACAACCCTGTGACTCTCAGGTAATTCACTGTCTCTCAATGAATTCTCTGAGAGTCCCTTACACATTGCAACTGAGATCCTTTATAGCAAAGACACACATAGCCAGACAGCATTGGCTATAAATTATCGTTCAGCTTTGTCTCCTAAACTATGTTCTCATCTCGCTCTCAGGACCATAAAACAAAACCTCATCAACAGGCATATATCAAATACACCCCTCCTTGACAACATCACAGAGACACAGTGACTGGCACACAGACATTGTGGAGCCAAGATATAATTGGTTTTAAAGATATGTTTACATATGAAGACAAGCTTGACCTCTCCCCTCTCTGCGGCCCAAGTAACTGAACCCAGGACAGAGAATGGATAACTGCAACCGGCCAACAGTATTATCCAAACATAGACATTCTGATGAGAAGTAACTGACCCCAGGACAGAGAAAGGATAACTGCAACCGGCCAACAGTATTATCCAAACATAGACATTCTGATGAGAAGTAACTCACAAGCATATAATGAAAATAAAACATCTTATCTATGTTACCCAACTAATTCTGATGATTCCCCCACACAACTCTAGGTGGTGGTGTCTATAGATGGATAGATTGAGGAGGTGGTGGTGTCTATAGATGGATAGATTGAGGAGGTGGTGGTGTCTATAGATGGATAGATTGAGGAGGTGGTGGTGTCTATAGATGGATAGATTGAGGAGGTGGTGGTGTCTATAGATGGATAGATTGAGGAGGTGGTGGTGTCCATAGATGGATAGATTGAGGAGGTGGTGGTGTCTATAGATGGATAGATTGAGGAGGTGGTGGTGTCTATAGATGGACAGATTGAGGAGGTGGTGGTGTCTATAGATGGATAGATTGAGGAGGTGGTGGTGTCTATAGATGGATAGATTGAGGAGGTGGTGGTGTCTATAGATGGATAGATTGGAGGAGGTGGTGGTGTCTATAGATTGAGGAGGTGGTGGTGTCTATAGATGGATAGATTGAGGAGGTGGTGGTGTCTATAGATGGATAGATTGAGGAGGTGGTGGTGTCTATAGATGGATAGATTGAGGAGGTGGTGGTGTCTATAGATGGATAGATTGAGGTGGTGGTGGTGTCTATAGATGGATAGATTGAGGAGGTGGTGGTGTCTATAGATGGATAGATTGAGGAGGTGGTGGTGTCTATAGATGGATAGATTGAGGAGGTGGTGGTGTCTATAGATGGATAGATTGAGGAGGTGGTGGTGTCTATAGATGGATAGATTGAGGAGGTGGTGGTGTCTATAGATGGATAGATTGAGGAGGTGGTGGTGTCTATAGATGGATAGATTGAGGAGGTGGTGGTGTCTGTAGATGGATAGATTGAGGAGGTGGTGGTGTCTATAGATGGATAGATTGAGGAGGTGGTGGTGTCTGTAGATGGATAGATTGAGGAGGTGGTGGTGTCTGTAGATGGATAGATTGAGGAGGTGGTGGTGTCTGTAGATGGATAGATTGAGGAGGTGGTGGTGTCTGTAGATGGATAGATTGAGGAGGTGGTGGTGTCTGTAGATGGATAGATTGAGGAGGTGGTGGTGTCTGTAGATGGATAGATTGAGGAGGTGGTGGTGTCTATAGATGGATAGATTGAGGAGGTGGTGGTGTCTATAGATGGATAGATTGAGGAGGTGGTGGTGTCTATAGATGGATAGATTGAGGAGGTGGTGGTGTCTATAGATGGATAGATTGAGGAGGTGGTGGTGTCTATAGATGGATAGATTGAGGAGGTGGTGGTGTCTATAGATGGATAGATTGAGGAGGTGGTGGTGTCTATAGATGGATAGATTGAGGAGGTGGTGGTGTCTATAGATGGATAGATTGAGGAGGTGGTGGTGTCTATAGATGGATAGATTGAGGAGGTGGTGGTGTCTGTAGATGGATAGATTGAGGAGGTGGTGGTGTCTGTAGATGGATAGATTGAGGAGGTGGTGGTGTCTATAGATGGATAGATTGAGGAGGTGGTGGTGTCTATAGATGGATAGATTGAGGAGGTGGTGGTGTCTATAGATGGATAGATTGAGGAGGTGGTGGTGTCTATAGATGGATAGATTGAGGAGGTGGTGGTGTCTATAGATGGATAGATTGAGGAGGTGGTGGTGTCTATAGATGGATAGATTGAGGAGGTGGTGGTGTCTGTAGATGGATAGATTGAGGAGGTGGTGGTGTCTGTAGATGGATAGATTGAGGAGGTGGTGGTGTCTGTAGATGGATAGATTGAGGAGGTGGTGGTGTCTGTAGATGGATAGATTGAGGAGGTGGTGGTGTCTGTAGATGGATAGATTGAGGAGGTGGTGGTGTCTGTAGATGGATAGATTGAGGAGGTGGTGGTGTCTGTAGATGGATAGATTGAGGAGGTGGTGGTGTCTGTAGATGGATAGATTGAGGAGGTGGTGGTGTCTATAGATGGATAGATTGAGGAGGTGGTGGTGTCTATAGATGGATAGATTGAGGAGGTGGTGGTGTCTATAGATGGATAGATTGAGGAGGTGGTGGTGTCTATAGATGGATAGATTGAGGAGGTGGTGGTGTCTATAGATGGATAGATTGAGGAGGTGGTGGTGTCTATAGATGGATAGATTGAGGAGGTGGTGGTGTCTATAGATGGATAGATTGAGGAGGTGGTGGTGTCTGTAGATGGATAGATTGAGGAGGTGGTGGTGTCTATAGATGGATAGATTGAGGAGGTGGTGGTGTCTATAGATTGAGGAGGTGGTGGTGTCTATAGATGGATAGATTGAGGAGGTGGTGGTGTCTATAGATGGATTGATTGAGGAGGTGGTGGTGTCTATAGATGGATAGATTGAGGAGGTGGTGGTGTCTATAGATGGATAGATTGAGGAGGTGGTGGTGTCTGTAGATGGATAGATTGAGGAGGTGGTGGTGTCTATAGATGGATAGATTGAGGAGGCGGTGGTGGTGTCTATAGATGGATAGATTGAGGAGGTGGTGGTGTCTATAGATGGATTGATTGAGGAGGTGGTGGTGTCTATAGATGGATAGATTGAGGAGGTGGTGGTGTCTGTAGATGGACAGATTGAGGAGGTGGTGGTGTCTATAGATGGATAGATTGAGGAGGTGGTGGTGTCTATAGATGGATAGATTGAGGAGGTGGTGGTGTCTATAGATGGATAGATTGAGGAGGTGGTGGTGTCTATAGATGGATAGATTGAGGAGGTGGTGGTGTCTAGATGGATTGATTGAGGAGGTGGTGGTGTCTAGATGGATTGATTGAGGAGGTGGTGGTGTCTATAGATGGATAGATTGAGGAGGTGGTGGTGTCTATAGATGGATAGATTGAGGAGGTGGTGGTGTCTAGATGGATTGATTGAGGAGGTGGTGGTGTCTAGATGGATTGATTGAGGAGGTGGTGGTGTCTAGATGGATTGATTGAGGAGGTGGTGGTGTCTATAGATGGATAGATTGAGGAGGTGGTGGTGTCTATAGATGGATAGATTGAGGAGGTGGTGGTGTCTAGATGGATTGATTGATGGGAGGTGGTGGTGTCTAGATGGATTGATTGAGGAGGTGGTGGTGTCCATAGATGGATAGATTGAGGAGGTGGTGGTGTCTATAGATGGATAGATTGAGGAGGTGGTGGTGTCTATAGATGGATAGATTGAGGAGGTGGTGGTGTCTATAGATGGATAGATTGAGGAGGTGGTGGTGTCTATAGATGGATAGATTGAGGAGGTGGTGGTGTCTATAGATGGACAGATTGAGGAGGTGGTGGTGTCTATAGATGGACAGATTGAGGAGGTGGTGGTGTCTATAGATGGATAGATTGAGGAGGTGGTGGTGTCTATAGATGGATTGATTGAGGAGGTGGTGGTGTCTATAGATGGATAGATTGAGGAGGTGGTGGTGTCTGTAGATGGACAGATTGAGGAGGTGGTGGTGTCTATAGATGGATAGATTGAGGAGGTGGTGGTGTCTATAGATGGATAGATTGAGGAGGTGGTGGTGTCTATAGATGGATAGATTGAGGAGGTGGTGGTGTCTATAGATGGATAGATTGAGGAGGTGGTGGTGTCTAGATGGATTGATTGAGGAGGTGGTGGTGTCTAGATGGATTGATTGAGGAGGTGGTGGTGTCCATAGATGGATAGATTGAGGAGGTGGTGGTGTCTATAGATGGATAGATTGAGGAGGTGGTGGTGTCTATAGATGGATAGATTGAGGAGGCGGTGGTGTCTATAGATGGATAGATTGAGGAGGTGGTGGTGTCTATAGATGGACAGATTGAGGAGGTGGTGGTGTCTATAGATGGACAGATTGAGGAGGCGGTGGTGGTGTCTATAGATGGATAGATTGAGGAGGTGGTGGTGTCTATAGATGGATTGATTGAGGAGGTGGTGGTGTCTATAGATGGATAGATTGAGGAGGTGGTGGTGTCTATAGATGGATAGATTGAGGAGGTGGTGGTGTCTGTGGATGGATAGATTGAGGAGGTGGTGGTGTCTATAGATGGATAGATTGAGGTGGTGGTGGTGTCTATAGATGGATAGATTGAGGAGGTGGTGGTGTCTATAGATGGATAGATTGAGGAGGTGGTGGTGTCTATAGATGGATAGATTGAGGAGGTGGTGGTGTCTGTGGATGGATAGATTGAGGAGGTGGTGGTGTCTATAGATGGATAGATTGAGGAGGTGGTGGTGTCTATAGATGGATAGATTGAGGAGGTGGTGGTGTCTATAGATGGATAGATTGAGGAGGTGGTGGTGTCTATAGATGGATAGATTGAGGAGGTGGTGGTGTCTATAGATGGATAGATTGAGGAGGTGGTGGTGTCTATAGATGGATAGATTGAGGAGGTGGTGGTGTCTATAGATGGATAGATTGAGGAGGTGGTGGTGTCTATAGATGGATAGATTGAGGAGGTGGTGGTGTCTATAGATGGATAGATTGAGGAGGTGGTGGTGTCTATAGATGGATAGATTGAGGAGGTGGTGGTGTCTATAGATGGGTAGATTGAGGAGGTGGTGGTGTCTATAGATGGATAGATTGAGGAGGTGGTGGTGTCTATAGATGGACAGATTGAGGAGGTGGTGGTGTCTATAGATGGATAGATTGAGGAGGTGGTGGTGTCTATAGATGGATTGATTGAGGAGGTGGTGGTGTCTATAGATGGATAGATTGAGGAGGTGGTGGTGTCTGTAGATGGACAGATTGAGGAGGTGGTGGTGTCTATAGATGGATAGATTGAGGAGGTGGTGGTGTCTATAGATGGATAGATTGAGGAGGTGGTGGTGTCTATAGATGGATAGATTGAGGAGGTGGTGGTGTCTAGATGGATTGATTGGAGGAGGTGGTGGTGTCTAGATGGATTGATTGAGGAGGTGGTGGTGTCCATAGATGGATAGATTGAGGAGGTGGTGGTGTCTGTAGATGGATAGATTGAGGAGGTGGTGGTGTCTATAGATGGATAGATTGAGGAGGTGGTGGTGTCTATAGATGGATAGATTGAGGAGGTGGTGGTGTCTATAGATGGATAGATTGAGGAGGTGGTGGTGTCTATAGATGGACAGATTGAGGAGGTGGTGGTGTCTATAGATGGACAGATTGAGGAGGTGGTGGTGTCTATAGATGGATAGATTGAGGAGGTGGTGGTGTCTATAGATGGATAGATTGAGGAGGTGGTGGTGTCTATAGATGGATAGATTGAGGAGGTGGTGGTGTCTGTAGATGGACAGATTGAGGAGGTGGTGGTGTCTATAGATGGATAGATTGAGGAGGTGGTGGTGTCTATAGATGGATAGATTGAGGAGGTGGTGGTGTCTATAGATGGATAGATTGAGGAGGTGGTGGTGTCTATAGATGGATAGATTGAGGAGGTGGTGGTGTCTAGATGGAGATTGAGGAGGTGGTGGTGTCTAGATGGATTGATTGAGGAGGTGGTGGTGTCCATAGATGGATAGATTGAGGAGGTGGTGGTGTCTATAGATGGATAGATTGAGGAGGTGGTGGTGTCTATAGATGGATAGATTGAGGAGGTGGTGGTGTCTATAGATGGATAGATTGAGGAGGCGGTGGTGTCTATAGATGGATAGATTGAGGAGGTGGTGGTGTCTATAGATGGACAGATTGAGGAGGTGGTGGTGTCTATAGATGGACAGATTGAGGAGGCGGTGGTGGTGTCTATAGATGGATAGATTGAGGAGGTGGTGGTGTCTATAGATGGATTGATTGAGGAGGTGGTGGTGTCTATAGATGGATAGATTGAGGAGGTGCAGGTGTCTATAGATGGATAGATTGAGGAGGTGGTGGTGTCTGTGGATGGATAGATTGAGGAGGTGGTGGTGTCTATAGATGGATAGATTGAGGTGGTGGTGGTGTCTATAGATGGATAGATTGAGGAGGTGGTGGTGTCTATAGATGGATAGATTGAGGAGGTGGTGGTGTCTATAGATGGATAGATTGAGGAGGTGGTGGTGTCTGTGGATGGATAGATTGAGGAGGTGGTGGTGTCTATAGATGGATAGATTGAGGAGGTGGTGGTGTCTATAGATGGATAGATTGAGGAGGTGGTGGTGTCTATAGATGGATAGATTGAGGAGGTGGTGGTGTCTATAGATGGATAGATTGAGGAGGTGGTGGTGTCTATAGATGGATAGATTGAGGAGGTGGTGGTGTCTATAGATGGATAGATTGAGGAGGTGGTGGTGTCTATAGATGGATAGATTGAGGAGGTGGTGGTGTCTATAGATGGATAGATTGAGGAGGTGGTGGTGTCTATAGATGGATAGATTGAGGAGGTGGTGGTGTCTATAGATGGATAGATTGAGGAGGTGGTGGTGTCTATAGATGGATAGATTGAGGAGGTGGTGGTGTCTATAGATGGATAGATTGAGGAGGTGGTGGTGTCTATAGATGGATAGATTGAGGAGGTGGTGGTGTCTATAGATGGATAGATTGAGGAGGTGGTGGTGTCTATAGATGGATAGATTGAGGAGGTGGTGGTGTCTGTAGATGGATAGATTGAGGAGGTGGTGGTGTCTATAGATGGATAGATTGAGGAGGTGGTGGTGTCTATAGATGGATAGATTGAGGAGGTGGTGGTGTCTGTAGATGGATAGATTGAGGAGGTGGTGGTGTCTGTGGATGGATAGATTGAGGAGGTGGTGGTGTCTGTAGATGGATAGATTGAGGAGGTGGTGGTGTCTATAGATGGATAGATTGAGGAGGTGGTGGTGTCTATAGATGGATAGATTGAGGAGGTGGTGGTGTCTAGATGGATAGATTGAGGAGGTGGTGGTGTCTATAGATGGATAGATTGAGGAGGTGGTGGTGTCTATAGATGGATAGATTGAGGAGGTGGTGGTGTCTATAGATGGATAGATTGAGGAGGTGGTGGTGTCTATAGATGGATAGATTGAGGAGGTGGTGGTGTCTATAGATGGATAGATTGAGGAGGTGGTGGTGTCTATAGATGGATAGATTGAGGAGGTGGTGGTGTCTGTAGATGGATAGATTGAGGAGGTGGTGGTGTCTATAGATTGAGGAGGTGGTGGTGTCTATAGATGGATAGATTGAGGAGGTGGTGGTGTCTATAGATGGATAGATTGAGGAGGTGGTGGTGTCTATAGATGGATAGATTGAGGAGGTGGTGGTGTCTATAGATGGATAGATTGAGGAGGTGGTGGTGTCTATAGATGGATAGATTGAGGAGGTGGTGGTGTCTATAGATGGATAGATTGAGGAGGTGGTGGTGTCTATAGATGGACAGATTGAGGAGGTGGTGGTGTCTATAGATGGACAGATTGAGGAGGCGGTGGTGGTGTCTATAGATGGATAGATTGAGGAGGTGGTGGTGTCTATAGATGGATTGATTGAGGAGGTGGTGGTGTCTATAGATGGATAGATTGAGGAGGTGGTGGTGTCTGTAGATGGACAGATTGAGGAGGTGGTGGTGTCTATAGATGGATAGATTGAGGAGGTGGTGGTGTCTATAGATGGATAGATTGAGGAGGTGGTGGTGTCTATAGATGGATAGATTGAGGAGGTGGTGGTGTCTATAGATGGATAGATTGAGGAGGTGGTGGTGTCTAGATGGATAGATTGAGGAGGTGGTGGTGTCTAGATGGATTGATTGAGGAGGTGGTGGTGTCTATAGATGGATAGATTGAGGAGGTGGTGGTGTCTATAGATGGATAGATTGAGGAGGTGGTGGTGTCTATAGATGGATAGATTGAGGAGGTGGTGGTGTCTATAGATGGATAGATTGAGGAGGTGGTGGTGTCTATAGATGGATAGATTGAGGAGGTGGTGGTGTCTATAGATGGATAGATTGAGGAGGTGGTGGTGTCTATAGATGGATAGATTGAGGAGGTGGTGGTGTCTATAGATGGATAGATTGAGGAGGTGGTGGTGTCTATAGATGGATAGATTGAGGAGGTGGTGGTGTCTATAGATGGATAGATTGAGGAGGTGCAGGTGTCTGTAGATGGACAGATTGAGGAGGTGTTGGTGTCTGTAGATGTATAGATTGAGGAGGAGGTGGTGTCTGTAGATGGATAGATTGAGGAGGTGGTGGTGTCCGTAGATGGATAGATTGAGGAGGTGGTGGTGTCTATAGATGGATAGATTGAGGAGGTGGTGGTGTCTATAGATGGATAGATTGAGGAGGTGGTGGGGTCCATAGATGGATAGATTGAGGAGGTGGTGGTGTCTATAGATGGATAGATTGAGGAGGTGGTGTCTGTAGATGGATAGATTGAGGAGGTGGTGGTGTCTATAGATGTATAGATTGAGGAGGTGGTGGTGTCTATAGATGTATAGATTGAGGAGGTGGTGGTGTCTATAGATGGATAGATTGAGGAGGTGGTGGGGTCCATAGATGGATAGATTGAGGAGGTGGTGGTGTCTATAGATGGATAGATTGAGGAGGTGGTGTCTGTAGATGGATAGATTGAGGAGGTGGTGGTGTCTATAGATGTATAGATTGAGGAGGTGGTGGTGTCTATAGATGTATAGATTGAGGAGGTGGTGGTGTCTATAGATGGATAGATTGAGGAGGTGGTGGTGTCTATAGATGGATAGATTGAGGAGGTGGTGGTGTCTATAGATGGATAGATTGAGGAGGTGGTGGTGTCTATAGATGGATAGATTGAGGAGGTGGTGGTGTCTATAGATGGATAGATTGAGGAGGTGGTGGTGTCTATAGATGGATAGATTGCGGAGGTGGTGGTGTCTATAGATGGACAGATGGAGGTGGTGGTGGTCTGTGGATGGATAGATTGAGGAGGTGGTGGTGTCTGTAGATGGATAGATTGAGGAGGTGGTGGTGTCCATAGATTGAGGAGGTGGTGGTGTCTATAGATGGATAGATTGAGGAGGTGGTGGTGTCTATAGATGGATAGATTGAGGAGGTGGTGGTGTCTATAGATGGATAGATTGAGGAGGTGGTGGTGTCTATAGATGGATAGATTGAGGAGGTGGTGGTGTCTATAGATGGATAGATTGAGGAGGTGGTGGTGTCCATAGATGGATAGATTGAGGAGGTGGTGGTGTCTATAGATGGACAGATTGAGGAGGTGGTGGTGTCCATAGATTGAGGAGGTGGTGGTGTCTGTAGATGGATAGATTGAGGAGGTGGTGGTGTCTATAGATGGATATATTGAGGAGGTGGTGGTGTCTGTAGATGGATAGATTGAGGAGGTGGTGGTGTCTGTAGATGCATAGATTGAGGAGGTGATGGTGTCTATAGATGGATAGATTGAGGAGGTGATGGTGTCTGTGGATGGACAGATTGAGGAGGTGGTGTCTGTGGATGGACAGATTGAGGAGGTGGTGGTGTCTGTGGATGGATAGATTGAGGAGGTGGTGGTGTCTGTAGATGGATAGATTGAGGAGGTGGTGGTGTCTGTAGATGGATAGATTGAGGAGGTGGTGGTGTCCGTAGATGGATAGATTGAGGAGGTGGTGGTGTCTAGATGGACAGATTGAGGAGGTGGTGGTGTCTGTAGATGGATAGATTGAGGAGGTGGTGGTGTCTATAGATGGATAGATTGAGGAGGTGGTGGTGTCTATAGATGGATAGATTGAGGAGGTGGTGGTGTCTATAGATGGACAGATTGAGGAGGTGGTGGTGTCCGTGGATGGATAGATTGAGGAGGTGGTGGTGTCTATAGATGGATAGATTGAGGAGGTGGTGGTGTCTGTAGATGGATAGATTGAGGAGGTGGTGGTGTCTCTAGATGGATAGATTGAGGAGGTGGTGGTGTCCGTGGATGGATCGATTGAGGAGGTGGTGGTGTCCGTGGATGGATAGATTGAGGAGGTGGTGGTGTCCGTGGATGGATAGATTGAGGAGGTGGTGGTGTCTATAGATGGATAGATTGAGGAGGTGGTGGTGTCTATAGATGGATAGATTGAGGAGGTGGTGGTGTCTATAGATGGATAGATTGAGGAGGTGGTGGTGTCCATAGATGGATAGATTGAGGAGGTGGTGGTGTCTGTAGATGGATAGATTGAGGAGGTGGTGGTGTCTATAGATGGATAGATTGAGGAGGTGGTGGTGTCTATAGATGGATAGATTGAGGAGGTGGTGGTGTCTAGATGGATTGATTGAGGAGGTGGTGGTGTCTAGATGGATTGATTGAGGAGGTGGTGGTGTCCATAGATGGATAGATTGAGGAGGTGGTGGTGTCTATAGATGGATAGATTGAGGAGGTGGTGGTGTCTGTAGATGTATAGATTGAGGAGGTGGTGGTGTCTATAGATGGACAGATTGAGGAGGTGGTGGTGTCTATAGATGGACAGATTGAGGAGGTGTTTGTGACCTGTCGGTCAGGAAGCAGCAGGCTCTGGAACGGAGGGGGGTTTCTGGGCTGCTGTTAGCTGGTCTGGGGTTAGGATCTGCTGTTAGCTGGTCTGGGGTCAGGATCTGCTGTTAGCTGGTCTGGAGTCAGGATCTGCTGTTAGCTGGTCTGGGGTCAGGATCTGCTGTTAGCTGGTCTGGGGTCAGGATCTGCTGTTAGCTGGTCTGGAGTCAGGATCTGCTGTTAGCTGGTCTGGAGTCAGGATCTGCTGTTAGCTGGTCTGGGGTTAAGATCTGCTGTTAGCTGGTCTGGGGTCAGGATCTGCTGTTAGCTGGTCTGGGGTCAGGATCTGCTGTTAGCTGGTCTGGGGTCAGGATCTGCTGTTAGCTGGTCTGGGGTCAGGATTGGCTGTTAGCTGGTCTGGGGTTAGGATCTGCTGTTAGCTGGTCTGGGGTTAAGATCTGCTGTTAGCTGGTCTGGGGTTAACATTTACATTTACATTTAAGTCATTTAGCAGACGCTCTTATCCAGAGCGACTTACAAATTGGTGCTTTCACCTTAAGACATCCAGTGGAACAGCCACTTTACAATAGTGCATCTAGGTCTTTTAAGGGGGGTGAGAAGGATTACTTTATCCTATCCTAGGTATTCCTTAAAGAGGTGGGGTTTCAGGTGTCTCCGGAAGGTGGTGATTGACTCTGCTGTCCTGGCGTCGTGAGGGAGTTTGTTCCACCATTGGGGGGCCAGAGCAGCGAACAGTTTTGACTGGGCTGAGCGGGAACTGTACTTCCTCAGTGGTAGGGAGGCGAGCAGGCCAGAGGTGGAAGAACGCAGTGCCCTTGTTTGGGTGTAGGGCCTGATCAGAGCCTGGAGGTACTGAGGTGCCGTTCCCCTCACAGCTCCGTGGAGGCAAGCACCATGGTCTTGTAGCGGATGCGAGCTTCAACTGGAAGCCAGTGGAAGAGCGGGGTGACGTGAGAGAACTTGGGAAGGTTGAACACCAGACGGGCTGCGGCGTTCTGGATGAGTTGTAGGGGTTTAATGGCACAGGCAGGGAGCCCAGCCAACAGCGAGTTGCAGTAATCCAGACGGGAGATGACAAGTGCCTGGATTAGGACCTGCGCCGCTTCCTGTGTGAGGCAGGGTCTATAGATACTCTGCGGATGTTGTAGAGCATGAACCTACAGGAACGGGCCACCGCCTTGATGTTATTTGAGAACGACAGGGTGTTGTCCAGGATCACGCCAAGGTTCTTAGCGCTCTGGGGACGAGGACACAATGGAGTTGTCAACCGTGATGGCGAGATCATGGAACGGGCAGTCCTTCCCGGGAGGAAGAGCAGCTCCGTCTTGCCGAGGTTCAGCTTGAGGTGATGATCCGTCATCCACACTGATATGTCTGCCAGACATGCAGAGATGCGATTCGCCACCTGGTCGTCAGAAGGGGGAAAGGAGAAGATTAATTGTGTGTCGTCTGCATAGCAATGATAGGAGAGACCATGTGAGGTTATGACAGAGCCAAGTGACTTGGTGTATAGCGAGAATAGGAGAGGGCCTAGAACAGAGCCCTGGGGGACACCAGTGGTGAGAGCACGTGGTGAGGAGACGGATTCTCGCCACGCCACCTGGTAGGAGCGACCTGTCAGGTAGGACGCAATCCAAGCGTGGGCGCGCCGGAGATGCCCAACTCTGAGAGGGTGGAGAGGAGGATCTGATGGTTCACAGTATCGAAGGCAGCCGATAGGTCTAGAAGGATGAGAGCAGAGGAGAGAGAGTTAGCTTTAGCAGTGCGGAGCGCCTCCGTGATACAGAGAAGAGCAGTTTCAGTTGAATGACTAGTCTTGAAACCTGACTGATTTGGATCAAGAAGGTCATTCTGAGAGAGATAGCGGGAGAGCTGGCCAAGGACGGCACGTTCAAGAGTTTTGGAGAGAAAAGAAAGAAGGGATACTGGTCTGTAGTTGTTGACATCGGAGGGATCGAGTGTAGGTTTTTCAGAAGGGTGCAACTCTCGCTCTCTTGAAGACGGGAGGGACGTAGCCAGCGGTCAGGGATGAGTTGATGAGCGAGGTGAGGTAAGGGAGAAGGTCACCGGAGATGGTCTGGAGAAGAGAGGAGGGGATAGGGTCAAGCGGGCAGGTTGTTGGGCGGCCGGCCGTCACAAGACGCGAGATGTCATCTGGAGAGAGAGGGGAGAAAGAGGTCAGAGCACAGGGTAGGGCAGTGTGAGCAGAACCAGCGGTGTCGTTTGACTTAGCAAGCGAGGATCGGATGTCGTCGACCTTCTTTTCAAAATGGTTGACGAAGTCATCTGCAGAGAGGGAGGAGGGGGAGGGGGAGGAGGATTCAAGAGGGAGGAGAAGGTGGCAAAGAGCTTCCTAGGGTTAGAGGCAGATGCTTGGAATTTAGAGTGGTAGAAAGTGGCTTTAGCAGCAGAGAGAGGAGGAAAATGTAGAGAGGAGGGAGTGAAAGGATGCCAGGTCAGGGAGGCGAGTTTTCCTCCATTTCCGCTCGGCTGCCCGGAGCCCTGTTCTGTGAGCTCGCAATGAGTCGTGAGCCACGGAGCGGGAGGGGAGGACCGAGCCGGCCTGGAGGATAGGGGACATAGAGAGTCAAAGGATGCAGAAAGGGAGAGAGGAGGGTTGAGGAGGCAGAATCAGGAGATAGGTTGGAGAAGGTTTGAGCAGAGGGAAGAGATGATAGGATGGAAGAGGAGAGAGTAGCGGAGAGAGAGCGAAGGTTGGGACGGCGCGATACCATCCGAGTAGGGGCAGTGTGGGAAGTGTTGGATGGAGCGAGAGGGAAAAGGATACAAGGTAGTGGTCGGAGACTTGGAGGGGAGTTGCAATGAGGTTAGTGGAGGAACAGCATCTAGTAAAGATGAGGTCGAGCGTATTGCCTGCCTTGTGAGTAGGGGGAAGGTGAGAGGGTGAGGTCAAAGAGGAGAGAGTGGAAAGACGGGAGGCAGAGAGGAATGAGTCAAAGGTAGGCGTGGGGAGGTTGAGTCGCCCAGAACTGTGAGAGGTGAGCCGTCCCATAGAGGAAGGAGCTTATCAAGGCATCAAGCTCATTGATGAACTCTCCGAGGGAACCTGGAGGGCGATAAATGATAAGGATGTTAAGCTTGAAAGGGCTGGTAACTGTGACAGCATGGAATTCAAAGGAGGCGATAGACAGATGGGTAAGGGGAGAAGAGAGAATGACCACTTGGGAGAGATGAGGATCGGTGCCACCACCCCGCTGACCAGAAGCTCTCGGGGTGTGCGAGAGCACGTGGGTGGACGAAGAGAGAGCAGTAGGAGTAGCGGTGTTGTCTGTGGTGATCCATGTTTCCGTCAGAGCCAAGAAGTCGAGGACTGGAGGGAGGCATAGGCTGAGATGAACTCTGCCTTGTTGGCCGAGATCGGCAGTTCAGAGGCTACCGGAGACCTGGAACTCCACGTGGGGTCGTGCGCTGGGACCACCAGATTAGGTGGCCGCCGCCATGCGGTGTGGAGCGTTGTATGGTCTGTGCAGAGAGGAGAGAACAGGGATAGACAGACACATAGTTGACAGGCTAGAGAAGAGGCTACGCTAATGCAGAGGAGATTGGAATGACAAGTGGACTACACGTCTCGAATGTTCAGAAAGTTAAGCTACGTAGCAAGAATCTAATTGACTAAAATGATTAAAAATGATACAGTACTGCTGAGGTAGGCTAGCTGCGTTGTTGACACTACCTAATCAAGTCGTTCCGTTGAGTGTGAAGTTTCTACAATGCTGCTTTTCTGGGGGGGCAAGCTGGCTAGCTAGCAGTGTTGGTTACGTTACGTTGCTGTTAGGAGAACGACAACAGCTGGCTGGCTAACCTAGAAAATCGCTCTAGACTACACAATTATCTTTGAAACAAAGACGGCTATGTAGCTAGCTACGATCAAACAAATCACACCGTTGGGACTGTAATGAAATGAAATGAAGATATGATACTACCTGTGGAGCGTCAGCGGAATGCGACCGGAATGCGAAAGTTCTATTCAGTAGACGTTGGCTGGCTGTTGGCTAGCTAGGGAGTGTCTCCTACGTTAAGGACGACAAAATAGCTGGCTAGCTAACCTCGGTAAATTAAGATAATCACTCTAAGACTACACACTCTAACTACACAATTATCTTGGATACGAAGACAGCAAAGACAACTATGTAGCTAGCTAACACTACACTAATCAAGTCGTTCAGTTGAGTGTGATAGTTACTACAGTGCTACGGTGGACGGTGAACGTGTTGGGCAGATAGGAGATAGGGTCAGGATCTGCTGTTAGCTGGTCTGGGGTCAGGATCTGCTGTTAGCTGGTCTGGGGTCAGGACCTGCTGTTAGCTGGTCTGGGGTCAGGATCTGCTGTTAGCTGGTCTGGGGTCAGGATCTGCTGTTAGCTGGTCTGGGGTTGGATGGTGCTTGTCTGGCGTTGGATGGTGCTGGGGTTGGATGGTGCTGGTCTGGGGTTGGATGGTGCTGGTCTGGGGTTGGATGGTGCTGGTCTGGGGTTGGATGGTGCTGGTCTGGCGTTGGATGGTGCTGGTCTGGGGTTGGATGGTGCTGGTCTGGCGTTGGATGGTGCTGGTCTGGCGTTGGATGGTGCTGGTCTGGCGTTGGATGGTGCTGGTCTGGCGTTGGATGGTGCTGGTCTGGGGTTGGATGGTGCTGGTCTGGGGTTGGATGGTGCTGGTCTGGCGTTGGATGGTGCTGGTCTGGGGTTGGATGGTGCTGGTCTGGGGTTGGATGGTGCTGGTCTGGGGTTGGATGGTGCTGGTCTGGCGTTGGATGGTGCTGGTCTGGCGTTGGATGGTGCTGGTCTGGCGTTGGATGGTGCTGGTCTGGCGTTGGATGGTGCTGGTCTGGCGTTGGATGGTGCTGGTCTGGCGTTGGATGGTGCTGGCTCTTCTCTGTGACTGACAGGAGAGTGTCAGTCTGTCTGGCCTGTTGGCTCCCCATCTAAACACGGCATCACCTAACAGGAATCTACTACTTGTGTAACAGACTTCCATTGGATTTGGCTCCCGAGCTTCTATTCCCAAACTATTTTTCTAACTCCCAGATGTGTCTGTCTTCAGTAATCAGGACTCAAAGCTCCTTATAAACCCAAAGCACTATTTGATGTAACTCTGTAAAGCTTCTTCATCTTGTCCCCATGATAAATGTAAGCTCTGCGCTGAGGTCTGAGGTTGGGGCAGAGCCAGATTGTTGTCTTATTAATGCTAGATGTTTCTTATTGCTGCATGTGGAATCCTCTTTATATTCACGTCATGCTATGGTGTTATTATTGTCCTGCTGCTGCAGTAGGCAGACAGAACATTGACCTGTGTGTGTTCTCTCTGTAGATAGATGTCCAGCCACCAGCGTGTTAGCATCTCAGCTACATCCTTCTCCTGTCGTCAACCACCTGTTGCTAGGCAGGAAGCCCAGGAACAGCCTGAAACACCCTCTCTCCCCTCTCCCCTCCAGCCTGCGAGGTGTCCCCTGCCTCAGGCACAGTCCAGCCCTGCCACCCCTGGCCCCGCCCCTAACCCCACTCCCTAGCGGGAGAGGGGAGGAACAGACTGGTATCTCAGGCTGAAGACTGTCAGAGCAGGGTGGGGTCCCCCTTGCGTGCCCACGTACGTGCCCACCGCAGGAACATAGCCCGGGCACGGGTACAGCTAGGGTTTGGAGACATGGACAGACACCCTCATCAGGCGGAGGAGGCCAGCCACCCTCATCAGGCGGAGGAGGCCAGCCACCCTCATCAGGCGGAGGAGGCCAGCCACCCTCATCAGGCGGAGGAGGCCAGCCACCCTCATCAGGCGGAGGAGGCCAGCCACCCTCATCAGGCGGAGGAGGCCAGCCACCCTCATCAGGCGGAGGAGGCCAGCCACCCTCATCAGGCGGAGGAGGCCAGCCACCCTCATCAGGCGGAGGAGGCCAGCCACCCTCATCAGGCGGAGGAGGCCAGCCACCCTCATCAGGCGGAGGAGGCCAGCCACCCTCATCAGGCGGAGGAGGGAGGAGGCCAGCCACCCTCACCCTCAGGCGGAGGAGGCCAGCCACCCTCATCAGGCGGGAGGAGGCCAGCCACCCTCATCAGGCGGAGCAGGACAGACACCTCATCAGGCGGAGGAGAGAGATGGAGTGGGTGAGGGAAAGGCTGACCCTGATGATGAGGGTAGTCACCTCCTGTGTCTCCTGCCCAGGCCTCAGTAAGGAGGTCCCAGCTGTGGTGGAAGAGGAGGAGCACCTGTTGTCTCAGGCGGAGGCTGGACTCTGGATCAGAACTAAACCAGACCCCACCTCCACTACCCTCCTCTCCTAGAGAGACTGGACCCAGACACACTACCCTCCTCTCCTAGAGAGACTGACCAACCTCCACTACCCTGCTCTCCTAGAGAGACTGACCCAGACACACTACCCTGCTCTCCTAGAGAGACTGACCCAGACACACACTACCCTGCTCTCCTAGAGAAACTGATCCAGACACACTACCCTCCTCTCCCACCATCCCAGAGCTGCCTGTCCTGCCTCCTCTTCCTCGACCACCCTCATCACACCACCACCACCATCAACAGTCTGACCCTTCAATCTCCTCTCAGAACATCTACTGTATGAGACTCTCTCCTGGTAGCCCTGTTACCCTCACTAACCCCCTCCCCTGTTACCCTCACTAACCCCCTACTCCTGTTACCCTCACTAACCCCCTACTCCTGTTACCCTCTCTAACCCCTACTCCTTTTACCCTCACTAACCCCTACTCCTGTTACCCTCACTAACCCCCCCTACTCCTGTTACCCTCACTAACCCCCTCCCCCTGTTACCCTCACTAACCCCCCTACTCCTGTTACCCTCACTAACCCCCTACTCCTGTTACCCTCACTAACCCCCTCCCCTGTTACCCTCACTAACCCCCTCCCCTGTTACCCTCACTAACCCCCTCCCCTGTTACCCTCACTAACCCCCTCCTCCTGTTACCCTCACTAACCCCCTCCTCCTGTTACCCTCACTAACCCCCTACTCCTGTTACCCTCTCTAACCCCTCCCCTGTTACCCTCACTAACCCCCTACTCCTGTTACCCTCACTAACTCCCCCTCCCCCTGTTACCCTCACTAACCCCCTACTCCTGTTACCCTCACTAACCCCCTCCCCCTGTTACCCTCACTAACCCCCTCTCCCTGTTACCCTCTCTAACCCCCCTACTCCTGTTAGCCTCACTAACCCCCTACTCCTTTTACCTTCACTAACCCCCTCCCCCTGTTACCCTCTCTAACCCCCTACTTCCCTCACTAACCCCCTCCCCCTACTTCCCTCTCTAACCCCTTCCTGGTACCCTCACTAACCTCCCTCCTCCCCTCTCTAACCCCTACTCCCTCTCTAAACCCCCTACTCCCCTCTCTAACCCCTCCTCCCTCTCTAACCCCCTCCTCCCCTCACTAACCCCCCTCCTCCCTCACTAACCCCCTCCTCCCTCACTAACCCCCCTCCTCCCCTCTCTAACCCCCACCCCCTGTTACCCTTACTAACCCTCCTCTTGGTACCCTCACTAACCCCCTCCTCCCCTCTCTACCCCCCTACTCCCTGTTACCCTCTCTAACCCCCTACTACCCTCACTAACCCCTACTCCCCTCTCTAACCCCCTCCTCCCCTCTCTAACCCCCTCCTCCCTCTCTAACCCCCATACTCCTGGTACCCGCTATCTCCCTCCCTCCCTCTCCCCTGCCCCTCCACCCCCCAGCAGGTGTTCTCTCCCTTCCCGAGTGTGAAACAGCACAGGAGGTCAGCTGCAGCCCGTAACCTGGGTCTCTACGGTCCCACAGCCAGAACCCCCACAGTTCACTTCCCTCAGCTCAGCCTGAACCGTTCCTCCTCCACTCTCTCCACCAGGAAGCGCTAGAGGCCACGCTTCACTGACTGACTGGCTCTGAACCGTTCCTCCACTCTCTCCACCAGGAAGCGCTAGAGGCCACGCTTCACTGACTGACTGGCTCTGAACCGTTCCTCCACTCTCTCCACCAGGAAGCGCTAGAGGCCACGCTTCACTGACTGACTGGCTCTGGAAAATATACAACCTGATTCTCTCTGATGGTCTGGATCTGTGGCATTGGGACAGGGGACTGTACCTGAGAGGAACAGGCAGGGACAGTATCAGCTATGGTCTGATCCACTGCTGTAGTTAGGCCCTTAACTCTTCACAGTGAAGGTCTCCCCTCTCAACCACTGGGGAGGAAGAGCTGCTATGAAACCCACTATGTTGTAGTCATCTCCCTGGGTCTGTCTGTCTGAATGTCATCATGGGACATCTCTGTCCACTCACCTTCTCTTCCAGGTCAAGTTCTCTTCACCATAACATAATATTGAACCCTTAAAGCTCCTTCCTTCCTCTCAGCCTATTTCTGTTTCCACTTCCTGTCTGCCTGTTACTTCCTGTCAATGTCTCTCCACAGTAAGACTCCATACTGAAAGATCCATAGACCATATCATGCCAATGGATCTGATTGAATTGTTCTCTACAGTCTACCATGGATCTGATTGTAGTGTTCTCTACAGTCTACCGTGGATCTGATTGTATTGTTCTCTACAGTCTACCGTGGATCTGATTGTATTGTTCTCTACAGTCTACCATGGATCTGATTGTATTGTTCTCTACAGTCTACCATGGATCTGATTGTATTGTTCTCTACAGTCTACCATGGATCTGATTGTAGTGTTCTCTACAGTCTACCGTGGATCTGATTGTATTGTTCTCTACAGTCTACCATGGATCTGATTGTATTGGATCTGATTGTATTGTTCTCTACAGTCTACCATGGATCTGATTGTATTGTTCTCTACAGTCTACCGTGGATCTGATTGTATTGGATCTGATTGTATTGTTCTCTACAGTCTACCATGGATCTGATTGTATTGTTCTCTACAGTCTACCGTGGATCTGATTGTATTGTTCTCTACAGTCTACCGTGGATCTGATTGTATTGTTCTCTACAGTCTACCATGGATCTGATTGTATTGTTCTCTACAGTCTACCATGGATCTGATTGTATTGGATCTGATTGTATTGTTCTCTACAGTCTACCATGGATCTGATTGTATTGGATCTGATTGTATTGTTCTCTACAGTCTACCATGGATCTGATTGTATTGTTCTCTACAGTCTACCGTGGATCTGATTGTATTGTTCTCTACAGTCTACCATGGATCTGATTGTATTGTTCTCTACAGTCTACCGTGGATCTGATTGTATTGTTCTCTACAGTCTACCGTGGATCTGATTGTATTGTACATCTGGATTGTATTGTTCTCTACAGTCTACCGTGGATCTGATTGTAGTGGATCTGATTGTATTGTTCTCTACAGTCTACCATGGATCTGATTGTAGTGTTCTCTACAGTCTACCATGGATCTGATCTGATTGTATGTTCTCTACAGTCTACTGAACTCGTGGATCTGATTGTAGTGTTCTCTACAGTCTACCGTGGATCTGATTGTATTGTTCTCTACAGTCTACCGTGGATCTGTTTGTAGTGTTCTCTACAGTCTACCGTGGATCTGATTGTATTGTTCTCTACAGTCTACCGTGGATCTGATTGTATTGTTCTCTACAGTCTACCGTGGATCTGTTTGTAGTGTTCTCTACAGTCTACCATGGATCTGATTGTATTGTTCTCTACAGTCTACCATGGATCTGATTGTATTGTTCTCTACAGTCTACCGTGGATCTGATTGTAGTGTTCTCTACAGTCTACCGTGGATCTGATTGTATTGGATCTGATTGTATTGTTCTCTACAGTCTACCGTGGATCTGATTGTAGTGGATCTGATTGTATTGTTCTCTACAGTCTACCGTGGATCTGATTGTAGTGTTCTCTACAGTCTACCATGGATCTGATTGTATTGGATCTGATTGTAGTGTTCTCTACAGTCTACCGTGGATCTGATTGTATTGTTCTCTACAGTCTACCGTGGATCTGTTTGTAGTGTTCTCTACAGTCTACCATGGATCTGATTGTATTGTTCTCTACAGTCTACCGTGGATCTGATTGTATTGTTCTCTACAGTCTACCATGGATCTGATTGTATTGTTCTCTACAGTCTACCATGGATCTGATTGTATTGTTCTCTACAGTCTACCGTGGATCTGATTGTATTGTTCTCTACAGTCTACCATGGATCTGATTGTATTGGATCTGATTGTATTGTTCTCTACAGTCTACCGTGGATCTGATTGTATTGTTGGTAAATGAACCCCCACCATCCTGGTGTCAGAGGTCACTGCACTCCTAATAAAGAAGGTGAAAGGATGCTGTCGGCTGTTTCATTTTATCTTGGTAAGAGCTCCGTTCAATCTGCCTATAAAATGTCAATGTTTCTGAGACGATAACGCAGGCCTTTCATGCTACAGGTTGACCGTCCCGCCCGGTTTCAGTGCTTTAGCGAGCTTGAAATGTACACGTCCTTTCCCATTGAGCAGATATATGCAGCGTCTCCACTAACGTTGCCTTTAAACTTCAGTAACACTGTAGCTCTGAACTCAGACCATATAACACTGTAGCTCTGAACTCAGGGTTATAACACTGTAGCTCTGAACTCAGACCATATAACACTGTAGCTCTGAACTCAGGGTTATAACACTGTAGCTCTGAACTCAGGGTTATAACACTGTAGCTCTGAACTCAGGGTTATAACACTGTAGCTCTGAACTCAGACCATATAACACTGTAGCTCTGAACTCAGGGTTATAACACTGTAGCTGTGAACTCAGACCATATAACACTGTAGCTCTGAACTCAGTTATAACACTGTAGCTCTGAACTCAGGGTTATAACACTGTAGCTCTGAACTCAGGGTTATAACATTGTAGCTCTGAACTCAGGGTTATAACACTGTAGCTCTGAACTCAGGGACCATAACATTTGCAGGCCGCTCTGAACTCAGACCATATAACACTGTAGCTCTGAACTCAGGGTTATAACACTGTAGCTCTGAACTCAGGGTTATAACACTGTAGCTCTGAACCATTCAGACCAGTTTATAACACTGTAGCTCTGAACTCAGACCATATAACACTGTAGCCTGAAACTGTAGGGTTATGCAACACTGTAGGGTTCCCCTCAAACTCCAGACCACCATAACACTGTAGCTCTGAACTCAGACCATATAACACTGTAGCTCTGAACTCAGGGTTATAACACTGTAGCTCTGAACTCAGGTTATAACACTGTAGCTCTGAACTCAGGGTTATAACACTGTAGCTCAGGGGTTATGAGCTCTGAACTCAGGGTTATAACACTGTAGCTCTCTGAACTCAGACCATATAACACTGTAGCTCTGAACTCAGACCATATAACACTGTAGCTCTGAACTCAGGGTTATAACACTGTAGCTCTGAACTCAGGGTTATAACACTGTAGCTCTGAACTCAGGGTTATAACACTGTAGCTCTGAACTCAGACCATATAACACTGTAGCTCTGATCTCAGGGTTATAACACTGTAGCTCTGAACTCAGACCATATAACACTGTAGCTCTGAACTCAGGGTTATAACACTGTAGCTCTGAACTCAGGGTTATAACACTGTAGCTCTGAACTCAGACCATATAACACTGTAGCTCTGAACTCAGACCATATAACACTGTAGCTCTGAACTCAGGGTTATAACACTGTAGCTCTGAACTCAGACCATATAACACTGTAGCTCTGAACTCAGGGTTATAACACTGTAGCTCTGAACTCAGGGTTATAACACTGTAGCTCTGAACTCAGACCATATAACACTGTAGTTCTGAACTCAGGGTTATAACACTGTAGCTCTGAACTCAGGGTTATAACACTGTAGCTCTGAACTCAGACCATATAACACTGTAGCTCTGATCTCAGGGTTATAACACTGTAGCTCTGAACTAAGACCATATAACACTGTAGCTCTGAACTCAGGGTTATAACACTGTAGCTCTGAACTGGTTATAACACTGTAGCTCTGAACTCAGACCATATAACACTGTAGCTCTGAACTCAGACCATATAACACTGTAGTTCTGAACTCAGGTTTATAACAAGCTCTGAACTCAGGGTTATAACACTGTAGCTCTGAACTCAGACCATATAACACTGTAGCTCTGAACTCAGGGTTATAACACTGTAGCTCTGAACTCAGGGTTATAACACTGTAGCTCTGAACTCAGGGTTATAACACTGTAGCTCTGAACTCAGACCATATAACACTGTAGCTCTGAACTCAGACCATATAACACTGTAGCTCTGAACTCAGACCATATAACTCTGTAGCTCTGAACTCAGGGTTATAACACTGTAGCTCTGAACTCAGACCATATAACACTGTAGCTCTGAACTCAGGGTTATAACACTGTAGCTTTGAACTCAGGGTTATAACACTGTAGCTCTGAACTCAGGGTTATAACACTGTAGCTCTGAACTCAGACCATATAACACTGTAGCTCTGAACTCAGGGTTATAACACTGTAGCTCTGAACTCAGACCATATAACACTGTAGCTCTGAACTCAGACCAATAACACTGTAGCTCTGAACTCAGGGTTATAACACTGTAGCTCTGAACTCAGGGTTATAACACTGTAGCTCTGAACTCAGGGTTATAACACTGTAGCTCTGAACTCAGACCATATAACACTGTAGCTCTGAACTCAGACCATATAACACTGTAGCTCTGAACTCAGACCATATAACACTGTAGCTCTGAACTCAGGGTTATAACACTGTAGCTCTGAACTCAGGGTTATAACACTGTAGCTCTGAACTCAGGGTTATAACACTGTAGCTCTGAACTCAGGGTTATAACACTGTAGCTCTGGAACTCAGGGTTATAACACTGCTCTGAGCTCAGGGCTCTGAACTCAGGGTTATAACACTGTAGCTCTGAACTCAGGGTTATAACACTGTAGCTCTGAACTCAGGGTTATAACACTGTAGCTCTGAACTCAGGGTTATAACACTGTAGCTCTGAACTCAGGGTTATAAACACTGCAGCTCTGAACTCAGGGTTATAACACTGTAGCTCTGAACTCAGGGTTATAACACTGTAGCTCTGAACTCATATAACACTGTAGCTCTGAACTCAGACCATATAACACTGTAGCTCTGAACTCAGACCACCTGGGGGTGGTTTCTGAACTCAGGTTATAACACTGTATCTCTGAACTCAGGGTTATAACACTGTAGCTCTGAACTCAGACCATATAACACTGTAGCTCTGAACTCAGGGTTATAACACTGTAGACTCTGAATATAACACTGTAGCTCTGAACTCAGACCATATAACACTGTAGCTCTGAACTAACACAGACCATATAACACTGTAGCTCTGAACTCAGTGGTTATAACACTGTAGCTCTGAACTCAGACCATATAACACTGTA
>NC_088403.1:2723362-2780862 GCF_034236695.1 Oncorhynchus nerka
ATGGCACCTACCATGGAGGTATAGTGTAGGTAGTAACATGGCACCTACCATGGAGGTATAGTAGTAACAGGGATCAACATGACACCTACCATGGAGGTAAAGTGTATGTAGTAACAGGGATCAACATGACACCTACCATGGAGGTATAGTGTAGGTAGTAACATGGCACCTACCATGGAGGTATAGTAGTAACAGGGATCAGCATGGCACCTACCATGGAGGTATAGTGTAGGTAGTAACATGGCACCTACCATGGAGGTATAGTAGTAACAGGGATCAGCATGGCACCTACCATGGAGGTATAGTAGTAACAGGGATCAACATGGCACCTACCATGGAGGTATAGTGTATGTAGTAACAGGGATCAACATGCACCTACCATGGAGGTATAGTGTAGGTAGTAACAGGGATCAACAGGGCACATACCATGGAGGTATAGTCGTAACAGGGATCAGCATGGCACCTACCATGGAGGTATAGTAGTAACAGGGATCAGCATGGCACCTACCATGGAGGTATAGTAGTAACAGGGATCAACATGGCACCTACCATGGAGGTATAGTAGTAACAGGGATCAACATGGCACCTACCATGGAGGTAAAGTAGTAACAGGGATCAGCATGGCACCTACCATGGAGGTATAGTATGTAGTAACAGGGATCAACATGGCACCTACCATGGAGGTATAGTATGTAGTAACAGGGATCAACATGGCACCTACCATGGAGGTATAGTAGTAACAGGGATCAGCATGGCACCTACCATGGAGGTATAGTATGTAGTAACAGGGTTCAGCATGGCACCTACCATGGAGGTATAGTAGTAACAGGGATCAGCATGGGACCTACCATGGAGGTATAGTATGTAGTAACAGGGATCAGCATGGGACCTACCATGGAGGTATAGTATGTAGTAACAGGGATCAACATGGCACCTACCATGGAGGAGGTAACAGGGATCAACATGGCACCACCATGGAGGGATAACAGGGATCATGGCACCTACCATGGAGGTATAGTAGTAACAGGGATCAACATGGTACCTACCATGGAGGTATATGTAGTAACAGGGATCAACATGGCACCTACCATGGAGGTATAGTATGTAGTAACAGGGATCAACATGACACCTACCATGGAGGTATAGTATGTAGTAACAGGGATCAACATGGCACCTACCATGGAGGTATAGTAGTAACAGGGATCAACATGGCACCTACCATGGAGGTATAGTATGTAGTAACAGGGATCAACATGGCACCTACCATGGAGGTATAGTATGTAGTAACAGGGATCAAAATGGCACCTACCATGGAGGTATAGTAGTAACAGGCATCAACATGGCACCTACCATGGAGGTATAGTATGTAGTAACAGGGATCAGCATGGCACCTACCATGGAGGTATAGTAGTAACAGGGATCAGCATGTCACCTACCATGGAGGTATAGTAGTAACAGGGATCAACATGGCACCTACCATGGAGGTATAGTAGTAACAGGGATCAACATGGCACCTACCATGGAGGTATAGTATGTAGTAACAGGGATCAACATGGCACCTACCATGGAGGTATAGTAGTAACAGGGATCAACATGGCACCTACCATGGAGGTATAGTAGTAACAGGGATCAACATGGCACCTACCATGGAGGTATAGTATGTAGTAACAGGGATCAACATGGCACCTACCATGGAGGTATAGTAGTAACAGGGATCAACATGGCACCTACCATGGAGGTATAGTAGTAACAGGGATCAACATTGCACCTACCATGGAGGTATAGTATATGTAGTAACAGTGTGTAAAGTGGGACTTGTCTTCTCACAGGACCAGCAGCATGTTACAGTACCTCTACCTGAAGTCATCTGGCTGAGACATGCCTTGTTATCTAGTGATGTAGTAGCGATGACTGTCTCTCCATTCACAATGGCTCTCTTTTTGGGGTTGTTGCTCTACCGAGCTTCCCCTCTCCACCCCTCCCTTCACATTACTTCATCACGGCTTTCTTCTCCTCCTGCCACCATACCTCATCTTCTCCCTCCCTCCCTGTGACGCTGGGTAGGGGTGTATACCGGGGCAGCAGCTCCTGAGACCGCTGCAGAGCCGCATCTCCTCCGTATGGTTAGAGGGACAACTGATCATCGATTAAGACAGATCTATATCTTCTAGCAACTTTTGAATCAATGTTTTAAAGGCATAATTGCACGCGATTTCCTCCTGGATGGATCGGACATCAAGGCCATTTCCTGTGTGCGCGAGACTGTTGACAGTTCTTGGGTTGGACCGGAGACTGAAAGATCAATGTGATTGATCAACCTCCCTGCTCCCTGGAAGACATCGGGCTGTCGTGGAGCAGCTGGGTAACGGGAGTCGCGTGGGACGGAGAGAATAACGGACATTTTAGATTGAAGCAGCGCACAAAGTGGAATAAACATCAATGTCGTCTACCGACAATTACTTTTAGGCTACACGGTGCGTGTTTCGGTTTGATTGGGAAATGAAGCAGGCCCGGTTTAACGCGGGGAGGAGGGCTCGGTCTGGGCCGTGTGTTGCGGGCAGGGTTCGAGCGGGTGTCGGTAACGTCATCAGTAACGTCCTGAAGAAAAGGGAACGGAATTTCCCGAGAGCGCCCTGTCTGCTCTGCACGCTTCGGGAGCCAGGTGACCGAACGGAGCCCGTTCAGCTCCGGCCTGATTGATACTTTTGTTTGTTTTTGTCTCAGGGGAGGGAGAGCAAGTAGTGGTCTTGTCTCACAGAATATGTCACTGCTAGTTGTGGTGGCGTCATGGGGGTTGTTCATTCATTGTGGTTCTGAAATCATGGCGATAGTTTACAAGGCGTTTCTTCGTTCATGTGATTCCCGTCAACCTTGTGTTAGGCTGATAGGACTGATATAACTAAAGCCCTGTAGTTGAATTCCTTCATGTCGTCTTGTATTGGATGCAGCTGTCCGATGTAGCCTAGTTACGTAGCCCAGCCCATAGGTCTAGTCATATCTATCTCTAGGAGGAGGGGTGTCATGGTCGCTGTAATGTAAACACAGTGTCGGGGCGACTTGGTGGGCCAGCAGCTGGCCAGCTATAGAAGACCTGACCAGATCTCAACATGGAGGAGACAGACAGCGCTCAGAGAGACCCAGGTTGGAGCTATACTCTAAACAGTATAAAGGTTAGTGTAGGTGGGGGAGAGTTACAGAGAGACCGGTGTGAGCTGGTAGCATGAAGCCGTGCAGAGCGGGGCAAATGGCGGCTGTGTGGTAAAGCTGGCTGGCTGCCAGACAGGTTAGGGCTGGGTTCAGTCTGAATCATTCTCTTTCCTGTTTGTTTCATTTAAGGATGCTCTGATCTGGGTTATAGTTTCGTTACTTCCGTTGTGTGAGTTTCAGAGCGTCAGGTTGTGGTAGTTAAGACCTGTTGTAGTGTAACTCGAGAGCGAAACGGAAAGGATTCAGCACCACAGTGGCGGACAGCAACATCTAATAAAACAGAACCTGGGGCGAATTTCGTCATGGAAACGTTTACCGTTTAAGAACCAAACGGAGGCAAACAGAGCAAACGATAGTTTTTTATTGGACAAATCCGGGTAGATGCCACCTGTTTTAGTTCTGTTTGCTCCCGTTTTAAGAAACGTTTTGCAACAGAATTGGCTTAATGAATAGCCCCAGGGAGCCTAGCACCTCACAGCTGTTCGGTGGTGCTGAAAACAGATTAAGAGTAAATCATTGGAAGAACGCAAAGTCTAATATATTTCCACATCGCCATGTTTCAGTACTATGTGATTTGTTTAGCCCAGGTGCACACGGATAGCAGTGATGTCATTACATCATTTACATGTACATTTAAGTCATTCAGCAGACGCTAAGAGCGACTTACAAATTGGTGCGTTCACCTTATGACATGTGATTTGTTTAGCCCAGGTGCACACGGATAGCAGTGATGTGTTTAGCCCAGGTGCACACGGATAGCAGTGATGTGTTTAGCCCAGGTGCACACGGATAGCAGTGATGTCATTACATGTGGTTTGTTTAGCCCAGGTGCACACTGATAGCAGTGATGTGTTTAGCCCAGGTGCACACTGATAGCAGTGACGTCATTAGTAATGGACGTGCTTATTTTCCTCCCCGCATGTCACTGTACTTAGACTGATGATATTATGTACCTGATTAGTCAGTAGGCCTCGTTAGAGAGCTTTCCGTGTGTGTGGTGACTGACCGTTCTGCTACTGTGGAGTTCTTCAGTCTGTACACTGTTCTCTGTAGGAGTGGACACCAGGTTAAAGTTCACCATCGAACCTTCTCTGGGCAAGAACGGCTTCCAACAGGTCAGTATGGTCGTGTCCCATCACATCTTTAGCCCCGTTTCAGGTGTCTGTGTGTATCATATTTATGTGGATCTGATCTGTGTGGATCTGATCTGTGTGGATCTGATCTGTGTGGATCTGATCTGTGGGGATCTGATCTGTGGGGATCTGATCTGTGTGGATCTGATCTGTGGGGATCTGATCTGTGGGGATCTGATCTGTGGGGATCTGATCTGTGGGGATCTGATCTGTGTGGATCTGATCTGTGGGGATCTGATCTGTGTGGATCTGATCTGTGTGGATCTGATCTGTGGATCTGATCTGTGTGCTTCTCTCCCAGTGGTATGATGCTCTGGAAGGCTGTGGTGAGACTTCCTACAGGCATCCCTAAAGATGTGGAGGAAGAGGGTACGTCATAGTAGTGCTACTGATATAACAGATGTGATGGTTCTTCCCATCTCTCTAGTGGTGTTTATTCTGACTGGCCAGCCAGCGGTCCTAGTTGATTGGTGTTTATTCTGACTGGCCAGCCAGCGGTCCTAGTTGATTGGTGTTTATTCTGACTGGCCAGCCAGCGGTCCTAGTTGATTGGTGTTTATTCTGACTGGCCAGCCAGCGGTCCTAGTTGATTGGTGTTTATTCTGACTGGCCAGCCAGCGGTCCTAGTTGATTGGTGTTTATTCTGACTGGCCAGCCAGAGGTCCCAGTTGATTGGTGTTTATTCTGACTGGCCAGCCAGAGGTCCCAGTTGATTGGTGTTTATTCTGACTGGCCAGCCAGAGGTCCCAGTTGATTGGTGTTTATTCTGACTGGCCAGCCAGAGGTCCCAGTTGATTGGTGTTTATTCTGACTGTCCAGCCAGAGGTCCCAGTTGATTGGTGTTTATTCTGACTGGCCAGCCAGTGGTCCCAGTTGATTGGTGTTTATTCTGACTGGCCAGCCAGTGGTCCCAGTTGATTGGTGTTTATTCTGACTGGCCAGCCAGTGGTCCCAGTTGATTGGTGTTTATAATGACTGGCCAGCCAGTGGTCCCAGTTGATTGGTGTTTATTCTGACTGGCCAGCCAGGGGGTCCTGTGCTGATTGGTGTTTATTCTGACTGCCAGCCAGGGGTCCCCAGCTGATTGGTGTTTATTCTGACTGACTGGCCAGCCAGGGGTCCCAGTTGATTGGTGTTTATTCTGACTGGCCAGCCAGGGGTCCCAGTTGATTGGTGTTTATTCTGACTGACTGGCCAGCCAGAGGTCCCAGTTGATTGGTGTTTATTCTGACTGGCCAGCCAGGGGTCCCAGTTGATTGGTGTTTATTCTGACTGGCCAGCCAGAGGTCCCAGTTGATTGGTGTTTATTCTGACTGGCCAGCCAGCGGTCCCAGTTGATTGGTGTTTATTCTGACTGGCCAGCCAGAGGTCCCAGTTGATTGGTGTTTATTCTGACTGGCCAGCCAGTGGTCCCAGTTGATTGGTGTTTATTCTGACTGGCCAGCCAGAGGTCCCAGTTGATTGGTGTTTATTCTGACTGGCCAGCCAGAGGTCCCAGTTGATTGGTGTTTATTCTGACTGGCCAGCCAGAGGTCCCAGTTGATTGGTGTTTATTCTGACTGGCCAGCCAGAGGTCCCAGTTGATTGGTGTTTATTTTGACTGGCCAGCCAGAGTCTCCTCTGTCAGGACTCTTTACTGTGGGTCTCCTCTGTCAGACTCTTTTACTGTGTCTCCTCTGTCAGACTCTTTACTGTGTGTCTCCTCTGTCAGGACTCTTACTGTGTGTCTCCTCTGTCAGGACTTTACTGTGTCTCCTCTGTCAGGACTCTTTACTGTGTCTCTCCTCTGTCAGACTCTTTACTGTGTGTCTCCTCTGTCAGGACTCTTTACTGTGTGTCTCCTCTGTCAGATTCTATTTACTGTGAGTCTCCTCTGTCAGGACTCTTTACTGTGAGTCTCCTCTGTCAGGACTCTTTACTGTGTGTCTCCTCTGTCAGGACTCTTTACTGTGAGTCTCCTCTGTCAGGACTCTTTACTGTGTCTCTCCTCTGCCAGGACTCTTTACTGTGTGTCTCCTCTGTCAGGACTCTTTACTGTGTGTCTACTCTGTCAGGACTCTTTACTGTGTCTCTCCTCTGTCAGGACTCTTTACTGTGAGTCTCCTCTGTCAGGACTTTTTACTGTGTGTCTCCTCTGCCAGGACTCTTTACTGTGAGTCTCCTCTGTCAGGACCCTTACTGTGAGTCTCTCCTCTGTCAGACTCTTTTAATGTGTGTGGTCTCCTCTGTCAGGACTCTTTACTGTGTGTGGGTCTCCTCTGTCAGGACTCTTTACTGTGTTTCTCTCCTCTGTCAGGACTCTTTACTGTGTGTCTCCTCTGTCAGGACTCTTTACTGTGGGTCTCTCCTCTGTCAGGACTCTTTACTGTGAGTCTCTCCTCTGTCAGGACTCTTTACTGTGAGTCTCTCCTCTGTCAGGACTCTTTACTGTGTCTCTCCTCTGTCAGGACTCTTTACTGTGGGTCTCCTCTGTCAGGACTCTTTACTGTGGGTCTCCTCTGTCAGGACTCTTTACTGTGAGTCTCCTCTGTCAGGACTCTTTACTGTGGGTCTCCTCTGTCAGGACTCTTTACTGTGAGTCTCCTCTGTCAGGACTCTTTACTGTGGGTCTCCTCTGTCAGGACTCTTTACTGTGAGTCTCCTCTGTCAGGACTCTTTACTGTGTGTCTCCTCTGTCAGGACTCTTTACTGTGTGTCTCCTCTGTCAGGACTCTTTACTGTGAGTCTCCCTCTGTCAGGACTCTTACTGTGGGTCTCCTCTGTCAGGACTCTTTACTGTGAGTCTCCTCTGTCAGTACTCTTACTGTGTCTCCTCTGTCAGGACTCTTTACTGTGGGTCTCCTCTGTCAGGACTCTTTACTGTGTGTCTCCTCTGTCAGGACTTCTTTACTGTGAGTCTCCTCTGTCAGGACTCTTTACTGTGAGTCTCCTCTGTCAGGACTCTTTACTGTGAGTCTCCTCTGTCAGGACTCTTTACTGTGAGTCTCCTCTGTCAGGACTCTTTACTGTGTGTCTCCTCTGTCAGGACTCTTTACTGTGAGTCTCCCTGTCAGGACTCTTTACTGTGAGTCTCCCCTGTCAGGACTCTTTACTGTGAGTCTCCCTGTCAGGACTTCTTTACTGTGAGTCTCCCTGTCAGGACTCTTACTGTGAGTCTCCTCTGTCAGGACTCTTACTGTGAGTCTCCTCTGTCAGGACTCTTTACTGTGTCTCCTCTGTCAGGACTCTTTACTGTGTGTGGGTCTCCTCTGTCAGGACTCTTTACTGTGTGTGGGTCTCCTCTGTCAGACTCTTTACTGTGAGTCTCTCCTCTGTCAGGACTCTTTACTGTGTGTCTCCTCTGTCAGACTCTTACTGTGTGTCTCTCCTCTGTCAGGACTCTTTACTGTGTGTCTCCTCTGTCAGGACTCTTTACTGTGTGTGGTCTCTCCTCTGTCAGGACTCTTTACTGTGTGTGGGTCTCCTCTGTCAGGACTCTTTACTGTGTGTGGGTCTCCTCTGTCAGGACTCTTTACTGTGTGTGGGTCTCCTCTGTCAGACTCTGTACTGTGTGTGGGTCTCCTCTGTCAGGACTCTTTACTGTGTGTCTCCTCTGTCAGACTCTTTACTGTGAGTCTCCTCTGTCAGGACTCTTTACTGTGAGTCTCCTCTGTCAGACTCTTTACTGTGGGTCTCCTCTGTCAGACTCTTACTGTGTGTCGTCTAAGCACTAGTGTGTACAGTATAACTATATATGAATACTCTGTGTTCTCCAGGTATGGCTGACTCTAGCTGATCAGTACCTCCACAGTATCTCTATCGACTGGGACAAAACTCTCCGCTCGCTTTCAACGAACGCAGAAAACTCCTGACGATGACTCACTGGGCATCCAGATTGTTAAGGTAACAGGATATTTGTACATGGAATGCATCATGGAAAACAACAGCTGTTCCTCCTTCCTTGTTGAGAGAGAACCATGAATTAGCAGGACAAGGTCCATACCCTCTGTCTCTCTCTGTCTCTCTCTGTCTCTCTCTCTGTCTCTGTCTCTGTCTCTGTCTCTGTCTCTGTCTCTGTCTCTGTCTCTGTCTCTGTTCTCTGTCTCTCCCTCTGTCTCTGTCTCTGTCTCTCTCTCTCTCTGTAAAACTGTTGTGTTATATCATTAAATGCAGTCCCCTGGTATGGATGAATAAAGTCTTGTTGTTCATTAGGACCTACACAGGACAGGTTGTAGTTCATACTCCGGCCAGGAGGGGAGCAGGACCGGGTGGTGCTGAAGAGGGTGCTCCTGGCGTACGCTCGCTGGAATAAGGCTGTAGGATACTGTCAGGGCTTCAACGTACTGGCGGCGCTCATACTGGAGGTTACAGAGGGCAACGCAGAGCCACGCACTAAAGGTACACTCCAACACTGCTCTGAAAGGGGTTGATTTATTACAACACTGCTGTGAAAGGGGATGATTTATTACAACAACACTGCTCTGAAAGGGGTTGATTTATTACAACACTGCTGTGAAAGGGGATGATTTATTACAACACTGCTGTGAAAGGGGATGATTTATTACACTCCAACACTGCTGTGAAAGGGGATGATTTATTACAACACTGCTGTGAAAGGGGATGATTTATTACAACACTGCTGTGAAAGGGGATGATTTATTACAACACTGCTCTGAAAGGGGATGATTTATTACAACACTGCTGTGAAAGGGAATGATTTATTACAACACTGCTGTGAAAGGGGATGATTTATTACAACACTGCTGTGAAAGGGGATGATTTATTACAACACTGCTGTGAAAGGGGATGATTTATTACAACACTGCTCTGAAAGGGATGATTTATTACACTACAACACTGCTGTGAAAGGGGATGATTTATTACACTCCAACACTGCTCTGAAAGGGGATGATTTATTACAACACTGCTCTGAAAGGGGATGATTTATTACAACACTGCTGTGAAAGGGGATGATTTATTACAACACTGCTCTGAAAGGGGATGATTTATTACAACACTGCTCTGAAAGGGGATGATTTATTACACTCCAACACTGCTCTGAAAGGGATGATTTATTACACTACAACACTGCTCTGAAAGGGATGATTTATTACACTACAACACTGCTCTGAAAGGGGATGATTTATTACAACACTGCTGTGAAAGGGGATGATTTATTACAACACTGCTGTGAAAGGGGATGATTTATTACAACACTGCTCTGAAAGGGGATGATTTATTACACTCCAACACTGCTCTGAAAGGGGATGATTTATTACAACACTGCTGTGAAAGGGGATGATTTATTACAACACTGCTGTGAAAGGGGATGATTTATTACACTACAACACTGCTCTGAAAGGGGATGATTTATTACACTACAACACTGCTCTGAAAGGGGATGATTTATTACAACACTGCTGTGAAAGGGGATGATTTATTACAACAACACTGCTCTGAAAGGGGATGATTTATTACAACACTCTGAAAGGGATGATTTATTACAACACTGCTCTGAAAGGGGATGATTTATTACAACACTGCTGTGAAAGGGGATGATTTATTACAACACTGCTGTGAAAGGGGATGATTTATTACAACACTGCTGTGAAAGGGGATGATTTATTACAACACTGCTGTGAAAGGGGATGATTTATTACACTACAACACTGCTCTGAAAGGGGATGATTTATTTACAACACTGCTCTGAAAGGGGATGATTTATTACAACACTGCTGTGAAAGGGGATGATTTATTACAACAACACTGCTCTGAAAGGGGATGATTTATTACAACACTGCTCTGAAAGGGGATGATTTATTACAACACTGCTCTGAAAGGGGATGATTTATTACAACAACACTGCTGTGAAAGGGGATGATTTATCTGTTGTACTCATTCTAACTGATCCTCCGTCTCTCCTCCAGGTGATGATCTACCTGATAGACAAGGTGCTACCAGAGAGCTATTTTGCCAACAACCTGCGTTCTCTGTCTGTGGACATGGCTGTGTTTAGAGATCTCCTGAGGATGAAGCTGCCTCATCTCTCACAGCACCTACACCTCCTGCAGAAGACTGCTGATAGAGAGGCTGGAGGTGGGTCTGTCTGTCTGTCTCTGTCATACGGACCTCTACAACTCCCCTGACTAACGCCAGCGTGTCATACGGACCAGACTAACATACGGACCAGACTAACATACGGACCAGACTAACATACGGACCAGACTAACGCCAGCGTGTGATACGGACCAGACTAACATACGGACCAGACTAACATACGGACCAGACTAACATACGGACCAGACTAACATACGGACCAGACTAACGCCAGCGTGTGATACGGACCAGACTAACATATGGACCAGACTAACGCCAGCGTGTGTCTTACAGGCAGCTACGAGCCTCCCCTGACTAACCCCAGTGTATGTCTTACAGGCAGCTACGAGCCTCCCCTGACTAACCCCAGTGTATGTCTTACAGGCAGCTACGAGCCTCCCCTGACTATCGCCAGCGTGTGTCTTACAGGCAGCTATGAGCCTCCCCTGACTAACTCCAGTGTGTGTCTTACAGGCAGCTACGAGCCTCCCTGACTAACCCCGGTGTGTGTCTTACAGGCAGCTATGAGCCTCCCCTGACTAACCCCAGTGTATGTCTTACAGGCAGCTATGAGCCTCCCTGACTAACCCCAGTGTGTGTCTTACAGGCAGCTATGAGCCTCCCTGACTAACCCCAGTGTATGTCTTACAGGCAGCTACGAGCCTCCCCTGACTAACCCCAGTGTATGTCTTACAGGCAGCTATGAGCCTCCCCTGACTAACGCCAGCGTGTGTCTTACAGGCAGCTACGAGCCTCCCCTGACTAACCCCGGTGTGTGTCTTACAGGCAGCTATGAGCCTCCCCTGACTAACTCCAGTGTGTGTCTTACAGGCAGCTACGAGCCTCCCCTGACTAACCCCGGTGTGTGTCTTACAGGCAGCTATGAGCCTCCCCTGACTAACCCCAGTGTATGTCTTACAGGCAGCTATGAGCCTCCCCTGACTAACGCCAGCGTGTGTCTTACAGGCAGCTATGAGCCTCCCCTGACTAACTCCAGTGTGTGTCTTACAGGCAGCTACGAGCCTCCCCTGACTAACCCCGGTGTGTGTCTTACAGGCAGCTATGAGCCTCCCCTGACTAACCCCAGTGTATGTCTTACAGGCAGCTATGAGCCTCCCCTGACTAACCCCAGTGTGTGTCTTACAGGCAGCTATGAGCCTCCCCTGACTAACCCCAGTGTATGTCTTACAGGCAGCTACGAGCCTCCCCTGACTAACCCCAGTGTATGTCTTACAGGCAGCTATGAGCTTCCCCTGACTAACGCCAGCGTGTGTCTTACAGGCAGCTATGAGCCTCCCCTGACTAACTCCAGTGTGTGTCTTACAGGCAGCTACGAGCCTCCCCTGACTAACCCCAGTGTGTGTCTTACAGGCAGCTATGAGCCTCCCCTGACTAACCCCAGTGTATGTCTTACAGGCAGCTACGAGCCTCCCCTGACTAACGCCAGTGTGTGTCTTACAGGCAGCTACGAGCCTCCCCTGACTAACCCCAGTGTATGTCTTACAGGCAGCTACGAGCCTCCCCTGACTAACCCCAGTGTGTGTCTTACAGGCAGCTACGAGCCTCCCCTGACCAACGTGTTCACGATGCAGTGGTTTCTGACCATGTTTGCTACCTGCCTGCCCCCCAACACCGTGCTGAAGATCTGGGACTCTGTGTTCTTCGAAGGTTCTGAGGTTCTGCTGAGGGTGGCTCTGGCCATCTGGTCTCACCTGGGGGAGTGAGTACCCTAACCCCTACACACTGTACCCCTAACCCCTACACACTGTATCCTAACCCCTACACACTGTATCCTAACCCCTATACACTGTACCCCTAACCCCTACACACTGTATCCCTAACCCCTAACCCCTACACACTGTACCCCTAACCCCTACACACTGTATCCCTAACCCCTACACACAACCCCTAACTACACACTGTACCCCTAACCCCTACACACTGTATCCCTAACCCCTACACACTGTACCCCTAACCCCTACACACTGTACCCCTAACCCCTACACACTGTATCCCTAACCCCTACACACTGTATCCCTAACCCCTACACACTGTACCCCTAACCCTACACACTGTATCCCTAACCCCTACACACTGTATCCCTAACCCCTACACACTGTATCCCTAACCCCTACACACTGTATCCCTAACCCCTACACACTGTATCCCTAACCCCTACACACTGTATCCCTAACCCCTACACACTGTATCCCTAACCCTACACACTGTATCCCCTAACCCCTACACACTGTACCCCTAAACCCCTACACACTGTACCCTAACCCCTAACCCCTACACACTGTATCCCTAACCCCTACACACTGTACCCTAACCCCCTACACACTGTATCCCTAACCTAACCCCTACACACTGTACCCCTAACCCCTACACACTGTACCCCTAACCTACACACTGTATCCCTAACCCCTACACACTGTATCCCTAACCCCTACACACTGTATCCCTAACCCCTACACACTGTATCCCTAACCCCTACACACTGTATCCCTAACCCCTACACACTGTGCCCCTAACCCCTACACACTGTATCCCTAACCCCTACACACTGTACCCCTAACCCCTACACACACTGTGCCCCCTAACCCCTACACACTGTACCCCTAACCCCTACACACTGTACCCCTAACCCCTACACACTGTACCCCTAACCCCTACACACTGTACCCCTAACCCCTACACTGTATCCCTACACACTTTATCCCTAACCCCTACACACTGTGCCCTAACCCCTACACTGTAACCCTAACCCCTACACACTGTATCCCTAACCCCTACACACTGTATCCCTAACCCCTAACCCCCTACACACTGTATCCCTAACCCCTACACACTGTATCCCCTACACACTGTATCCCTAACCCCTACACTGTACCCCTAACCCTACACACTGTACCCCTAACCCCTACACACTGTAACCCTAACCCCTACACACTGTATCCCTAACCCCTACACACTGTATCCCTAACCCCTAACCCCTACACACTGTATCCCTAACCCCTACACACTCTACCCCTAACCCCTACACACTGTATCCCTAACCCCTACACACTGTACCTCTAACCCCTACACACTGTATCCCTAACCCCTACACACTGTACCCCCTAACCCCTACACACTGTATCCCTATACCACTGTACCCCTAACCCCTACACACTGTAACCCTAACCCTACACACTGTATCCCTAACCCTACACACTGTACCCCTAACCCCTACACACTGTACCCCCTAACCCCTACACACTGTACCCCTAACCCCTACACACTGTACCCCTAACCCCTACACACTGTACCCCTAACCCCTACACACTGTACCCCTAACCCCTACACACTGTACCCCTAACCCCTACACACTGTACCCCTATACACTGTATCCCTAACCCCTACACACTGTATCCCTAACCTCTACACACTGTATCCCTAACCCCTACACACTGTACCCCTAACCCTACACACTGTACCCCTAACCCCTACACACTGTATCCCTAACCCCTAACCCCTACACACTGTACCCCTAACCCCTACACACTGTACCCCTAACCCTTACACACTGTACCCCTAATACACACTGTATCCCTAACCCCTACACACTGTATCCCTAACCCCTACACACTGTACCCCTAACCCTACACACTGTACCCCTACACACTGTATCCCTAACCCCTACACACTGTACCCCTAACCCTACACACTGTCCCACTAACCCCTAACCCCTACACACTGTATCCCTAACCCCTACACACTGTACCCCTAACCCCTACACACTGTACCCCTAACCCCTACACACTGTATCCCTAACCCCTACACACTGTATCCCTAACCCCTACACACTGTACCCCTAACCCCTAACCCCTACACACTGTACCCCTAACCCCTAACCCCTACTCACTGTATCCCTAACCCCTACACACTGTACCCCCTAACCCCTAACCCCTACACACTGTACCCCTAACCCCTACACACTGTATCCCTAACCCCTACACACTGTACCTAACCCCTACACACTGTATCCCTAACCTCTACACACTGTACCCCTAACCCCTAACCCCTACACACTGTACCCCTACACACTGTACCCCTAACCCCTACACACTGTATCCCTAACCCCTACACACTGTACCCCTAACCCTACACAACCCCTACACACTGTATCCCTAACCCCTACACACTGTATCCCTAACCCTACACACTGTATCCCTAACCCCTACACACTGTATCCCTAACCCCTACACACTGTATCCCTAACCCCTACACACTGTATCCCTAACCCCTACACACTGTATCCCTAACCCCTACACACTGTATCCACTAAACCCTACACACTGTATCCCTAACCCCTACACACTGTACCCCCTAACTAACCCTACACACTGTATCCCTAACCCCTACACACTGTACCCCTAACCCCCTACACACTGTACCCCTAACCCCTACACACTGTATCCCTAACCCTACACACTGTACCCCTAACCCCTACACACTGTACCCCTAACCCCTACACACTGTACCCCTAACCCCTACACACTGTACCCCTAACCCCTACACACTGTACCCCTACACACTGTACCCCTACACACTGTATCCCTAACCCCTACACACTGTATCCCTAACCCCTACACACTGTACCCCTAACCCCTACACACACTGTATCCCTACACACTGTACCCCTAACCCCTACACACTGTACACCTACACACTGTAACCCTAACCCCTACACACTGTACCCCTAACCCCTACACACTGTACCCCTACACACTGTACCCTACACACTGTAACCCTAACCCTACACACACTGTACCCTAACCCCTACACACTGTATCCCTACACACTGTACCCCTAACCCCTACACACTGTACCCCTACACACTGTATCCCTAACCCCTACACACTGTATCCCTAACCCCTACACACTGTAACCCTAACCCCTACACACCTGTACCCCTAACCCCTACACACTGTATCCCTAACCCCTACACACTGTACCCTAACCCCTACACACTGTATCCCTAACCCCTACACACTGTACCCTAACCCCTACACACTGTATCCCTACACACTGTACCCCTAACCCCTACACACTGTATCCCTAACCCTACACACTGTATCCCTAACCCCTACACACTGTATCCCTAACCCCTACACACTGTATCCCTAACCCCTACACACTGTATCCCTAACCCCTACACACTGTATCCCTAACCCCTACACACTGTATCCCTAACCCCTACACACTGTACCCCTAACCCCTACACACTGTATCCCTAACCCCTAACCCCTACACACTGTATCCCTAACCCCTACACACTGTACCCCTAACCCCTACACACTGTATCCCTAACCCCTACACACTGTACCCCTAACCCCTACACACTGTATACCTAACCCCTACACACTGTATCCCTAACCCCTACACACTGTATCCCTAACCCCTACACACTGTATCCCTAACCCCTACACACTGTACCCCTAACCCCCACACTGTACCCCTAACCCCTACACACTGTACCCCTAACCCCTACACACTGTACCCCTAACCCCTAACCCCTACACACTGTATCCCTAACCCCTACACACTGTACCCTAACCCCTACACACTGTACCCCTAACCCCTACACACTGTACCCCTAACCCCTACACACTGTACCCCTAACCCCTACACACTGTATCCCTAACCCCTACACACCTATCCCTAACCCCTACACACTGTATCCCTAACCCCTACACACTGTATCCCTAACCCCTACACACTGTACCCCTAACCCCTACACACTGTACCCTAACCCCTACACACTGTACCCCTAACCCCTACACACTGTACCCCTAACCCCTACACACTGTACCCCTAACCCCTACACACTGTACCCCTAACCCTACACACTGTACCCCTAACCCCTACACACTGTACCCCTAACCCCTACACACTGTATCCCTAACCCTACACACTGTACCCCTAACCCCTACACACTGTACCCCTAACCCCTACACACTGTACCCCTAACCCCTACACACTGTACCCCTAACCCCTACACACTGTACCCTAACCCCTACACACTGTATCCCTAACCCCTACACACTGTACCCCTAACCCCTACACACTGTACCCCTAACCCCTACACACTGTACCCCTAACCCCTACACACTGTACCCCTAACCCCTACACACTGTATCCCTAACCCCTACACACTCTATCCCTAACCCCTACACACTGTACCCCTAACCCCTACACACTGTATCCCTAACCCCTACACACTGTACCCCTAACCCCTACACACTGTACCCCCTAACCCCTACACACTGTACCCCTAACCCCTACACACTGTACCCCTAACCCCTACACACTGTACCCCTAACCCTACACACTGTACCCCTAACCCTACACACTGTACCCCTAACCCCTACACACTGTACCCCTAACCCCTACACACTGTACCCTAACCCTACACACTGTATCCCTAACCCCTACACACTGTACCCTAACCCCTACACACTGTATCCCTAACCCCTACACACTGTACCCCTAACCCCTACACACTGTACCCCTAACCCCTACACACTGTAACCCCCAGGCATATAGAGTACTGTCAGACAGCAGACGAGTTCTACAGCACCATGGGATGGATCACTCAGGAGATGTTGGAGAACAGCCTCATAGACTGTGGCCACCTCATGCAGGTGAGAGATGTTGGAGAACAGCCTGAGACTGTAGCCACCTCATGCGGGTTGGAGAACAGCCTCATAGACTGTAGCCACCTCATGCGGGTTGGAGAACCGCCTCATAGACTGTAGCCACCTCATGCGGGTTGGAGAACAGCCTCGTAGACTGTAGCCACCTCATGCGGGTTGGAGAACAGCCTCGTAGACTGTAGCCACCTCATGCGGGTTGGAGAACAGCCTCGTAGACTGTAGCCACCTCATGCGGGTTGGAGAACAGCCTCGTAGACTGTAGCCACCTCATGCGGGTTGAGAACAGCCTCGTAGACTGTAGCCACTCATGCGGGTTGGAGAACAGCCTCGAGACTGTAGCCACCTCATGCGGGTTGGAGAACAGCCTCGTAGACTGTAGCCACCTCATGCGGGTTGGAGAACAGCCTCGTAGACAGCCACCTCATGCGGGTTGGAGAACAGCCTCGCCAGACTGTAGCCACCTCATGCGGGTTGGAGAACAGCCTCGTAGACTGTAGCCACCTCATGCGGGTTGGAGAACAGCCTCAGACTGTAGCCACCTCATGCGGGTTGGAGAACAGCCTCGTAGACTGTAGCCACCTCATGCGGGTTGGAGAACAGCCTCGTAGACTGTAGCCACCTCATGCGGGTTGGAGAACAGCCTCATAGACTGTAGCCACCTCATGCAGGTGAGAGATGTTGAGAACAGCCTCGTAGACTGTAGCCACCTCACGCGGGTTGGAGAGCGGCCTCAGACTGTAGCCACCTCATGCAGGTGAGAGATGTTGGAGAACAGCCTCGTAGACTGTATCCACCTCATGCAGGTGAGAGATGTTGGAGAGCGGCCTCAGACTGTAGCCACCTCACGCGGGTTGGAGAGCGGCCTCAGACTGTAGCCACCTCACGCGGGCTGGAGAGCGGCCTCGTAGACTGTAGCCACCTCACGCAGGTGAGAGATGTTGGAGACCAACCTCGCAGACTGTAGCCACCTCACGCGAGTTGGAGAGCGGCCTCAGACTGTAGCCACCTCACGCAGGTGAGAGATGTTGGAGACCAACCTCGCAGACTGTAGCCACTCACGCGAGTTGGAGAGCGGCCTCAGACTGTAGCCACCTCACACGGGTTGAGATCGGCCTCGTAGACTGTAGCCACCTCACGCGGGTTGGAGAACAGCCTCGTAGACTGTAGCCACCTCATGCAGGTGAGAGATGTTGAGAGCGGCCTCAGACTGTAGCCACCTCATGCAGGTGAGAGTTGTTGGAGAGCGGCCTCAGACTGTAGCCACCTCATGCAGGTGAGAGATGTTGGAGAACAGCCTCAGACTGTAGCCACCTCATGCAGGTGAGAGATGTTGGAGAACGGCCTCCTCAGACTGTAGCCACCTCATGCAGGTGAGAGATGTTGAGAGCGGCCTCAGAGACTGTAGCCACCTCATGCAGGTGAGAGATGTTGAGAGCGGCCTCAGACTGTAGCCACCTCATGCAGGTGAGAGATGTTGAGAGCGGCCTCGTAGACTGTAGCCACCTCATGCAGGTGAGAGATGTTGGAGAGCGGCCTCAGACTGTAGCCACCTCACGCGGGCTGGAGAGCGGCCTCGAGACTGTAGCCACCTCACGCGGGTTGAGAGCGGCCTCGTAGACTGTAGTCACCTCACGCGGGTTGAGAGCGGCCTCGCAGACTGTAGCCACCTCACGCGGGTTGAGAGCGGCCTCGTAGACTGTATCCACCTCATGCAGGTGAGAGATGTTGGAGAGCGGCCTCGAGACTGTAGCCACCTCACGCGGGTTGAGAGCGGCCTCGTAGACTGTATCCACCTCATGCAGGTGAGAGATGTTGGAGAGCGGCCTCGTAGACTGTAGCCACCTCACGCGGGTTGGAGAGCGGCCTCAGAGACTGTAGCCACCTCATGCAGGTGAGAGATGTTAGAGAACGGCCTCGTAGACTGTAGCCACCTCATGCAGGTGAGAGATGTTGAGAGCGGCCTCGTAGACTGTAGCCACCTCACGCGGGTTGAGAGCGGCCTCGTAGACTGTAGCCACCTCACGCGGTTGAGAGCGGCCTCGAGACTGTAGCCACCTCACGCAGGTGAGAGATGTTGGAGACCAACCTCGCAGACTGTAGCCACCTCACGCGAGTTGGAGAGCGGCCTCGTAGACTGTAGCCACCTCACGCGGGTTGGAGAACAGCCTCGCAGACTGTAGCCACCGCGCGCGGGCTGGAGAGCGGCCTCGCAGACTGTAGCCACCGCGCGCGGGCTGGAGAGCGGCCTCGCAGACTGTAGCCACCGCGCGCGGGCTGGAGAGCGGCCTCGCAGACTGTAGCCACCGCGCGCGGGCTGGAGAGCGGCCTCGCAGACTGCAGCCACCGCGCGGGCTGGAGAGCGGCCTCGTCGCAGACTGTAGCCACCTCGCGCGGGCTGGAGAGCGGCCTCGTAGACTGTAGCCACCTCACGCGGGCTGGAGAGCGGCCTCGTAGACTGTAGCCACCTCACGCGGGCTGGAGAGCGGCCTCGTAGACTGTAGCCACCTCACGCGGGCTGGAGAGCGGCCTCGTAGACTGTAGCCACCTCATGCAGGTGAGAGATGTTGGAGAGCGGCCTCGTAGACTGTAGCCACCTCACGCGGGTTGGAGAGCGGCCTCGTAGACTGTAGCCACCTCACGCGGGCTGGAGAGCGGCCTCAGACTGTAGCCACCTCATGCAGGTGAGAGATGTTGGAGAGCGGCCTCAGACTGTAGCCACCTCACGCGGGCTGAGAGCGGCCTCGCAGACTGTAGCGGCCTTATTTTAAAAAGTGTTAAATAGATTTCCTTCTCACTCATCTACACACAATATCCTGTAATGAATAAGGTGAAAACATGTCTAAACATTTTAGAAAAATCTTTAGAAAAAGCCAAAATATCTCATTTACATAAGTATTCACACCCCTGAGTCAATACGTTGTCTTGTTAGACTTCAGTGCAGATTTTGACAAATTGATCATAGTCTGCTGCTGGAAAGACATGTGTTGTGGCTTTACACCCCTGCTATAATGTGGATAAAGAGTTACCTGTCTAACAGAACACAGAGGGTGTTATGGCTTTACACCCCTGCTATAATGTGGATAAAGAGTTACCTGTCTAACAGAACACAGAGGGTGTTATGGCTTTACACCCCTGCTATAATGTGGATAAAGAGTTACCTGTCTAACAGAACACAGAGGGTGTTATGGCTTTACACCCCTGCTATAATGTGGATAAAGAGTTACCTGTCTAAGAGAACACAGAGGGTGTTATGGCTTTACACCCCTGCTATAATGTGGATGAAGAGTTACCTGTCTAACAGAACACAGAGGGTGTTATGGCTTTACACCCCCTGCTATAATGTGGATGAAGAGTTACCTGTCTAACAGAACACAGAGGGTGTTATGGCTTTACACCCCCTGCTATAATGTGGATAAAGAGTTACCTGTCTAACAGAACACAGAGGGTGTTATGGCTTTACACCCCCTGCTATATTGTGGATAAAGAGTTACCTGTCTAACAGAACACAGAGGGTATTCTTTAATGGAAGCCTCTCCAACATAATCCAGGTAGAATCAGGCATTCTCCAGGGCAGCTGTTTAGGACCCTTGCTGTTTTCAATGTTTACTAACGACATGCCACTGACTGAGTAAAGCCAGAGTGTCTATATATGCGGATGACTCATTATACACGTCAACTACTACAGCGACTAAAATGACTGCAACACTCAACAAAGAGCTGCAGTTAGTTTCAGAGTGGGTGGCAAGGAATAATTTAGCCCTAAATATTTCTAAAACTAAAAGCATTGAATTTGGAACAAAACACTCACTAAACCCCAACTAAATCTTGTAATAAATCACGTGGAAATTGGGCAAGTTGAGGTGACTAAACTTCTTGGAGTAACACTAAATTGTAAACTGTCATGGTCAAAACATGTTGATGCAACAGTAGCTAAGATGGATAGAAGTCTGTCCATAAGAAAGCTCTGCTCTACCTTAACAACACAATCAACAAGGCAGGTCCTACAGGCCCTAGTTTCTACCTTCTTAACAACACTATCAACAAGGCAGGTCCTACAGGCCCTAGTTTCTACCTTCTTAACAACACTATCAACAAGGCAGGTCCTACAGGTCCTAGTTTCTACCTTCTTAACAACACTATCAACAAGGCAGGTCCTACAGGCCCTAGTTTCTACCTTCTTAACAGCACTATCAACAAGACAGGTCCTACAGGCCCTAGTTTCTACCTTCTTAACAGCACTATCAACAAGGCAGGTCCTACAGGCCCTAGTTTCTACCTTCTTAACAACACTATCAACAAGGCAGGTCCTACAGGCCCTAGTTTCTACCTTCTTAACAACACTATCAACAAGGCAGGTCCTACAGGCCCTAGTTTCTACCTTCTTAACAACACTATCAACAAGGCAGGTCCTACAGGCCCTAGTTTCTACCTTCTTAACAACACTATCAACAAGGCTGGTCCTAGTTTCTACCTTCTTAACAACACTATCAACAAGGCAGGTCCTACAGGCCCTAGTTTCTACCTTCTTAACAACACTATCAACAAGGCAGGTCCTACAGGTCCTAGTTTCTACCTTCTTAACAACACAATCAACAAGGCAGGTCCTACAGACCCTAGTTTCTACCTTCTTAACAACACTATCAACAAGGCAGGTCCTACAGGCCCTAGTTTCTACCTTCTTAACACTATCATCAAGGCAGGTCCTACAGGCCCTAGTTTCTACCTTCTTAACAGCACTATCAACAGGGCAGGTCCAACAGGCCCTAGTTTCTACCTTAACAACACTATCAACAAGACCGGTCCAACAGGCCCTAGTTTCTACCTTAACAACACTATCAACAAGACCGGTCCTACAGACCCTAGTTTCTACCTTCTTAACAACACTATCAACAAGGCAGGTCCTACAGGCCCTAGTTTCTACCTTCTTAACAACACTATCAACAAGGCAGGTCCTACAGGCCCTAGTTTCTACCTTCTTAACAACACTATTAACAAGGCAGGTCCTACAGGCCCTAGTTTCTACCTTCTTAACAACACTATCAACAAGGCAGGTCCAACAGGCTCTAGTTTCTACCTTCTTAACAACACTATCAACAAGGCAGGTCCTACAGGCCCTAGTTTCTACCTTCTTAACAACACTATCAACAAGGCAGGTCCTACAGGCCCTAGTTTCTACCTTCTTAACAACACTATCAACAAGGCAGGTCCTACAGGCCCTAGTTTCTACCTTCTTAACACTATCATCAAGGCAGGTCCTACAGGCCCTAGTTTCTACCTTAACAACACTATCAACAAGACCGGTCCTACAGACCCTAGTTTCTACCTTCTTAACAACACTATCAACAAGGCAGGTCCTACAGGCCCTAGTTTCTACCTTCTTAACAACACTATCAACAAGGCAGGTCCTACAGGCCCTAGTTTCTACCTTCTTAACAGCACTGTCAACAAGGCAGGTCCTAGTTTCTACCTTCTTAACAGCACTATCAACAAGGCAGGTCCTACAGGCCCTAGTTTCTACCTTCTTAACAACACTATCAACAAGGCAGGTCCTAGTTTCTACCTTCTTAACAGCACTATCAACAAGGCAGGTCCTACAGGCCCTAGTTTCTACCTTCTTAACAGCACTATCATCAAGGCAGGTCCTACAGGCCCTAGTTTCTACCTTCTTAACAGCACTATCAACAAGGCAGGTCCTACAGGCCCTAGTTTCTACCTTCTTAACAGCACTATCAACAAGGCAGGTCCTACAGGCCCTAGTTTCTACCTTCTTAACAACACTATCAACAAGGCAGGCCCTACAGGCCCTAGTTTCTACCTTCTTAACAACACTATCAACAAGGCAGGTCCTACAGGTCCTAGTTTCTACCTTCTTAACAACACTATCAACAAGGCAGGTCCTACAGGCCCTAGTTTCTACCTTCTTAACAACACTATCAACAAGGCAGGCCCTACAGGTCCTAGTTTCTACCTTCTTAACAACACTATCAACAAGGCAGGTCCTACAGGCCCTAGTTTCTACCTTCTTAACAACACTATCAACAAGGCAGGTCCTACAGGCCCTAGTTTTGTCACACCTGGACTACTGTTCAGTCGCGTGGTCAGGTGACACAAAAAAGGACTTAAAAAATTGCAATTGTCTCAGGACAGCACGGCTGGCCCTTGGATGTACACAGAGCGCTAACATTAATAATATGGAAGTCAATGTCTCCTGGCTCAAAGTGGAGGAGAGATTGACTTCATCACTACTTGTATTTATGAGAGGTATTGACATGTTGAATGCACCGAGCTGTCTGTTTGAACTACTGGCACACAGCTCAGACACCCATGCATAACCCACAAGACATGCCACCAGAAGTCTCTTCACAGTCCCCAAGTCCAGAACAGACTATGGTAGGCGCACAGTACTACATAGTCATGACTACATGGAACTCTATTCCATAGTACTACATAGAGCCATGACTACATGGATCTCTATTCCACAGTACTACATGGAACCATGTCTACATGGAACTCTATTCCACAGTACTACATAGAGTCATGACTACATGGAACTCTATTCCACAGTACTACATAGAGCCATGACTACATGGAACTCTATTCCACAGTACTACACAGAGCCATGACTACATGGAACTCTATTCCACAGTACTACATAGAGCCATGACTACATGGAACTCTATTCCACAGTACTACATAGAGCCATGACTACATGTAACTCTATTCCACAGTACTACATAGAGCCATGACTACATGGAACTATATTCCACAGTACTACATAGAGCCATGACTACATGGAACTCTATTCCACAGTACTACATAGAGCCATGACTACATGGAACTCTATTCCATAGTACTACATAGAGCCATGACTACATGGATCTCTATTCCACAGTACTACATAGAGTCATGACTACATGGAACTCTATTCCACAGTACTACATAGAGTCATGACTACATGGAACTCTATTCCACAGTACTACATGGAACCATGTCTACATGGAACTCTATTCCACAGTACTACATAGAGCCATGACTACATGGAACTCTATTCCACAGTACTACATAGAGCCATGACTACATGGAACTCTATTCCACAGTCCTACGTAGAGCCATGACCACATGGAACTCTATTCCACAGTACTACATAGAGCCATGACTACATGGAACTCTATTCCACAGTACTACATAGAGCCATGACTACATGTAACTCTATTCCACAGTACTACATAGAGCCATGACTACATGGAACTCTATTCCACAGTACCACATAGAGCCATGACTACATGGAACTCTATTCCACAGTACTACATAGAGCCATGACTACATGGAACTCTATTCCACAGTACTACATAGAGCCATGACTACATGGAACTCTATTCCACAGTACTACATAGAGCCATGACTACATGGAACTCTATTCCACAGTACTACATAGAGCCATGACTACATGGAACTCTATTCCACAGTACTACATAGAGCCATGACTACATGGAACTCTATTCCACAGTACTACATAGAGCCATGACTACATGGAACTCTATTCCACAGTACTACATAGAGCCATGACTACATGGAACTCTATTCCACAGTACTACATAGAGTCATGACTACATGGAACTCTATTCCACAGTACTACATGGAACCATGTCTACATGGAACTCTATTCCACAGTACTACATAGAGCCATGACTACATGGAACTCTATTCCACAGTACTACATAGAGCCATGACTACATGGAACTCTATTCCACAGTACTACATAGAGTCATGACTACATGGAACTCTATTCCACAGTACTACATGGAACCATGTCTACATGGAACTCTATTCCACAGTACTACATAGAGCCATGACTACATGGAACTCTATTCCACAGTACTACATAGAGCCATGACTACATGGAACTCTATTCCACAGTCCTACGTAGAGCCATGACCACATGGAACTCTATTCCACAGTACTACATAGAGCCATGACTACATGGAACTCTATTCCACAGTACTACATAGAGCCATGACTACATGGAACTCTATTCCACAGTACTACATAGAGCCATGACTACATGGAACTCTATTCCACAGTACCACATAGAGCCATGACTACATGGAACTCTATTCCACAGTACTACATAGAGCCATGACTACATGGAACTCTATTCCACAGTACTACATAGAGCCATGACTACATGGAACTCTATTCCACAGTACTACATAGAGCCATGACTACATGGAACTCTATTCCACAGTACTACATAGAGCCATGACTACATGGAACTCTATTCCACAGTACTACATAGAGCCATGACTACATGGAACTCTATTCCACAGTACTACATAGAGCCATGACTACATGGAACTCTATTCCACAGTACTACATAGAGTCATGACTACATGGAACTCTATTCCACAGTACTACATGGAACCATGTCTACATGGAACTCTATTCCACAGTACTACATAGAGCCATGACTACATGGAACTCTATTCCACAGTACTACATAGAGCCATGACTACACGGAACTCTATTCCACAGTCCTACGTAGAGCCATGACCACATGGAACTCTATTCCACAGTACTACGTAGAGCCATGACTACATGGAACTCTATTCCACAGTACTACATAGAGCCATGACTACATGTAACTCTATTCCACAGTACTACATAGAGCCATGACTACATGGAACTCTATTCCACAGTACCACATAGAGCCATGACTACATGGAACTCTATTCCACAGTACTACATAGAGCCATGACTACATGGAACTCTATTCCACAGTACTACATAGAGCCATGACTACATGGAACTCTATTCCACAGTACTACATAGAGCCATGACTACATGGAACTCTATTCCACAGTACTACATAGAGCCATGACTACATGGAACTCTATTCCACAGTACTACATAGAGCCATGACTACATGGAACTCTATTCCACAGTACTACATAGAGCCATGACTACATGGAACTCTATTCCACAGTACTACATAGAGCCATGACTACATGGAACTCTATTCCACAGTACTACATAGAGCCATGACTACATGGAACTCTATTCCACAGTACTACATAGAGCCATGACTACATGGAACTCTATTCCACAGTACTACATAGAGCCATGACTACATGGAACTCTATTCCACAGTACTACATAGAGCCATGACTACATGGAACTCTATTCCACAGTACTACATAGAGCCATGACTACATGGAACTCTATTCCACAGTACTACATAGAGCCGTGACTACATGGAACTCTATTCCACAGTACTACATAGAGCCGTGACTACATGGAACTCTATTCCACAGTACTACATAGAGCCGTGACTACATGGAACTCTATTCCACAGTACTACATAGAGCCGTGACTACATGGAACTCTATTCCACAGTACTACATAGAGCCGTGACTACATGTAACTCTATTCCACAGTACTACATAGAGCCATGACTACATGGAACTCTATTCCACAGTACTACATAGAGCCATGACTACATGGAACTTTATTCCACAGTACTACATGGAGCCATGACTACATGGAACTCTATTCCACAGTACTACATAGAGCCATGACTACATGGAACTCTATTCCACAGTACTACATAGAGCCATGACTACATGGATCTCTATTCCACAGTACTACATAGAGTCATGACTACATGGAACTCTATTCCACAGTACTACATAGAGTCATGACTACATGGAACTCTATTCCACAGTACTACATGGAACCATGTCTACATGGAACTCTATTCCACAGTACTACATAGAGCCATGACTACATGGAACTCTATTCCACAGTACTACATAGAGCCATGACTACATGTAACTCTATTCCACAGTACTACATAGAGCCATGACTACATGGAACTCTATTCCACAGTACTACATAGAGCCATGACTACATGGAACTCTATTCCACAGTACTACATAGAGCCATGACTACATGGAACTCTATTCCACAGTACTACATGGAGCCATGACTACATGGAACTCTATTCCACAGTACTACATAGAGCCATGACTACATGGAACTCTATTCCACAGTACTACATAGAGCCATGACTACATGGATCTCTATTCCACAGTACTACATAGAGTCATGACTACATGGAACTCTATTCCACAGTACTACATAGAGTCATGACTACATGGAACTCTATTCCACAGTACTACATGGAACCATGTCTACATGGAACTCTATTCCACAGTACTACATAGAGCCATGACTACATGGAACTCTATTCCACAGTACTACATAGAGCCATGACTACATGGAACTCTATTCCACAGTCCTACGTAGAGCCATGACCACATGGAACTCTATTCCACAGTACTACGTAGAGCCATGACTACATGGAACTCTATTCCACAGTACTACATAGAGCCATGACTACATGTAACTCTATTCCACAGTACTACATAGAGCCATGACTACATGGAACTCTATTCCACAGTACCACATAGAGCCATGACTACATGGAACTCTATTCCACAGTACTACATAGAGCCATGACTACATGGAACTCTATTCCACAGTACTACATAGAGCCATGACTACATGGAACTCTATTCCACAGTACTACATAGAGCCATGACTACATGGAACTCTATTCCACAGTACTACATAGAGCCATGACTACATGGAACTCTATTCCACAGTACTACATAGAGCCATGACTACATGGAACTCTATTCCACAGTACTACATAGAGCCATGACTACATGGAACTCTATTCCACAGTACTACATAGAGCCATGACTACATGGAACTCTATTCCACAGTACTACATAGAGTCATGACTACATGGAACTCTATTCCACAGTACTACATGGAACCATGTCTACATGGAACTCTATTCCACAGTACTACATAGAGCCATGACTACATGGAACTCTATTCCACAGTACTACATAGAGCCATGACTACATGGATCTCTATTCCACAGTACTACATGGAACCATGTCTACATGGAACTCTATTCCACAGTACTACATAGAGCCATGACTACATGTAACTCTATTCCACAGTACTACATAGAGCCATGACTACATGTAACTCTATTCCACAGTACTACATAGAGCCAGGACTACATGGAACTCTATTCCACAGTACTACATAGAGCCATGACTACATGGAACTCTATTCCACAGTACTACATAGAGCCATGACTACATGGAACTCTATTCCACAGAACTACATAGAGCCATGACTACATGGAACTCTATTCCACAGTACTACATAGAGCCATGACTACATGGAACTCTATTCCACAGTACTACATAGAGCCATGACTACATGGATCTCTATTCCACAGTACTACATGGAACCATGTCTACATGGAACTCTATTCCACAGTACTACATAGAGCCATGACTACATGGAACTCTATTCCACAGTACTACATAGAGCCATGACTACATGGAACTCTATTCCACAGTACTACATAGAGCCATGACTACATGGAACTCTATTCCACAGTACTACATAGAGCCATGACTACATGGAACTCTATTCCACATCAGGTAACTGATGCAGCAGTAGAATCAGATTTAAAAACCAGATAAAAAACACCAGGGAACAGCGGGGAGTTTGAAGCAAAACAAACATTGGCACAGACACATGATAACACACACACACATGCTAGCATACGCACTATACACACACACACACACACACACACACACATGGATTTAGTACTGTAGTGGTGGAGTAGGGGCCTGAGGGCACACAGTGTCTTGTAGATATGTGGTAGTGGTGGAGTAGGGGCCTGAGGGCACACAGTGTCTTGTAGATATGTGGTAGTGGTGGAGTAGGGGCCTGAGGGCAAACAGTGTCTTGTAGATATGTGGTAGTGGTGGAGTAGGGGCCTGAGGGCACACAGTGTGTTGTAGATATGTGGTAGTGGTGGAGTAGGGGCCTGAGGACACACAGTGTCTTGTAGATATGTGGTAGTGGTGGAGTAGGGGCCTGAGGGCACACAGTGTCTTGTAGATATGTGGTAGTGGTGGAGTAGGGGCCTGAGGGCACACAGTGTGTTGTAGATATGTGGTAGTGGTGGAGTAGGGGCCTGAGGGCACACAGTGTCTTGTAGATATGTGGTAGTGGTGGAGTAGGGGCCTGAGGGCACACAGTGTGTTGTAGATATGTGGTAGTGGTGGAGTAGGGGCCTGAGGGCACACAGTGTCTTGTAGATATGTGGTAGTGGTGGAGTAGGGGCCTGAGGGCACACAGTGTGTTGTAGATATGTGGTAGTGGTGGAGTAGGGGCCTGAGGGCAAACAGTGTGTTGTAGATATGTGGTAGTGGTGGAGTAGGGGCCTGAGGGCACACAGTGTGTTGTAGATATGTGGTAGTGGTGGAGTAGGGGCCTGAGGGCACACAGTGTGTTGTAGATATGTGGTAGTGGTGGACTAGGGGCCTGAGGGCACACAGTGTCTTGTAGATATGTGGTAGTGGTGGAGTAGGGGCCTGAGGGCAAACAGTGTGTTGTAGATATGTGGTAGTGGTGGAGTAGGGGCCTGAGGGCAAACAGTGTCTTGTAGATATGTGGTAGTGGTGGAGTAGGGGCCTGAGGGCACACAGTGTGTTGTAGATATGTGGTAGTGGTGGAGTAGGGGCCTGAGGGCACACAGTGTGTTGTAGATATGTGGTAGTGGTGGAGTAGGGGCCTGAGGGCACACAGTGTGTTGTAGATATGTGGTAGTGGTGGAGTAGGGGCCTGAGGGCACACAGTGTGTTGTAGATATGTGGTAGTGGTGGAGTAGGGGCCTGAGGGCACACAGTGTGTTGTAGATATGTGGTAGTGGTGGAGTAGGGGCCTGAGGGCACACAGTGTGTTGTAGATATGTGGTAGTGGTGGAGTAGGGGCCTGAGGGCACCCAGTGTCTTGTAGATATGTGGTAGTGGTGGAGTAGGGGCCTGAGGGCACCCAGTGTATTGTAGATATGTGGTAGTGGTGGAGTAGGGGCCTGAGGGCACACAGTGTACTGTAGGTATGTGGTAGTGGTGGAGTAGGGGCCTGAGGGCACACAGTGTGTTGTAGATATGTGGTAGTGGTGGAGTAGGGGCCTGAGGGCACACAGTGTGTTGTAGATATGTGGTAGTGGTGGAGTAGGGGCCTGAGGGCACACAGTGTGTTGTAGATATGTGGTAGTGGTGGAGTAGGGGCCTGAGGGCACACAGTGTGTTGTAGATATGTGGTAGTGGTGGAGTAGGGCCTGAGGGCACACAGTGTGTTGTAGATATGTGGTAGTGGTGGAGTAGGGGCCTGAGGGCACCCAGTGTCTTGTAGATATGTGGTAGTGGTGGAGTAGGGGCCTGAGGGCACACAGTGTCTTGTAGATATGTGGTAGTGGTGGAGTAGGGGCCTGAGGGCACACAGTGTGTTGTAGATATGTGGTAGTGGTGGACTAGGGGCCTGAGGGCACACAGTGTGTTGTAGATATGTGGTAGTGGTGGACTAGGGGCCTGAGGGCAAACAGTGTGTTGTAGATATGTGGTAGTGGTGGAGTAGGGGCCTGAAGGCACACAGTGTCTTGTAGATATGTGGTAGTGGTGGAGTAGGGGCCTGAGGGCACACAGTGTGTTGTAGATATGTGGTAGTGGTGGAGGAGGGGCCTGAGGGCACACAGTGTGTTGTAGATATGTGGTAGTGGTGGAGTAGGGGCCTGAGGGCAAACAGTGTGTTGTAGATATGTGTTAGTGGTGGAGTAGGGGCCTGAGGGCACACAGTGTGTTGTAGATATGTGTTAGTGGTGGAGTAGGGGCCTGAGGGCACACAGTGTGTTGTAGATATGTGGTAGTGGTGGACTAGGGGCCTGAGGGCACACAGTGTGTTGTAGATATGTGGTAGTGGTGGAGTAGGGGCCTGAGGGCACACAGTGTGTTGTAGATATGTGGTAGTGGTGGAGTAGGGGCCTGAGGGCAAACAGTGTGTTGTAGATATGTGGTAGTGGTGGAGGAGGGGCCTGAGGGCACACAGTGTGTTGTAGATATGTGGTAGTGGTGGAGGAGGGGCCTGAGGGCAAACAGTGTGTTGTAGATATGTGGTAGTGGTGGACTAGGGGCCTGAGGGCAAACAGTGTGTTGTAGATATGTGGTAGTGGTGGAGGAGGGGCCTGAGGGCACACAGTGTGTTGTAGATATGTGGTAGTGGTGGAGGAGGGGCCTGAGGGCACACAGTGTGTTGTAGATATGTGGTAGTGGTGGAGTAGGGGCCTGAGGGCACACAGTGTGTTGTAGATATGTGGTAGTGGTGGAGTAGGGGCCTGAGGGCACACAGTGTGTTGTAGATATGTGGTAGTGGTGGAGTAGAGGCCTGAGGGCACACAGTGTATTGTAGATATGTGGTAGTGGTGGAGTAGGGGCCTGAGGGCACACAGTGTGTTGTAGATATGTGGTAGTGGTGGAGTAGGGGCCTGAGGGCACACAGTGTGTTGTAGATATGTGGTAGTGGTGGAGTAGGGGCCTGAGGGCACACAGTGTGTTGTGAAATCTATGAATGTATTGTAATGTTTTAAAAATGGTATAAACTGCATTAACTTTGCTGGACCCCAGAGAGTAGCTGCTGCTTTGGCAGGAACTAATGGGGATCCATAATAAACCCCAGGAAGAGTAGCTGCTGCCTTGGCAGGAACTAATGGGGATCCATAATAAACCCCAGGAAGAGTAGCTGCTGCTTTGGCAGGAACTAATGGGGATCCATAATAAACCCCAGGAAGAGTAGCTGCTGCCTTGGCAGGAACTAATGGGGATCCATAATAAACCCCAGGAAGAGTAGCTGCTGCCTTGGCAGGACCTAATGGGGATCCATAATAAACCTCAGGAAGAGTAGCTGCTGCTTTGGCAGGAACTAATGGGGATCCATAATAAACCCCAGGAAGAGTAGCTGCTGCTTTGGCAGGAACTAATGGGGATCCATAATAAAACCCCAGGAAGAGTAGCTGCTGCTTTGGCAGGAACTAATGGGGATCCATAATAAACCCCAGGAAGAGTAGCTGCTGCTTTGGCAGGAACTAATGGGGATCCATAATAAACCCCAGGAAGAGTAGCTGCTGCTTTGGCAGGAACTAATGGGGATCCATAATAAACCCCAGGAAGAGTAGCTGCTGCTTTGGCAGGAACTAATGGGGATCCATAATAAACCCCAGGAAGAGTAGCTGCTGCTTTGGCAGGAACTAATGGGGATCCATAATAAACCCCAGGAAGAGTAGCTGCTGCCTTGGCAGGAACTAATGGGGATCCATAATAAACCCCAGGAAGAGTAGCTGCTGCTTTGGCAGGAACTAATGGGGATCCATAATAAACCCCAGGAAGAGTAGCTGCTGCTTTGGCAGGAACTAATGGGGATCCATAACAAACCCCAGGAAGAGTAGCTGCTGCCTTGGCAGGAACTAATGGGGATCTATAATTCAACCTTTATTTAAACTTATTTTTTATTTTTACCTTAGCTAGGCAAGTCAGTGAAGAACATTCTTATTTTCAATGATTGCTTTGGAACAGTTGGCTAACTGCCTTGTTCAGGGGCAGAATGACAGAGTTGTACCTTGTCAGCTCGGGATTTGATCTTTCAACCTTTCAGTTACTAGTCCAACGCTCTAATCACTAGGCTACCTTACCTGCTGGTTACTGGTCCAACACTCTAACCACTAGGCTACCTGCTGGTTACTAGTCCAACGCTCTAACCACTAGGCTACCTGCTGGTTACTGGTCCAACACTCTAACCACTAGGCTACCTGCTGGTTACTAGTCCAACGCTCTAACCACTCAGCTACCTGCTGGTTACTAGTCCAACGCTCTAACCACTCAGCTACCTGCTGGTTACTAGTCCAACACTCTAACCACTAGGCTACCTGCTGGTTACTAGTCCAACGCTCTAACCACTCAGCTACCTGCTGGTTACTAGTCCAACGCTCTAACCACTAGGCTACCTGCTGGTTACTAGTCCAACGCTCTAACCACTCAGCTACCTGCTGGTTACTAGTCCAACACTCTAACCACTAGGCTACCTGCTCTAACCACTAGGCTACCTGCTCTAACCACTAGGCTACCTGCTCTAACCACTAGGCTACCTGCTGGTAGAAGCACCTTTGGCAGCGTGTACAGCTGTGAGTCTTACTGTGTATGTCTCTAAGAGCTTTGCACACCTGGATTGTACAATATTTGCACATTATTCTTCAAGCTCTGTCAAGTTGGTTGTTGATCATTGCTAGACAGCCATTTTCAAGTCTTGCCATAGATTTTCAAGACAATAAAATATATATATTTTTTAATAAATATATATTTTTTTACATTATTTTATTTTAAGTCAAAACTGTAACTAGGTTGCTCAGAACATTCACAATGTCTTCTTGGTCAGCAACTCCAGTGTATATCTGGCCTTGTGTTTTAGGTCGTTTTACTTCAGTGGCTTGTTGGAAACAGGATACATGTTCTTTCCACTTTTGTCTTTTAGATGACTATTGTGGAGTAACTACAATGTTAATCCATCCTCAGTTTACTATCACAGACATTAAACTCTGTAACTGTTTTAAAGTCACCATTGGCCTCGTGGTGAAATCCCTGAGCGGTTTCCTTCCTCTCTGGCAACTGAGTTAAGGAAGCCTGTATTGTTGTAGTAACTGGGTGTATTGATATACCATCCATAGTGTAGTAACTCTAACAGATATTCAACGTCTGCTTTTTATTTTATTTTTTACCCATCTTACAATAGGTGCCCTTTGGAAAACCTCCCTGGTCTTTGTGTTTTGAAATTATGTGTTTTGACTGAGGGACCTGACTGAGGGACCTGACTGAGGGACCTGACTGAGGGACCTGACTGAGGGACCTGACTGAGGGACCTGACTGAGGGACCTGACAGATAATTGTATGTGTGGAGAACAGACATGAGGTAGTTGTTCAGAAATCATGTTGAACACTATTATTGCACACAGAGTCCAGGCAACTTGTTGAGCACATTTTGACTCCTGAGCTTATGTAGGCATAACACAGGGGTGAATACTTATTGACTGAAGACATTTCAGCTTTTTATATATATTTTAACGTCATTTGTAAACATTTCAAAATATATAATTTGTCTTGAGTTTTTGTGTGTGTAGGCCAGTAACAAAACCTTTATGTCATCCATTGTAAATTCAGTAGTCATCTATCTATTCTGAACGCACTGTGTATCCACTCTAACACAAAGCCTTTATTTACATACACAAATGTTACATGAGTCATTTAGCAGACGCTCTTATCCAGAGCCACTACAGTAGTGAATCATTTAGCAGACTCTCTTATCCAGAGCCACTACAGTAGTGAGTCATTTAGCAGACTCTCTGATCCAGAGCCACTACAGTAGTGAATCATTTAGCAGACTCTCTGATCCAGAGCCACTACAGTAGTGAGTCATTTAGCAGACTCTCTGATCCAGAGCCACTACAGTAGTGAATCATTTAGCAGACTCTCTGATCCAGAGCCACTACAGTAGTGAGTCATTTAGCAGACTCTCTGATCCAGAGCCATTTACAGTAGTGAGTCATTTAGCAGACTCTCTGATCCAGAGCCACTACAGTAGTGAGTCATTTAGCAGACTCTCTGATCCAGAGCCACTATAGTAGTGAGTCATTTAGCAGACGCTCTTATCCAGAGCCACTACAGTAGTGAATCATTTAGCAGACGCTCTTATCCAGAGCCACTACAGTAGTGAGTCATTTAGCAGACGCTCTTATCCAGAGCCACTACAGTAGTGAGTCATTTAGCAGACTCTTATCCAGGAGACTTAATAGTGAATCATTTAACAGACTCTCTGATCCAGAGCCACTATAGTAGTGAGTCATTTAGCAGACTCTTTGATTCATAGCCACTACAGTAGTGAGTCATTTAGCAGACTCTTATCCAGAAAGACATAGTAGTGAGTCATTTAGCAGACTCTTATCCAGAAAGACTTAGTAGTGAGTCATTTAGCAGACTCTTTGATTCATAGCCACTACAGTAGTGAATCATTTAGCAGACTCTTATCCAGAAAGACTTAGTAGTGAGTCATTTAGCAGACTCTTATCCAGAAAGACTTAGTAGTGAGTCATTTAGCAGACTCTCTGATCCAGAGCCACTACAGTAGTGAATCATTTAGCAGACTCTCTTATCCAGAGCCACTACAGTAGTGAGTCATTTAGCAGACTCTCTTATCCGGAGAGACTTAGTAGTGAGTCTTTATAGCAGACTCTTATCCAGGGAGACATTTTCATATTTGTTGGCACTGGTCCCTCGTGGGAATCGAACCCACAACCCTGCCGATGCAACTGCCAACTGAGCCACACGGGACCAATCAGAATGCATGGATGTAATATCGGAGGGAAAAGCCCTTTCTCCTCTGTGTTTCCCAGCTGTTTAAGCTGCCAACCTGATCCCTCTTTTCTCTCCAGGCGGTGTTCTCTATGACTGTGTTTCCCAGCTGTTTAAGCTGCCACCCTGATCCCTCTTTTCTCTCCAGACGGTGTACTCTATGGCTGTGTTTCCATTCCCTCAGCTGGCTGAACTCCGAGAGAAATACACCTACAACATCACCCCTTCCCACCTCTAACCCCAACGGCAGGTTAGTCAATGTCCCTACAGCATCACCCCTTCCCACCTCTAACCCCAACGGCAGGTTGGTCAATGTCCCTACAGCATCACCCCTTCCCCACCTCTAACCCCAACGGCAGGTTGGTCAATGTCCCTACAGCATCACCCCCTTCCCCTTCCCCACCTCCAACCCCAACGGCAGGTTGGTCAATGTCCCTACAGCATCACCCCTTCCCACCTCTAACCCCAACGGCAGGTTGGTCAATGTCCCTACAGCATCACCCCTTCCCCACCTCTAACCCCAACGGCAGGTTGGTCAATGTCCCTACAGCATCACCCCCTTCCCCACCTCTAACCCCAACGGCAGGTTGGTCAATGTCCCTACAGCATCACCCCTTCCCCACCTCCAACCCCAACGGCAGGTTGGTCAATGTCCCTACAGCATCACCCCTTCCCCACCTCCAACCCCAATGGCAGGTTGGTCAATGTCCCTACAGCATCACCCCCTTCCCCAACGGCAGGTTGGTCAATGTCCCTACAGCATCACCCCTTCCCAACGGCAGGTTGGTCAATGTCCCTACAGCATCACCCCCTTCCCCACCTCTAACCCCAACGGCAGGTTGGTCAATGTCCCTACAGCATCACCCCCTTCCCCACCTCCAACCCCAACGGCAGGTTGGTCAATGTCCCTACAGCATCACCCTTCCCCACCTCCAACCCCAATGGCAGGTTGGTCAATGTCCCTACAGCATCACCCCTTCCCCAACGGCAGGTTGGTCAATGTCCCTACAGCATCACCCCTTCCCCAACGGCAGGTTGGTCAATGTCCCTACAGCATCACCCCCTTCCCCACCTCCAACCCCAACGGCAGGTTGGTCAATGTCCCTACAGCATCACCCCCTTCCCCACCTCCAACCCCAACGGCAGGTTGGTCAATGTCCCTACAGCATCACCCCCTTCCCCACCTCCAACCCCAATGGCAGGTTGGTCAATGTCCCTACAGCATCACCCCTTCCCCCCACCTCTAACCCCAACGGCAGGTTGGTCAATGTCCCTACAGCATCACCCCCTTCCCCACCTCCAACCCCAACGGCAGGTTGGTCAATGTCCCTACAGCATCACCCCCTTCCCCACCTCCAACGGCAGGTTGGTCAATGTCCCTACAGCATCACCCCTTCCCACCTCTAACCCCAACGGCAGGTTGGTCAATGTCCCTACAGCATCACCCCTTCCCCACCTCTAACCCCAACGGCAGGTTGGTCAATGTCCCTACAGCATCACCCCTTCCCCACCTCCAACCCCAACGGCAGGTTGGTCAATGTCCCTACAGCATCACCCCCTTCCCCACCTCCAACCCCAATGGCAGGTTGGTCAATGTCCCACAGCATCACCCCTTCCCCAACGGCAGGTTGGTCAATGTCCCTACAGCATCACCCCTTCCCCAACGGCAGGTTGGTCAATGTCCCTACAGCATCACCCTTCCCCACCTCCAACCCCAACGGCAGGTTGGTCAATGTCCCTACAGCATCACCCCTTCCCCACCTCCAACCCCAACGGCAGGTTGGTCAATGTCCCTACAGCATCACCCCCTTCCCCACCTCCAACCCCAATGGCAGGTTGGTCAATGTCCCTACAGCATCACCCCTTCCCCACCTCTAACCCCAACTGCAGGTTGGTCAATGTCCCTACAGCATCACCCCCTTCCCACCTCTAACCCCAACGGCAGGTTGGTCAATGTCCCTACAGCATCACCCCCTTCCCCACCTCTAACCCCAACGGCAGGTTGGTCAATGTCCCTACAGCATCACCCCTTCCCCACCTCCAACCCCAACGGCAGGTTGGTCAATGTCCCTACAGCATCACCCCCTTCCCCACCTCCAACCCCAACGGCAGGTTGGTCAATGTCCCTACAGCATCACCCCCTTCCCCACCTCTAACCCCAACGGCAGGTTGGTCAATGTCCCTACAGCATCACCCCTTCCCCACCTCTAACCCCAACGGCAGGTTGGTCAATGTCCCTACAGCATCACCCCCTTCCCCACCTCCAACCCCAACGGCAGGTTGGTCAATGTCCCTACAGCATCACCCCTTCCCCACCTCCAACCCCAACTGCAGGTTGGTCAATGGCTGGTAAAGTGATGATGATGATGTATTCCAGTGGTGGTCTAGGTGGCTGGGAGGGTGATGAAGACGAGGATGAAGATGAAGCTGCAGTGGTGACAGCAGCGTTGGGATGTTTGGGTCCACTGGGGGGGCTGTTAGCTCCAGAACTACAGCGGTACCAGAGACACATTAAAGGTTGGTCTGACCCCTGACCTCTTACCTATTATCATGTCCAGGACCCATACGTCAGCATCTCACCTGTTAGTCTACACCTGTTGTTTACCAAGAATGTGACAAATAACATGTGATTTAATCCTCATCAAGAGTTAATGTTTGTACCAGTGTCTCTCTAACCCCCCCCACACACACACACACAAAGGGTCAAGGCCTTCACACCATTCTTTAGTCTCAACACTGTTAGCACCTAGATGCACTTCTGAGGGAGATTGGAATCAAATGTGTCACTGAACGTCGAATGTTAGTGATTATCTAGTAAGCCAAGTAGACATCCATGAGACTGGACAGAGTAGGTGACCTGTATAAAGACTGGACAGAGTAGGTGACCTGTATAAAGACTGGACAGAGTAGGTGACCTGTATATACAGAATAAAGACTGGACAGAGTAGGTGACCTGTATATACAGAATAAAGACTGGACAGAGTAGGTGACCTGTATATACAGAATAAAGACTGGACAGAGTAGGTGACCTGTATATACAGAATAAAGACTGGACAGAGTAGGTGACCTGTATAAAGACTGGACAGAGTAGGTGACCTGTATATACAGAATAAAGACTGGACAGAGTAGATGACCTGTATATACAGAATAAAGACTGGACAGAGTAGGTGACCTGTATATACAGAATAAAGACTGGACAGAGTAGATGACCTGTATAAAGACTGGACAGAGTAGATGACCTGTATATACAGAATAAAGACTGGACAGAGTAGATGAGCTGTATAAAGACTGGACAGAGTAGGTGACCTGTATATACAGAATAAAGACTGGACAGAGTAGGTGACCTGTATATACAGAATAAAGACTGGACAGAGTAGATGACCTGTATATACAGAATAAAGACTGGACAGAGTAGGTGACCTGTATATACAGAATAAAGACTGGACAGAGTAGATGACCTGTATATACAGAATAAAGACTGGACAGAGTAGGTGACCTGTATATACAGAATAAAGACTGGACAGAGTAGGTGACCTGTATATACAGAATAAAGACTGACAGAGTAGGTGACCTGTATATACAGAATAAAGACTGACAGAGTAGGTGACCTGTATATACAGAATAAAGACTGGACAGAGTAGGTGACCTGTATATACAGAATAAAGACTGGACAGAGTAGGTGACCTGTATATACAGAATAAAGACTGGACAGAGTAGGTGACCTGTATAAAGACTGGACAGAGTAGGTGACCTGTATATACAGAATAAAGACTGGACAGAGTAGGTGACCTGTATATACAGAATAAAGACTGGACAGAGTAGGTGACCTGTATATACAGAATAAAGACTGGACAGAGTAGGTGACCTGTATATACAGAATAAAGACTGACAGAGTAGGTGACCTGTATATACAGAATAAAGACTGGACAGAGTAGGTGACCTGTATATACAGAATAAAGACTGGACAGAGTAGGTGACCTGTATATACAGAATAAAGACTGACAGAGTAGGTGACCTGTATATACAGAATAAAGACTGGACAGGGTAGGTGACCTGTATATACAGAATAAAGACTGGACAGAGTAGGTGACCTGTATATACAGAATAAAGACTGGACAGAGTAGATGACCTGTATAAAGACTGGACAGAGTAGGTGACCTGTATATACAGAATAAAGACTGAACAGAGTAGGTGACCTGTATATACAGAATAAAGACTGGACAGAGTAGGTGACCTGTATATACAGAATAAAGACTGGACAGAGTAGGTGACCTGTATATACAGAATAAAGACTGGACAGAGTAGATGACCTGTATATACAGAATAAAGACTGGACAGAGTAGGTGACCTGTATATACAGAATAAAGACTGGACAGGGTAGGTGACCTGTATATACAGAATAAAGACTGGACAGAGTAGGTGACCTGTATATACAGAATAAAGACTGGACAGGGTAGGTGACCTGTATATACAGAATAAAGACTGGACAGAGTAGGTGACCTGTATATACAGAATAAAGACTGGACAGAGTAGGTGACCTGTATATACAGAATAAAGACTGGACAGAGTAGGTGACCTGTATATACAGAATAAAGACTGGACAGAGTAGATGACCTGTATAAAGACTGGACAGAGTAGGTGACCTGTATATACAGAATAAAGACTGGACAGAGTAGGTGACCTGTATATACAGAATAAAGACTGGACAGAGTAGGTGACCTGTATATACAGAATAAAGACTGGACAGAGTAGATGACCTGTATAAAGACTGGACAGAGTAGGTGACCTGTATATACAGAATAAAGACTGGACAGAGTAGGTGACCTGTATATACAGAATAAAGACTGGACAGAGTAGGTGACCTGTATATACAGAATAAAGACTGGACAGAGTAGGTGACCTGTATATACAGAATAAAGACTGGACAGAGTAGGTGACCTGTATATACAGAATAAAGACTGAACAGAGTAGGTGACCTGTATATACAGAATAAAGACTGGTCAGATTAGGTGAATAAAGACTGGACAGAGTAGATGACCTGTATATACAGAATAAAGACTGGACAGAGTAGGTGACCTGTATAAAGACTGGACAGAGTAGAAGACATATACAGAATAAAGACTGGACAGAGTAGGTGACCTGTATATACAGAATAAAGACTGGACAGAGCCAGGTGACCTGTATATACAGAATAAAGACTGGACAGAGTAGGTGACCTGTATATACAGAATAAAGACTGGACAGAGTAGATGACCTGTATAAAGACTGGACAGAGTAGGTGACCAGTATATACAGAATAAAGACTGACAGAGTAGATGACCTGTATAAAGACTGGACAGAGTAGGTGACCTGTATATACAGAATAAAGACTGGACAGAGTAGGTGACCTGTATATACAGAATAAAGACTGGACAGAGTAGATGACCTGTATATACAGAATAAAGACTGACAGAGTAGGTGACCTGTATATACAGAATAAAGACTGACAGAGTAGGTGACCTGTATATACAGAATAAAGACTGGACAGGGTAGATGACCTGTATATACAGAATAAAGACTGGAAGAGTAGGTGACCTGTATAAAGACTGACAGAGTAGATGACCTGTATATACAGAATAAAGACTGGACAGAGTAGGTGACCTGTATAAAGACTGGACAGAGTAGATGACATTGTATATACAGAATAAAGACTGGGCAGAGTAGGTGACCTGTATAAAGACTGGACAGAGTAGATGACCTGTATATACAGAATAAAGACTGGACAGAGTAGGTGACCTGTATATACAGAATAAAGACTGGACAGAGTAGGTGACCTGTATATACAGAATAAAGACTGGACAGAGTAGGTGACCTGTATATACAGAATAAAGACTGGACAGAGTAGGTGACCTGTATATACAGAATAAAGACTGGACAGAGTAGATGACCTGTATAAAGACTGGACAGAGTAGGTGACCTGTATATACAGAATAAAGACTGGACAGAGTAGATGACCTGTATATACAGAATAAAGACTGACAGAGTAGGTGACCTGTATATACAGAATAAAGACTGACAGGGTAGGTGACCTGTATATACAGAATAAAGACTGGACAGAGTAGGTGACCTGTATATACAGAATAAAGACTGACAGAGTAGGTGACCTGTATATACAGAATAAAGACTGGACAGAGTAGATGACCTGTATAAAGACTGACAGAGTAGGTGACCTGTATATACAGAATAAAGACTGGACAGAGTAGATGACCTGTATATACAGAATAAAGACTGGACAGAGTAGGTGACCTGTATATACAGAATAAAGACTGGACAGAGTAGATGAGCTGTATAAAGACTGGACAGGTAGGTGACCTGTATATACAGAATAAAGACTGGACAGAGTAGATGACCTGTATATACAGAATAAAGACTGACAGAGTAGATGACCTGTATATACAGAATAAAGACTGGACAGAGTAGGTGACCTGTATATACAGAATAAAGACTGGACAGAGTAGGTGACCTGTATATACAGAATAAAGACTGAACAGAGTAGGTGACCTGTATATACAGAATAAAGACTGGACAGAGTAGGTGACCTGTATATACAGAATAAAGACTGGACAGAGTAGGTGACCTGTATAAAGACTGGACAGAGTAGGTGACCTGTATATACAGAATAAAGACTGGACAGAGTAGGTGACCTGTATATACAGAATAAAGACTGGACAGAGTAGGTGACCTGTATATACAGAATAAAGACTGGACAGAGTAGGTGACCTGTATATACAGAATAAAGACTGAACAGAGTAGGTGACCTGTATATACAGAATAAAGACTGAACAGAGTAGGTGACCTGTATATACAGAATAAAGACTGGACAGAGTAGGTGACCTGTATATACAGAATAAAGACTGGACAGAGTAGGTGACCTGTATATACAGAATAAAGACTGAACAGAGTAGGTGACCTGTATATACAGAATAAAGACTGGACAGAGTAGATGACCTGTATATACAGAATAAAGACTGGGCAGAGTAGGTGACCTGTATAAAGACTGGACAGAGTAGATGACCTGTATATACAGAATAAAGACTGGACAGAGTAGGTGACCTGTATATACAGAATAAAGACTGGACAGAGTAGGTGACCTGTATAAAGACTGGACAGAGTAGATGACCTGTATATACAGAATAAAGACTGGACAGAGTAGGTGACCTGTATAAAGACTGGACAGAGTAGATGACCTGTATATACAGAATAAAGACTGGGCAGAGTAGGTGACCTGTATAAAGACTGGACAGAGTAGATGACCTGTATATACAGAATAAAGACTGGACAGAGTAGGTGACCTGTATAAAGACTGGACAGAGTAGATGACCTGTATAAAGACTGGACAGAGTAGGTGACCTGTATATACAGAATAAAGACTGGACAGAGTAGGTGACCTGTATATACAGAATAAAGACTGGACAGAGTAGGTGACCTGTATATACAGAATAAAGACTGGACAGAGTAGGTGACCTGTATATACAGAATAAAGACTGGACAGAGTAGGTGACCTGTATATACAGAATAAAGACTGGACAGAGTAGGTGACCTGTATATACAGAATAAAGACTGACAGAGTAGGTGACCTGTATATACAGAATAAAGACTGGACAGAGTAGATGAGCTGTATAAAGACTGGACAGAGTAGATGACCTGTATATACAGAATAAAGACTGACAGAGTAGGTGACCTGTATAAAGACTGGACAGAGTAGATGACCTGTATATACAGAATAAAGACTGGACAGAGTAGGTCTGTATATACAGAATAAAGACTGGACAGAGTAGGTGACCTGTATATACAGAATAAAGACTGGACAGAGTAGGTGACCTTTATATACAGAATAAAGACTGGACAGAGTAGGTGACCTGTATATACAGAATAAAGACTGGACAGAGTAGATGACCTGTATATACAGAATAAAGACTGGACAGAGTAGGTGACCTGTATAAAGACTGGACAGAGTAGATGACCTGTATATACAGAATAAAGACTGGACAGAGTAGGTGACCTGTATATACAGAATAAAGACTGGACAGAGTAGGTGACCTGTATATACAGAATAAAGACTGGACAGAGTAGGTGACCTGTATATACAGAATAAAGACTGAACAGAGTAGGTGACCTGTATATACAGAATAAAGACTGAACAGAGTAGGTGACCTGTATATACAGAATAAAGACTGGACAGAGTAGGTGACCTGTATATACAGAATAAAGACTGGACAGAGTAGGTGACCTGTATATACAGAATAAAGACTGGACAGAGTAGGTGACCTGTATATACAGAATAAAGACTGGACAGAGTAGATGCACTGGGTATATATAAAATAACTGAATACCCTTCAAATTAGTGGGTTCGGCGATTTGAGCCACACCCATCGCTGACAGGTGCATAAAATCGAGCACACAGCCATGCAATCTCCATAGACAAACATTAGCAGTAGAATGGCCCGTACTGAAGAGCTCAGTGACTTTCAACTTTGCACCATCATAGGATGCCACCTTTCCAACGAGTCAGTTCGTCAAATTTCTGTCCTGGTCTGTATAGAGAAGATGTGTTGGCGTGTGTGATCATCTGTCTGTATAGATACAACGCTCACTACCGAGTTCCAAACTGCCTCTGTTGCAGCGCTCACTACCGAGTTCCAAACTGCCTCGGTTGCAGCGCTCACTTAGTTCAAACTGCCTCTGTTGCAACGCTCACTACCGAGTTCCAAACGGCCTCTGTTGCAGCACTCACTACCGAAGTTCCAAACTGCCTCTGTTGCAGCGCTCACTACCGAGTCCCAAACTGCCTCGGTTGCAGCGCTCACTACCGCCAGTTCCAAACTGCCTCTGTTGCAACGCTCACTACCGAGTTCCAAACTGCCTCGGTTGCAGCGCTCACTACCGAGTTCCAAACTGCCTCTGTTGCAGCGCTCACTACCGAGTTCCAAACTGCCTCTGATACAGCGCTCACTACCGAGTTCCAAACTGCCTCTGTTGCAGCGCTCACTACCGAGTTCCAAACGGCCTCTGTTGCAGCGCTCACTACCGAGTTCCAAACTGCCTCTGTTGCAACGCTCACTACCGAGTTCCAAACTGCCTCTGTTGCAGCACTCACTACCGAGTTCCAAACGGCCTCTGTTGCAGCACTCACTACCGAGTTCCAAACTGCCTCTGTTGCAGTGCTCACTACCGAGTTCCAAACTGCCTCTGTTGCAGCACTCACTACCGAGTTCCAAACGGCCTCTGTTGCAGCACTCACTACCGAGTTCCAAACTGCCTCTGTTGCAACACTCACTACCGAGTTCCAAACTGCCTCTGAAAGCAACGTCAGCACAAGAACTGTTAGTCGGGAGCTTCATGAAATGGGTTTCCATGGCCGAGCAGCCGCACACAAGCCTAAGATCACCATGCACAATGCCAAGCCTTGGCTGGAGTGGACGCCATTGGACTCTGGAGCAGTGGAATCGCGTTCTCTGGAGTGACGAATCACGCTACAGCATATAATGAAATTCTAGATGATTCTGTGCTTCCAACTTTGTTAACAGTTTGGGGAAGGCCTTTCCCGTTTCAGCATAACAATGCCCCCGTGCACAAAGCAAGGTCCATACAGAAATGGTTTGTTGAGATTGGTGTGGAAGAACTTGACTGGCCTGCACAGAGCCCTGACCTCAACCCATCAAACAACTTTGGGATGAATCGCCCAACATCTGTGCCCGACCTCACTAATGCTATTGTTGCTGAATGGAAGCAAGTCCCCACAGCAATGTTCCAACATTGGAAAGCCTTCCCAGAAGAGTGGAGGCTGTTATAGCAGCAATGTTCCAACCTCTAGTGGAAAGCCTCCCCAGAAGAGTGGAGGCTGTTATAGCAGCAATGTTCCAACATCTAGTGGAAAGCCTTCCCAGAAGAGTGGAGGCTGTTATAGCAGCAATGTTCCAACATCTAGTGGAAAGCCTCCCCAGAAGAGTGGAGGCTGTTATAGCAGCAATGTTCCAACATATAGTGGAAAGCCTTCCCAGAAGAGTGGAAGCTGTTATAGCAGCAATGTTCCAACATCTAGTGGAAAGCCTTCCCAGAAGTGTGGAGGCTGTTATAGCAGCAATGTTCCAACATCTAGTGGAAAGCCTTCCCAGAAGAGTGGAGGCTGTTATAGCAGCAATGTTCCAACATCTAGTGGAAAGCCTTCCCAGAAGAGTGGAGGCTGTTATAGCAGCAATGTTCCAACATCTAGTGGAAAGCCTTCCCAGAAGAGTGGAGGCTGTTATAGCAGCAATGTTCCAACATCTAGTGGAAAGCCTTCCCAGAAGAGTGGAGGCTGTTATAGCAGCAATGTTCCAACATCTAGTGGAAAGCCTTCCCAGAAGAGTGGAGGCTGTTATAGCAGCAATGTTCCATCATCTAGTGGAAAGCCTTCCCAGAAGAGTGGAGGCTGTTATAGCAGCAAAGGAGGGACCAACTCCATATTAATGCCCATGACTTTGTAATGAGATGATGGCTGAGCAGGTCTCCACATACTTTTACAGTGCAGTGTATGTAGACCTAGAGTCCTGCCCTGCTCTCTCCTTCAGCCAGGTCCATTAGTTTAATGTAGTGGTAGACAGGACTCCAGCCAGGTCCATTAGTTTAATGTAGTGGTAGACAGGACTCAGCCAGGTCCCATTAGTTTAATGTAGTGGTAGACAGGACTCCAGCCAGGTCCCATTAGTTTAATGTAGACAGGACTCCAGCCAGGTCCATTAGTTTAATGTAGACAGGACTCCAGCCAGGTCCATTAGTTTAATGTAGTAGACAGGACTCCAGCCAGGTCCATTAGTTTAATGTAGACAGGACTCCAGCCAGGTCCCATTAGTTTAATGTAGACAGGACTCCAGCCAGGTCCATTAGTTTAATGTAGACAGGACTCCAGCCAGGTCCCATTAGTTTAATGTAGTGGTAGACAGGACTCCACCAGGTCCCATTAGTTTAATGTAGTGGTAGACAGGACTCCAGCCAGGTCCATTAGTTTAATGTAGTGGTAGACAGGACTCCAGCCAGGTCCATTAGTTTAAATGTAGACAGGACTCCAGCCAGGTCCCATTAGTTTAATGTAGTGGTAGACAGGACTCCAGCCAGGTCCATTAGTTTAATGTAGACAGGACTCCAACCAGGTCCCATTAGTTTAATGTAGTAGACAGGACTCCAGCCAGGTCCCATTAGTTTAATGTAGTGGTAGACAGGACTCCAGCCAGGTCCCATTAGTTTAATGTAGACAGGACTCCAGCCAGGTCCCATTAGTTTAATGTAGTGGTAGACAGGACTCCAACCAGGTCCCATTAGTTTAATGTAGTGGTAGACAGGACTCCAGCCAGGTCCCATTAGTTTAATGTAGACAGGACTCCAGCCAGGTCCCATTAGTTTAAGTGTAGACAGGACTCCAGCCAGGTCCCATTGTTTAATGTAGACAGGACTCCAGCCAGGTCCCATTAGTTTTTAGTGGTAGACAGGACTCCAGCCAGGTCCATTAGTTTAATGTAGTGGTAGACAGGACTCCAGCCAGGTCCCATTAGTTTAAAGTGTAGACAGGACTCCAGCCAGGTCCCATTAGTTTAATGTAGTGGTAGACAGGACTCCAGCCAGGTCCCATTAGTTTAATGTAGACAGGACTCCAGCCAGGTCCCAATAGTTTAATGTAGTGGTAGACAGGACTCCAACCAGGTCCCATTAGTTTAATGTAGTGGTAGACAGGACTCCAGCCAGGTCCATTAGTTTAATGTAGTGGTAGACAGGACTCCAGCCAGGTCCATTAGTTTAATGTAGACAGGACTCCAACCAGGTCCCATTAGTTTAATGTAGACAGGACTCCAGACAGGTCCCATTAGTTTAATGTAGACAGGACTCCAACCAGGTCCCATTAGTTTAATGTAGACAGGACTCCAGACAGGTCCATTAGTTTAATGTAGTGGTAGACAGGACTCCAGCCAGGTCCCATTAGTTTAATGTAGACAGGACTCCAGCCAGGTCCATTAGTTTAATGTAGTGGTAGACAGGACTCCAGCCAGGTCCCATTAGTTTAATGTAGTGGTAGACAGGACTCCAGCCAGGTCCCATTAGTTTAATGTAGACAGGACTCCAGCCAGGTCCATTAGTTTAATGTAGTGGTAGACAGGACTCCAGCCAGGTCCCATTAGTTTAATGTAGACAGGACTCCAGCCAGGTCCCATTAGTTTAATGTAGTGGTAGACAGGACTCCAGCCAGGTCCATTAGTTTAATGTAGTGGTAGACAGGACTCCAGCCAGGTCCCATTAGTTTAATGTAGACAGGACTCCAGCCAGGTCCCATTAGTTTAATGTAGTGGTAGACAGGACTCCAGCCAGGTCCCATTAGTTTAATGTAGTGGTAGACAGGACTCCAGCCAGGTCCCATTAGTTTAATGTAGTGGTAGACAGGACTCCAGCCAGGTCCCATTAGTTTAATGTAGTGGTAGACAGGACTCCAGCCAGGTCCCATTAGTTTAATGTAGTGGTAGACAGGACTCCAGCCAGGTCCATTAGTTTAATGTAGACAGGACTCCAGCCAGGTCCATTAGTTTAATGTAGTGGTAGACAGGACTCCAGCCAGGTCCCATTAGTTTAATGTAGACAGGACTCCAGCCAGGTCCCGTTAGTTTAATGTAGTGGTAGACAGGACTCCAGCCAGGTCCCATTAGTTTAATGTAGACAGGACTCCAGCCAGGTCCCATTAGTTTAATGTAGACAGGACTCCAGCCAGGTCCATTAGTTTAATGTAGTGGTAGACAGGACTCCAGCCAGGTCCATTAGTTTAATGTAGTGGTAGACAGGACTCCAACCAGGTCCCATTAGTTTAATGTAGTGGTAGACAGGACTCCAACCAGGTCCCATTAGTTTAATGTAGACAGGACTCCAGCCAGGTCCATTAGTTTAATGTAGTGGTAGACAGGACTCCAGCCAGGTCCCATTAGTTTAATGTAGTGGTAGACAGGACTCCAGCCAGGTCCCATTAGTTTAATGTAGACAGGACTCCAGCCAGGTCCCATTAGTTTAATGTAGACAGGACTCCAGCCAGGTCCCATTAGTTTAATGTAGACAGGACTCCAGCCAGGTCCCATTAGTTTAATGTAGTGGTAGACAGGACTCCATCCAGGTCCATTAGTTTAATGTAGTGGTAGACAGGACTCCAGCCAGGTCCATTAGTTTAATGTAGACAGGACTCCAGCCAGGTCCCATTAGTTTAAATGGTAGACAGGACTCCATCCAGGTCCATTAGTTTAATGTAGTGGTAGACAGGACTCCAGCCAGGTCCCATTAGTTTAATGTAGTGGTAGACAGGACTCCAGCCAGGTCCATTAGTTTAATGTAGTGGTAGACAGGACTCCAGCCAGGTCCCATTAGTTTAATGTAGTGGTAGACAGGACTCCAGCCAGGTCCCATTAGTTTAATGTAGTGGTAGACAGGACTCCAGCCAGGTCCCATTAGTTTAATGTAGTGGTAGACAGGACTCCAGCCAGGTCCCATTAGTTTAATGTAGTGGTAGACAGGACTCCAGCCAGGTCCCATTAGTTTAATGTAGACAGGACTCCAGCCAGGTCCCATTAGTTTAATGTAGACAGGACTCCAGCCAGGTCCCATTAGTTTAATGTAGACAGGACTCCAGCCAGGTCCCATTAGTTTAATGTAGACAGGACTCCAGCCAGGTCCCATTAGTTTAATGTAGTGGTAGACAGGACTCCAGCCAGGTCCCATTAGTTTAATGTAGTGGTAGACAGGACTCCAGCCAGGTCCATTAGTTTAATGTAGACAGGACTCCAGCCAGGTCCCATTAGTTTAATGTAGTGGTAGACAGGACTCCATCCAGGTCCATTAGTTTAATGTAGTGGTAGACAGGACTCCAGCCAGGTCCCATTAGTTTAATGTAGACAGGACTCCATCCAGGTCCATTAGTTTAATGTAGACAGGACTCCAGCCAGGTCCATTAGTTTAATGTAGTGGTAGACAGGACTCCAGCCAGGTCCCATTAGTTTAATGTAGTGGTAGACAGGACTCCAGCCAGGTCCCATTAGTTTAATGTAGTGGTAGACAGGACTCCAGCCAGGTCCCATTAGTTTAATGTAGTGGTAGACAGGACTCCAGCCAGGTCCATTAGTTTAATGTAGTGGTAGACAGGACTCCAGCCAGGTCCCATTAGTTTAATGTAGTGGTAGACAGGACTCCAACCAGGTCCCATTAGTTTAATGTAGACAGGACTCCAGCCAGGTCCCATTAGTTTAATGTAGACAGGACTCCAACCAGGTCCCATTAGTTTAATGTAGTGGTAGACAGGACTCCAGCCAGGTCCCATTAGTTTAATGTAGACAGGACTCCAGCCAGGTCCCATTAGTTTAATGTAGTGGTAGACAGGACTCCAGCCAGGTCCATTAGTTTAATGTAGTGGTAGACAGGACTCCAGCCAGGTCCATTAGTTTAATGTAGACAGGACTCCAACCAGGTCCCATTAGTTTAATGTAGACAGGACTCCAGCCAGGTCCCATTAGTTTAATGTAGTGGTAGACAGGACTCCAGCCAGGTCCATTAGTTTAATGTAGTGGTAGACAGGACTCCAGCCAGGTCCCATTAGTTTAATGTAGTGGTAGACAGGACTCCAGCCAGGTCCCATTAGTTTAATGTAGACAGGACTCCAGCCAGGTCCCATTAGTTTAATGTAGTGGTAGACAGGACTCCAACCAGGTCCCATTAGTTTAATGTAGTGGTAGACAGGACTCCAGCCAGGTCCATTAGTTTAATGTAGTGGTAGACAGGACTCCAGCCAGGTCCCATTAGTTTAATGTAGACAGGACTCCAGCCAGGTCCCATTAGTTTAATGTAGACAGGACTCCAACCAGGTCCCATTAGTTTAATGTAGTGGTAGACAGGACTCCAGCCAGGTCCCATTAGTTTAATGTAGTGGTAGACAGGACTCCAACCAGGTCCCATTAGTTTAATGTAGTGGTAGACAGGACTCCAGCCAGGTCCCATTAGTTTAATGTAGTGGTAGACAGGACTCCAGCCAGGTCCATTAGTTTAATGTAGACAGGACTCCAGCCAGGTCCATTAGTTTAATGTAGTGGTAGACAGGACTCCAGCCAGGTCCATTAGTTTAATGTAGACAGGACTCCAGCCAGGTCCCATTAGTTTAATGTAGTGGTAGACAGGACTCCAGCCAGGTCCCATTAGTTTAATGTAGTGGTAGACAGGACTCCAGCCAGGTCCCATTAGTTTAATGTAGTGGTAGACAGGACTCCAGCCAGGTCCCATTAGTTTAAATGTAAGACAGGACTCCAGCCAGGTCCATTAGTTTAATGTAGTGGTACAGGACTCCAGCCAGGTCCATTAGTTTAATGTAGTGGTAGACAGGACTCCAGCCAGGTCCCATTAGTTTAATGTAGTGGTAGACAGGACTCCAGCCAGGTCCCATTAGTTTAATGTAGTGGTAGACAGGACTCCAGCCAGGTCCCATTAGTTTAATGTAGACAGGACTCCAGCCAGGTCCCATTAGTTTAATGTAGTGGTAGACAGGACTCCAGCCAGGTCCATTAGTTTAATGTAGTGGTAGACAGGACTCCAGCCAGGTCCCATTAGTTTAATGTAGTGGTAGACAGGACTCCAACCAGGTCCCATTAGTTTAATGTAGACAGGACTCCAGCCAGGTCCCATTAGTTTAATGTAGTGGTAGACAGGACTCCAGCCAGGTCCCATTAGTTTAATGTAGACAGGACTCCAGCCAGGTCCCATTAGTTTAATGTAGACAGGACTCCAGCCAGGTCCATTAGTTTAATGTAGTGGTAGACAGGACTCCAGCCAGGTCCATTAGTTTAATGTAGACAGGACTCCAACCAGGTCCATTAGTTTAATGTAGACAGGACTCCAACCAGGTCCCATTAGTTTAATGTAGTGGTAGACAGGACTCCAGCCAGGTCCCATTAGTTTAATGTAGTAGACAGGACTCCAACCAGGTCCCATTAGTTTAATGTAGTGGTAGACAGGACTCCAACCAGGTCCCATTAGTTTAATGTAGACAGGACTCCAGCCAGGTCCATTAGTTTAATGTAGACAGGACTCCAGCCAGGTCCATTAGTTTAATGTAGTGGTAGACAGGACTCCAGCCAGGTCCATTAGTTTAATGTAGACAGGACTCCAGCCAGGTCCATTAGTTTAATGTAGTGGTAGACAGGACTCCAGCCAGGTCCCATTAGTTTAATGTAGTGGTAGACAGGACTCCAGCCAGGTCCCATTAGTTTAATGTAGTGGTAGACAGGACTCCAGCCAGGTCCCATTAGTTTAATGTAGTGGTAGACAGGACTCCAACCAGGTCCCATTAGTTTAATGTAGAGACAGGACTCCAGCCAGGTCCCATTAGTTTAATGTAGACAGGACTCCAGCCAGGTCCCATTAGTTTAATGTAGTGGTAGACAGGACTCCAGCCAGGTCCCATTAGTTTAATGTAGACAGGACTCCAGCCAGGTCCATTAGTTTAATGTAGTGGTAGACAGGACTCCAGCCAGGTCCCATTAGTTTAATGTAGTGGTAGACAGGACTCCAGCCAGGTCCCATTAGTTTAATGTAGTGGTAGACAGGACTCCAGCCAGGTCCCATTAGTTTAATGTATGTAGACAGGACTCCAGCCAGGTCCATTAGTTTAATGTAGTGGTAGACAGGACTCCAGCCAGGTCCCATTAGTTTAATGTAGTGGTAGACAGGACTCCAGCCAGGTCCCATTAGTTTAATGTAGTGGTAGACAGGACTCCAGCCAGTCCCCAGGTCCATTAGTTTAATGTAGTGGTAGACAGGACTCCAGCCAGGTCCCATTAGTTTAATGTAGTGGTAGACAGGACTCCAGCCAGGTCCCATTAGTTTAATGTATGTAGACAGGTCAGCCAGGTCCCATTAGTTTAATGTATGGTAGACAGGACTCCAGCCAGGTCCCATTAGTTTAATGTAGACAGGACTCCAGCCAGGTCCCATTAGTTTAATGTAGTGGTAGACAGGACTCCAACCAGGTCCCATTAGTTTTTAGACAGGACTCCAGCCAGGTCCATTAGTTTAATGTGGTAGACAGGACTCCAGCCAGGTCCCATTAGTTTAATGTAGTGGTAGACAGGACTCCAGCCAGGTCCCATTAGTTTAATGTAGACAGGACTCCAGCCAGGTCCATTAGTTTAATGTAGTGGTAGACAGGACTCCAGCCAGGTCCATTAGTTTAATGTAGTGGTAGACAGGACTCCAGCCAGGTCCATTAGTTTAATGTAGTGGTAGACAGGACTCCAGCCAGGTCCCATTAGTTTAATGTAGTGGTAGACAGGACTCCAGCCAGGTCCCATTAGTTTAATGTAGTGGTAGACAGGACTCCAGCCAGGTCCCATTAGTTTAATGTAGTGGTAGACAGGACTCCAGCCAGGTCCATTAGTTTAATGTAGACAGGACTCCAGCCAGGTCCCATTAGTTTAATGTAGTGGTAGACAGGACTCCAGCCAGGTCCCATTAGTTTAATGTAGTGGTAGACAGGACTCCAGCCAGGTCCCATTAGTTTAATGTAGACAGGACTCCAGCCAGGTCCCATTAGTTTAATGTAGACAGGACTCCAGCCAGGTCCATTAGTTTAATGTAGACAGGACTCCAGCCAGGTCCCATTAGTTTAATGTAGACAGGACTCCAGCCAGGTCCCATTAGTTTAATGTAGTAGACAGGGTAGACAGGACTCCAGCCAGGTCCCATTAGTTTAATGTATGTAGACAGGACTCCAGCCAGGTCCCATTAGTTTATGTATGTAGACAGGACTCCAGCCAGGTCCCATTAGTTTAATGTAGTGGTAGACAGGACTCCAGCCAGGTCCCATTAGTTTAATGTAGTGGTAGACAGGACTCCAGCCAGGTCCCATTAGTTTAATAGTGGTAGACAGGACTCCAGCCAGGTCCCATTAGTTTAATGTAGTGGTAGACAGGACTCCAGCCAGGTCCCATTAGTTTAATGTAGACAGGACTCAGCCAGGTCCCATTAGTTTAATGTAGTGGTAGACAGGACTCCAGCCAGGTCCATTAGTTTAATGTAGTGGTAGACAGGACTCCAGCCAGGTCCCATTAGTTTAATGTAGTGGTAGACAGGACTCCAGCCAGGTCCCATTAGTTTAATGTAGTGGTAGACAGGACTCCAGCCAGGTCCATTAGTTTAATGTAGTGGTAGACAGGACTCCAGCCAGGTCCATTAGTTTAATGTAGTGGTAGACAGGACTCCAGCCAGGTCCCATTAGTTTAATGTAGACAGGACTCCAGCCAGGTCCCATTAGTTTAATGTAGTGGTAGACAGGACTCCAGCCAGGTCCCATTAGTTTAATGGTAGACAGGACTCCAGCCAGGTCCATTAGTTTAATGTAGTGGTAGACAGGACTCCAGCCAGGTCCATTAGTTTAATGTAGTGGTAGACAGGACTCCAGCCAGGTCCATTAGTTTAATGTAGTGGTAGACAGGACTCCAGCCAGGTCCCATTAGTTTAATGTGTAGACAGGACTCCAGCCAGGTCCCATTAGTTTAATGTAGTGGTAGACAGGACTCCAGCCAGGTCCCATTAGTTTAATGTAGTGGTAGACAGGACTCCAGCCAGGTCCATTAGTTTAATGTAGTGGTAGACAGGACTCCAACCAGGTCCCATTAGTTTAATGTAGTGGTAGACAGGACTCCAGCCAGGTCCATTAGTTTAATGTAGTGGTAGACAGGACTCCAGCCAGGTCCCATTAGTTTAATGTATGGTAGACAGGACTCCAGCCAGGTCCCATTAGTTTAATGTGGTAGACAGGACTCCAGCCAGGTCCCATTAGTTTAATGTAGTGGTAGACAGGACTCCAGCCAGGTCCCATTAGTTTAATGTAGTGGTAGACAGGACTCCAGCCAGGTCCCATTAGTTTAATGTAGTGGTAGACAGGACTCCAGCCAGGTCCCATTAGTTTAATGACTAGTGGTAGACAGGACTCCAGCCAGGTCCCATTAGTTTAATGTAGACAGGACTCCAGCCAGGTCCATTAGTTTAATGTAGACAGGACTCCAGCCAGGTCCCATTAGTTTAAATGTAGACAGGACTCCAGCCAGGTCCATTAGTTTAATGTAGACAGGACTCCAGCCAGGTCCCATTAGTTTAATGTAGTGGTAGACAGGACTCCAGCCAGGTCCCATTAGTTTAATGTAGTGGTAGACAGGACTCCAGCCAGGTCCCATTAGTTTAATGTAGTGGTAGACAGGACTCCAGCCAGGTCCATTAGTTTAATGTAGACAGGACTCCAGCCAGGTCCCAGTTTAGTTTAATGTAGACAGGACTCCAGCCAGGTCCCATTAGTTTAATGTAGTGGTAGACAGGACTCCAGCCAGGTCCCATTAGTTTAATGTAGTGGTAGACAGGACTCCAGCCAGGTCCCATTAGTTTAATGTAGTAGACAGGTCCAGACAGTAGACAGGACCAGCCAGGTCCATTAGTTTAATGTAGTGGTAGACAGGACTCCAGCCAGGTCCCATTAGTTTAATGTAGTGGTAGACAGGACTCCAGCCAGGTCCATTAGTTTAATGTAGTGGTAGACAGGACTCCAGCCAGGTCCCATTAGTTTAATGTAGTGGTAGACAGGACTCCAGCCAGGTCCATTAGTTTAATGTAGTGGTAGACAGGACTCCAGCCAGGTCCATTAGTTTAATGTAGACAGGACTCCAGCCAGGTCCATTAGTTTAATGTAGTGGTAGACAGGACTCCAACCAGGTCCATTAGTTTAATGTAGTGGTAGACAGGACTCCAGCCAGGTCCATTAGTTTAATGTAGTGGTAGACAGGACTAGTCCCATTAGTTTAATGTAGACAGGACTCCAGCCAGGTCCATTAGTTTAATGTAGTGGTAGACAGGACTCCAGCCAGGTCCATTAGTTTAATGTAGTGGTAGACAGGACTCCAGCCAGGTCCATTAGTTTAATGGTAGACAGGACTCCAACCAGGTCCCATTAGTTTAATGTAGTGGTAGACAGGACTCCAGCCAGGTCCCATTAGTTTAATGTAGTGGTAGACAGGACTCCAGCCAGGTCCATTAGTTTAATGTAGTGGTAGACAGGGTTATGTGGGAAGGTGTCATGTCAGCTGCTGTTGATGTCAGACCTGAAAACACAGGAACAGCTGTGTCTCTCTACATGGCGTCAACACTGAGGTAATTTCCGCTTGGGCTTTCCGAGGTGATAATTGAATCTCTCCTCTCCAGACCAGCGTGGGGGGGAGCAGGGCGGTAACATGGCAGACCTGAGTCCCGGGGCGGTGGATGGTGGCGGCAGGGCGGAGCATCAGGCGGCCATCAACAGCATGCTGCAGGAGAGGATGAGTACTGACATCAGCGCTCTGAAGAAACAATACTCACGTATCAAGAGACATCAGCAACAACAGGCCAGGCAGCTGTACATACACACAGGTAACACACTGTCAACTCTACACACACACACTGTCAACTCTACACACACACTGTCAACTCTACACACACACTGTCAACTCTACACACACACTGTCAACTCTACACACACACACTGTCAACTCTACACACACACTGTCAACTCTACACACACACACACTGTCAACTCTACACACACTGTCAACTCTACACACACACACTGTCAACTCTACACACACACTGTCAACTCTACACACACACTGTCAACTCTATACACACACACACACACACACACACACTGTCAACTCTATACACACACTGTCAACACACACACACACACACTGTCAACTCTATACACACACACACACACTGTCAACTCTATACACACACACACACACACACAACTCTACACACACACACACACACACACACTGTCAACTCTATACACACACACACACACACACACACACACACACACACACACACACACACACACTGTCAACTCTACACACACACACACACACACACACACACACACTGTCAACTCTACACACACACACTGTCAACTCACACACACACTGTCAACTACACACACACTGTCAACTCACACACACACTGTCAACTCTACACACACACACTGTCAACTCTACACACACACACACACACACACTGTCAACTCTACACACACACTGTCAACTCTCTACACACACACACTGTCAACTCTACACACACACACTGTCAACTCTACACACACACACTGTCAACTCTACACACACACTGTCAACTCTACACACACACACTGTCAACTCTATACACACACACACTACACACACACTGTCAACTCTACACACACACACACACACACACACTGTCAACTCTACACACACACTGTCAACTCTATACACACACACACACACACACACTGTCAACTCTATACACACACACACACACTGTCAACTCTACACACACACACACACACTGTCAACTCTACACACACACACACACACACACTGTCAACTCTACACACACACACACACACACTGTCAACACACACACACACACACACACACTGTCAACTCTACACACACACACACACACACACACTGTCAACTCTACACACACACACACACACACACTGTCAACTCTACACACACACACACACACACACTGTCAACTCTACACACACACACACACACTGTCAACTCTACACACACACTGTCAACTCTACACACACACACACACACACACTGTCAACTCTACACACACACACACACACACACACACACACTGTCAACTACACACACACACACACTGTCAACTCTACACACACACACACACACACTGTCAACTCTATACACACACACACACACACACACACTACACACACACTGTCAACTCTATACACACACACACACACACACACACACTGTCAACTCTACACACACACACACACACACACACTGTCAACTCATACACACACACTGTCACACACACACACACACACACACACACACACACACACTGTCAACTCTACACACACACACACACACACACACACACACTGTCAACTCTACACACACACTGTCAACACACACACACACTGT
>NC_088403.1:2785862-2956565 GCF_034236695.1 Oncorhynchus nerka
CTGTCAACTCTACACACACACACACACACACACTGTCAACACACACACACACACTGTCAACTCTACACACACACACTGTCAACTCTATACACACACACACACTGTCAACACACACACACACACACTGTCAACTCTACACACACACACACACACTGTCAACTCTACACACACACACACACACACACACTGTCAACTCTACACACACACACACACACACTGTCAACTCTACACACACACACACACACACTGTCAACTCTACACACACACACACACTACACACACACTGTCAACTCTACACACACACACACACACACTGTCAACTCTACACACACACACACACACACTGTACACACACACACACACTGTCAACTCTACACACACACACACACACATTGTCAACTCACACACACACACACACACACACACACTGTCAACTCTACACACACACACACACACACACTGTCAACTCTACACACACACACACACACACACTGTCAACTCTACAGCACACACACACACACACACACTGTCAACTCTACACACACACACACACACACACTGTCAACTCTACACATGGACACACACACACACACTGTCAACTCACACACACACACACACTGTCAACTCTACACACACACTGTCAACTCTACACACACACTGGTCAATCAACACACACACACACACACACACTGTCAACTCTACACACACACAACTACACACACACTGTCAACTCTACACACTGTCACTCTACACACAACACTACACACACACACTGTCAACTCTATACACACACACACACTGTCAACTATATACACACACACACACACTGTCAACTCTATACACACACACACTGTCAACTCTATACACACACACTGTCAAGATACACACACACTGTCAACTCTACACACACACTGTCAACTCTACACACAGTAACACACTGTCAACTCTACACAACAGGCCAGGCAGCAGTACATACACACAGGTAACACACTGTCAACTCTACACAACACAGGTAACACACACACACTGTCAAATGTCGTGGAAATGTCCTGTATTTACCAACTCATGAGAGCAAACCACAACACAAGTCAGAGGTATCATAACGTCCATCTTTAATTATATGAGCTCCATCACAACCCTGTGACTCTCAGGTAATTCACTGTCTCTCAATGAATTCTCTGAGAGTCCCTTACACATTGCAACTGAGATCCTTTATAGATTGAAGACACACATAGCCAGACAGCATTGGCTATAAATTATCGTTCAGCTTTGTCTCCTAAACTATGTTCTCATCTCGCTCTCAGGACCATAAAACAAAACCTCATCAACAGGCATATATCAAATACACCCCTCCTTGACAACATCACAGAGACACAGTGACTGGCACACAGACATTGTGGAGCCAAGATATAATTGGTTTTAAAGATATGTTTACATATGAAGACAAGCTTGACCTCTCTCCCTCTCTGGGCCCAAGTAACTGAACCCAGGACAGAGAATGGATAACTGCAACCGGCCAACAGTATTATCCAAACATAGACATTCTGATGAGAAGTAACTGACCCCAGGACAGAGAAAGGATGCAGATGGATAGGGGATTATGATAGCCGTACTGTAGATGGATAGAAGGAGGTGGTGGTGTCCAAGAGATATTGAGGATCCAAATGGATAGACATTCTGATTGAGAAGTCTAAGATGGATACAAGCATATAGATGGAAAATGAGGAACATCTGGATATCTGGAGGAGGTGGTGGTGTCTTAGACCCAACTAGGAGGTGGTGGTGTCTATAGATGGATTCCCCACACAACTCTAGGTGGTGGTGTCTATAGATGGATAGATTGAGGAGGTGGTGGTGTCTATAGATTGAGGAGGTGGTGGTGTCTATAGATGGACAGATTGAGGAGGTGGTGGTGTCCATAGATGGATAGATTGAGGAGGTGGTGGTGTCTATAGATGGATAGATTGAGGAGGTGGTGGTGTCCATAGATGGATAGATTGAGGAGGTGGTGGTGTCTATAGATGGATAGATTGAGGAGGTGGTGGTGTCTATAGATGGACAGATTGAGGAGGTGGTGGTGTCTATAGATGGATAGATTGAGGAGGTGGTGGTGTCTATAGATGGATAGATTGAGGAGGTGGTGGTGTCTATAGATGGATAGATTGAGGAGGTGGTGGTGTCTATAGATGGATAGATTGAGGAGGTGGTGGTGTCTATAGATGGATAGATTGAGGAGGTGGTGGTGTCTATAGATGGATAGATTGAGGAGGTGGTGGTGTCTATAGATGGATAGATTGAGGAGGTGGTGGTGTCTATAGATGGATAGATTGAGGAGGTGGTGGTGTCTATAGATGGATAGATTGAGGAGGTGGTGGTGTCTATAGATGGATAGATTGAGGAGGTGGTGGTGTCTATAGATGGATAGATTGAGGAGGTGGTGGTGTCTATAGATGGATAGATTGAGGAGGTGGTGGTGTCTATAGATGGATAGATTGAGGAGGTGGTGGTGTCTATAGATGGATAGATTGAGGAGGTGGTGGTGTCTATAGATGGATAGATTGAGGAGGTGGTGGTGTCTATAGATGGATAGATTGAGGAGGTGGTGGTGTCTATAGATGGATAGATTGAGGAGGTGGTGGTGTCTGTAGATGGATAGATTGAGGAGGTGGTGGTGTCTGTAGATGGATAGATTGAGGAGGTGGTGGTGTCTATAGATGGATAGATTGAGGAGGTGGTGGTGTCTGTAGATGGATAGATTGAGGAGGTGGTGGTGTCTATAGATGGATAGATTGAGGAGGTGGTGGTGTCTGTAGATGGATAGATTGAGGAGGTGGTGGTGTCTATAGATGGATAGATTGAGGAGGTGGTGGTGTCTATAGATGGATAGATTGAGGAGGTGGTGGTGTCTATAGATGGATAGATTGAGGAGGTGGTGGTGTCTATAGATGGATAGATTGAGGAGGTGGTGGTGTCTATAGATGGATAGATTGAGGAGGTGGTGGTGTCTATAGATGGATAGATTGAGGAGGTGGTGGTGTCTATAGATGGATAGATTGAGGAGGTGGTGGTGTCTATAGATGGATAGATTGAGGAGGTGGTGGTGGTGTCTATAGATGGATAGATTGAGGAGGTGGTGGTGTCTGTAGATGGATAGATTGAGGAGGTGGTGGTGTCTGTAGATGGATAGATTGAGGAGGTGGTGGTGTCTGTAGATGGATAGATTGAGGAGGTGGTGGTGTCTGTAGATGGATAGATTGAGGAGGTGGTGGTGTCTATAGATGGATAGATTGAGGAGGTGGTGGTGTCTATAGATGGATAGATTGAGGAGGTGGTGGTGTCTATAGATGGATAGATTGAGGAGGTGGTGGTGTCTATAGATGGATAGATTGAGGAGGTGGTGGTGTCTGTAGATGGATAGATTGAGGAGGTGGTGGTGTCTGTAGATGGATAGATTGAGGAGGTGGTGGTGTCTGTAGATGGATAGATTGAGGAGGTGGTGGTGTCTGTAGATGGATAGATTGAGGAGGTGGTGGTGTCTGTAGATGGATAGATTGAGGAGGTGGTGGTGTCTGTAGATGGATAGATTGAGGAGGTGGTGGTGTCTGTAGATGGATAGATTGAGGAGGTGGTGGTGTCTGTAGATGGATAGATTGAGGAGGTGGTGGTGTCTATAGATGGATAGATTGAGGAGGTGGTGGTGTCTATAGATGGATAGATTGAGGAGGTGGTGGTGTCTATAGATGGATAGATTGAGGAGGTGGTGGTGTCTATAGATGGATAGATTGAGGAGGTGGTGGTGTCTATAGATGGATAGATTGAGGAGGTGGTGGTGTCTGTAGATGGATAGATTGAGGAGGTGGTGGTGTCTATAGATGGATAGATTGAGGAGGTGGTGGTGTCTGATGGATAGATGGATAGATTGAGGAGGTGGTGGTGTCTATAGATGGATAGATTGAGGAGGTGGTGGTGTCTATAGATGGATAGATTGAGGAGGTGGTGGTGTCTATAGATGGATAGATTGAGGAGGTGGTGGTGTCTATAGATGGATAGATTGAGGAGGTGGTGGTGTCTATAGATGGATAGATTGAGGAGGTGGTGGTGTCTATAGATGGATAGATTGAGGAGGTGGTGGTGTCTGTAGATGGATAGATTGAGGAGGTGGTGGTGTCTATAGATGGATAGATTGAGGAGGTGGTGGTGTCTATAGATGGATAGATTGAGGAGGTGGTGGTGTCTATAGATGGATTGATTGAGGAGGTGGTGGTGTCTATAGATGGATAGATTGAGGAGGTGGTGGTGTCTGTAGATGGACAGATTGAGGAGGTGGTGGTGTCTGTGGATGGATAGATTGAGGAGGTGGTGGTGTCTGTAGATGGATAGATTGAGGAGGTGGTGGTGTCTATAGATGGATAGATTGAGGAGGTGGTGGTGTCTATAGATGGATAGATTGAGGAGGTGGTGGTGTCTAGATGGATTGATTGAGGAGGTGGTGGTGTCTAGATGGATTGATTGAGGAGGTGGTGGTGTCTATAGATGGATAGATTGAGGAGGTGGTGGTGTCTATAGATGGATAGATTGAGGAGGTGGTGGTGTCTAGATGGATAGATTGAGGAGGTGGTGGTGTCTAGATGGATAGATTGAGGAGGTGGTGGTGTCTAGATGGATAGATTGAGGAGGTGGTGGTGTCTATAGATGGATAGATATAGGAGGTGGTGGTGTCTATAGATGGATAGATTGAGGAGGTGGTGGTGTCTAGATGGATGATTGAGGAGGTGGTGGTGTCTAGATGGATTGATTGAGGAGGTGGTGGTGTCCATAGATGGATAGATTGAGGAGGTGGTGGTGTCTATAGATGGATAGATTGAGGAGGTGGTGGTGTCTATAGATGGATAGATTGAGGAGGTGGTGGTGTCTATAGATTGAGGAGGTGGTGGTGTCTATAGATGGATAGATTGAGGAGGTGGTGGTGTCTATAGATGGATAGATTGAGGAGGTGGTGGTGTCTATAGATGGACAGATTGAGGAGGTGGTGGTGTCTATAGATGGATAGATTGAGGAGGTGGTGGTGTCTATAGATGGATTGATTGAGGAGGTGGTGGTGTCTATAGATGGATAGATTGAGGAGGTGGTGGTGTCTGTAGATGGATAGATTGGAGGTGGTGGTGTCTATAGATGGATAGATTGAGGAGGTGGTGGTGTCTATAGATGGATAGATTGAGGAGGTGGTGGTGTCTATAGATGGATAGATTGAGGAGGTGGTGGTGTCTATAGATGGATAGATTGAGGAGGTGGTGGTGTCTAGATGGATTAGATTGAGGAGGTGGTGGTGTCTAGATGATTGATTGAGGAGGTGGTGGTGTCCATAGATGGATAGATTGAGGAGGTGGTGGTGTCTATAGATGGATAGATTGAGGAGGTGGTGGTGTCTATAGATGGATAGATTGAGGAGGTGGTGGTGTCTATAGATGGATAGATTATTGAGGAGGTGGTGGTGTCTATAGATGGACAGATTGAGGAGGTGGTGGTGTCTATAGATGGACAGATTGAGGAGGTGGTGGTGTCTATAGATGGATAGATTGAGGTGGTGGTGGTGTCTATAGATGGATTGATTGAGGAGGTGGTGGTGTCTATAGATGGATAGATTGAGGAGGTGCAGGTGTCTATAGATGGATAGATTGAGGAGGTGGTGGTGTCTGTGGATGGATAGATTGAGGAGGTGGTGGTGTCTATAGATGGATAGATTGAGGAGGTGGTGGTGTCTATAGATGGATAGATTGAGGAGGTGGTGGTGTCTATAGATGGATAGATTGAGGAGGTGGTGGTGTCTATAGATGGATAGATTGAGGAGGTGGTGGTGTCTGTAGATGGATAGATTGAGGAGGTGGTGGTGTCTATAGATGGATAGATTGAGGAGGTGGTGGTGTCTATAGATGGATAGATTGAGGAGGTGGTGGTGTCTATAGATGGATAGATTGAGGAGGTGGTGGTGTCTGGATAGATGGATAGGTGGTGAGGATGGGTGGTGGTGTCTATAGATGGATAGATTGAGGAGGTGGTGGTGTCTATAGATGGATAGATTGAGGAGGTGGTGGTGTCTATAGATGGATAGATTGAGGAGGTGGTGGTGTCTATAGATGGATAGATTGAGGAGGTGGTGGTGTCTATAGATGGATAGATTGAGGAGGTGGTGGTGTCTATAGATGGATAGATTGAGGAGGTGGTGGTGTCTATAGATGGGTAGATTGAGGAGGTGGTGGTGTCCATAGATGGATAGATTGAGGAGGTGGTGGTGTCTATAGATGGACAGATTGAGGAGGTGGTGGTGTCTATAGATGGATAGATTGAGGAGGTGGTGGTGTCTATAGATGGATAGATTGAGGAGGTGGTGGTGTCTATAGATGGATAGATTGAGGAGGTGGTGGTGTCTGTAGATGGACAGATTGAGGAGGTGGTGGTGTCTGTAGATGGATAGATTGAGGAGGTGATGGTGTCTATAGATGGATAGATTGAGGAGGTGGTGGTGTCTATAGATGGATAGATTGAGGAGGTGGTGGTGTCTAGATGGATAGATTGAGGAGGTGGTGGTGTCTAGATGGATAGATTGAGGAGGTGGTGGTGTCTATAGATGGATAGATTGAGGAGGTGGTGGTGTCTATAGATGGATAGATTGAGGAGGTGGTGGTGTCTATAGATGGATAGATTGAGGAGGTGGTGGTGTCTATAGATGGATAGATTGAGGAGGCGGTGGTGTAGATGGATAGATTGAGGGTGGTGGTGTCTATAGATGGACAGATTGAGGAGGTGGTGGTGTCTATAGATGGACAGATTGAGGATGGATAGATTGAGGAGGTGGTGGTGTCTAGATGGATAGATATAGGAGGTGGTGGTGTCTATAGATGGATAGATATAGGAGGTGGTGGTGTCTATAGATGGATAGATTGAGGAGGTGGTGGTGTCTGTAGATGGACAGATTGAGGGGGTGGTTGGGTGTCCATAGATGTATAGATTGAGGAGGTGGTGGTGTCCATAGATGTATAGATTGAGGAGGTGGTGGTGTCCGTGGATGGATAGATTGAGGAGGTGGTGGTGTCCGTGGATGGATAGATTGAGGAGGTGGTGGTGTCTAGATGGATAGATTGAGGAGGTGGTGGTGTCCGTAGATGGATAGATTGAGGAGGTGGTGGTGTCCATAGATGGATAGATTGAGGAGGTGGTGGTGTCTATAGATGGATAGATTGAGGAGGTGGTGGTGTCTATAGATGGATAGATTGAGGAGGTGGTGGTGTCTATAGATGGATAGATTGAGGAGGTGGTGGTGTCTATAGATGGATAGATTGAGGAGGTGGTGGTGTCTATAGATGGACAGATTGAGGAGGTGGTGGTGTCTATAGATGGACAGATTGAGGAGGTGGTGGTGTCTATAGATGGATAGATTGAGGAGGTGGTGGTGTCTATAGATGGATAGATTGAGGAGGTGGTGGTGTCTATAGATGGATAGATTGAGGAGGTGGTGGTGTCTATAGATGGATAGATTGAGGAGGTGGTGGTGTCTGTGGATGGATAGATTGAGGAGGTGGTGGTGTCTATAGATGGATAGATTGAGGAGGTGGTGGTGTCTATAGATGGATAGATTGAGGAGGTGGTGGTGTCTATAGATGGATAGATTGAGGAGGTGGTGGTGTCTATAGATGGATAGATTGAGGAGGTGGTGGTGTCTGTAGATGGATAGATTGAGGAGGTGGTGGTGTCTATAGATGGATAGATTGAGGAGGTGGTGGTGTCTATAGATGGATAGATTGAGGAGGTGGTGGTGTCTATAGATGGATAGATTGAGGAGGTGGTGGTGTCTATAGATGGATAGATTGAGGAGGTGGTGGTGTCTATAGATGGATAGATTGAGGAGGTGGTGGTGTCTATAGATGGATAGATTGAGGAGGTGGTGGTGTCTATAGATGGATAGATTGAGGAGGTGGTGGTGTCTATAGATGGATAGATTGAGGAGGTGGTGGTGTCTATAGATGGATAGATTGAGGAGGTGGTGGTGTCTATAGATGGATAGATTGAGGAGGTGGTGGTGTCTATAGATGGATAGATTGAGGAGGTGGTGGTGTCTATAGATGGATAGATTGAGGAGGTGGTGGTGTCTATAGATGGATAGATTGAGGAGGTGGTGGTGTCTATAGATGGATAGATTGAGGAGGTGGTGGTGTCTATAGATGGATAGATTGAGGAGGTGGTGGTGTCTGTAGATGGATAGATTGAGGAGGTGGTGGTGTCTATAGATGGATAGATTGAGGAGGTGGTGGTGTCTATAGATGGATAGATTGAGGAGGTGGTGGTGTCTGTAGATGGATAGATTGAGGAGGTGGTGGTGTCTGTAGATGGATAGATTGAGGAGGTGGTGGTGTCTGTAGATGGATAGGATTGACGGGAGGTGGTGGTGTCTATAGATGGATAGATTGAGGAGGTGGTGGTGTCTATAGATGGATAGATTGAGGAGGTGGTGGTGTCTATAGATGGATAGATTGAGGAGGTGGTGGTGTCTATAGATGGATAGATTGAGGAGGTGGTGTCTGTAGACGGATAGTGGTGTCTATAGATGGACAGATTGAGGAGGTGGTGGTGTCTATAGATGGATAGATTGAGGAGGTGTGTAGATGTCTATAGATGGATAGATTGAGGAGGTGGTGGTGTCTATAGATGGATAGATTGAGGAGGTGGTGGTGTCTATAGATGGATAGATTGAGGAGGTGGTGGTGTCTGTAGATGGATAGATTGAGGAGGTGGTGGTGTCTATAGTTGGAGGAGGTGGTGGTGTCTATAGATGGATAGATTGAGGAGGTGGTGGTGTCTGTAGATGGATAGATTGAGGAGGTGGTGGTGTCTATAGATGGATAGATTGAGGAGGTGGTGGTGTCTATAGATGGATAGATTGGAGGAGGTGGTGGTGTCTATAGATGGATAGATTGAGGAGGTGGTGGTGTCTATAGATGGATAGATTGAGGAGGTGGTGTCTATAGATGGATAGATGGATAGATTGAGGAGGTGGTGGTGTCTATAGATGGATAGATTGAGGAGGTGGTGGTGTCTATAGATGGATAGATTGAGGAGGTGGTGGTGTCTATAGATGGATAGATTGAGGAGGTGGTGGTGTCTATAGATGGATAGATTGAGGAGGTGGTGGTGTCTATAGATGGATAGATTGAGGAGGTGGTGGTGTAGATGGACAGATTGAGGAGGTGGTGGTGTCTATAGATGGATAGATTGAGGAGGTGGTGGTGTCTATAGATGGATAGATTGAGGAGGTGGTGGTGTCTATAGATGGATAGATTGAGGAGGTGGTGGTGTCTATAGATGGATAGATTGAGGAGGTGGTGGTGTCTAGATGGATAGATTGAGGAGGTGGTGGTGTCTAGATGGATAGATTGAGGAGGTGGTGGTGTCTATAGATGGATAGATTGAGGAGGTGGTGGTGTCTATAGATGGATAGATTGAGGAGGTGGTGGTGTCTATAGATGGATAGATTGGAGTGGTGGTGTCAGATGGGTGGTGGTGTCTATAGATGGATAGATTGAGGAGGTGGTGGTGTCTATAGATGGATAGATTGAGGAGGTGGTGGTGTCTATAGATGGATAGATTGAGGAGGTGGTGGTGTCTAGATGGATAGATTGAGGAGGTGGTGGTGTCTATAGATGGATAGATATAGGAGGTGGTGGTGTCTATAGATGGATAGATATAGGAGGTGGTGGTGTCTATAGATGGATAGATTGAGGAGGTGGTGGTGTCTGTAGATGGACAGATTGAGGAGGTGTTGGTGTCTGTAGATGTATAGATTGAGGAGGAGGTGGTGGTGTCTGTAGATGGATAGATTGAGGAGGTGGTGGTGTCTATAGATGGATAGATTGAGGAGGTGGTGGTGTCTATAGATGGATAGATTGAGGAGGTGGTGGTGTCTATAGATGGATAGATTGAGGAGGTGGTGGTGTCCTGTAGATGGATAGATTGAGGAGGTGGTGGTGTCTATAGATGGATAGATTGAGGAGGTGGTGTCTGTAGATGGATAGATTGAGGAGGTGGTGGTGTCTATAGATGGATAGATTGAGGAGGTGGTGGTGATAGATGGATAGATTGAGGAGGTGGTGGTGTCCGTAGATGGATAGATTGAGGAGGTGGTGGTCCATAGATGGATAGATTGAGGAGGTGGTGGTGTCCATAGATGGATAGATTGAGGAGGTGGTGTCTGTAGATGGATAGATTGAGGAGGTGGTGGTGTCTATAGATGGATAGATTGAGGAGGTGGTGGTGTCTATAGATGGATAGATTGAGGAGGTGGTGGTGTCTATAGATGGATAGATTGAGGAGGTGGTGGTGTCTATAGATGGATAGATTGAGGAGGTGGTGGTGTCTATAGATGGATAGATTGAGGAGGTGGTGGTGTCTATAGATGGATAGATTGAGGAGGTGGTGGTGTCTATAGATGGATAGATTGAGGAGGTGGTGGTGTCTATAGATGGATAGATTGAGGAGGTGGTGGTGTCTATAGATGGACAGATGGAGGTGGTGGTGGTCTGTGGATGGATAGATTGAGGAGGTGGTGGTGTCTGTAGATGGATAGATTGAGGAGGTGGTGGTGTCCATAGATTGAGGAGGTGGTGGTGTCTATAGATGGATAGGTGGTGGTGTCTATAGATGGATAGATTGAGGAGGTGGTGGTGTCTATAGATGGATAGATTGAGGGAGGTGGTGGTGTCTATAGATGGATAGATTGAGGAGGTGGTGGTGTCTATAGATGGATAGATTGAGGAGGTGGTGGTGTCTATAGATGGATAGATTGAGGAGGTGGTGGTGTCCATAGATGGATAGATTGAGGAGGTGGTGGTGTCTATAGATGGATAGATTGAGGAGGTGGTGGTGTCTATAGATAGATTGAGGAGGTGGTGGTGTCTATAGATGGATAGATTGAGGAGGTGGTGGTGTCTATAGATGGATAGATTGAGGAGGTGGTGGTGTCTGTAGATGGATAGATTGAGGAGGTGGTGGTGTCTGTAGATGCATAGAGGTGGTGGTGTTGAGGAGGTGATGGTGTCTATAGATGGATAGATTGAGGAGGTGGTGGTGTCTGTGGATGGACAGATTGAGGAGGTGGTGGTGTCTGTGGATGGACAGATTGAGGAGGTGGTGGTGTCTGTGGATGGACAGATTGAGGAGGTGGTGGTGTCTGTAGATGGATAGATTGAGGAGGTGGTGGTGTCTGTAGATGGATAGATTGAGGAGGTGGTGGTGTGTAGATGGATAGATTGAGGAGGTGGTGGTGTCTAGATGGACAGATTGAGGAGGTGGTGGTGTCTGTAGATGGATAGATTGAGGAGGTGGTGGTGTCTATAGATGGATAGATTGAGGAGGTGGTGGTGTCTATAGATGGATAGATTGAGGAGGTGGTGGTGTCTATAGATGGACAGATTGAGGAGGTGGTGGTGTCCGTGGATGGATAGATTGAGGAGGTGGTGGTGTCTATAGATGGATAGATTGAGGAGGTGGTGGTGTCTGGATGGATAGATTGAGGAGGTGGTGGTGTCCGTAGATGGATAGATTGAGGAGGTGGTGGTGTCCGTGGATGGATAGATTGAGGAGGTGGTGGTGTCCGTGGATGGATAGATTGAGGAGGTGGTGGTGTCCGTGGATGGATAGATTGAGGAGGTGGTGGTGTCCATAGATGGATAGATTGAGGAGGTGGTGGTGTCTATAGATGGATAGATTGAGGAGGTGGTGGTGTCTATAGATGGATAGATTGGAGGAGGTGGTGGTGTCCATAGATGGATAGATTGAGGAGGTGGTGGTGTCTGTAGATGGATAGATTGAGGAGGTGGTGGTGTCTATAGATGGATAGATTGAGGAGGTGGTGGTGTCTATAGATGGATAGATTGAGGAGGTGGTGGTGTCTAGATGGATAGATTGAGGAGGTGGTGGTGTCTAGATGGATAGATTGAGGAGGTGGTGGTGTCCATAGATGGATAGATTGAGGAGGTGGTGGTGTCTATAGATGGATAGATTGAGGAGGTGGTGGTGTCTGTAGATGTATAGATTGAGGAGGTGGTGGTGTCTATAGATGGACAGATTGAGGAGGTGGTGGTGTCTATAGATGGACAGATTGAGGAGGTGTTTGTGACCTGTCGGTCAGGAAGCAGCAGGCTCTGGAACGGAGGGGGGTTTCTGGGCTGCTGTTAGCTGGTCTGGGGTTAGGATCTGCTGTTAGCTGGTCTGGGGTCAGGATCTGCTGTTAGCTGGTCTGGAGTCAGGATCTGCTGTTAGCTGGTCTGGGGTCAGGATCTGCTGTTAGCTGGTCTGGGGTCAGGATCTGCTGTTAGCTGGTCTGGAGTCAGGATCTGCTGTTAGCTGGTCTGGAGTCAGGATCTGCTGTTAGCTGGTCTGGGGTTAAGTCTGCTGTTGGCTGGTCTGGGGTCAGGATCTGCTGTTAGCTGGTCTGGGGTCAGGATCTGCTGTTAGCTGGTCTGGGGTCAGGATCTGCTGTTAGCTGGTCTGGGGTCAGGATTGGCTGTTAGCTGGTCTGGGGTTAGGATCTGCTGTTAGCTGGTCTGGGGTTAAGATCTGCTGTTAGCTGGTCTGGGGTTAACATTTACATTTACATTTAAGTCATTTAGCAGACGCTCTTATCCAGAGCGACTTACAAATTGGTGCTTTCACCTTAAGACATCCAGTGGAACAGCCACTTTACAATAGTGCATCTAGGTCTTTTAAGGGGGTGAGAAGGATTACTTTATCCTATCCTAGGTATTCCTTAAAGAGGTGGGGTTTCAGGTGTCTCCGGAAGGTGGTGATTGACTCTGCTGTCCTGGCGTCGTGAGGGAGTTTGTTCCACCATTGGGGGCCAGAGCAGCGAACAGTTTTGACTGGGCTGAGCGGGAACTGTACTTCCTCAGTGGTAGGGAGGCGAGCAGGCCAGAGGTGGAAGAACGCAGTGCCCTTGTTTGGGTGTAGGGCCTGATCAGAGCCTGGAGGTACTGAGGTGCCGTTCCCCTCACAGCTCCGGAGGCAAGCACCATGGTCTTGAGCGGATGCGAGCTTCAACTGGAAGCCAGTGGAGAGAGAGGGGTGACGTGGAGAGAACTTGGGAAGGTTGAACACCAGATGGGCTGGAGGAGGTGGCGTTCTGGATGAGTTGTAGGTGGGGTTTAATGGCACAGGCAGGGAGCCCAGCCAACAGCGTGGTTGCAGTAATCCAGACGGGAGATGACAAGTGCCTGGATTAGGACCTGCGCCGCTTCCTGTGTGAGGCAGGGTCGTACTCTGCGGATGTTGTAGAGCATGAACCTACAGGAACGGGCCACCGCCTTGATGTTATTTGAGAACGACAGGGTGTTGTCCAGGATCACGCCAGTTCTTAGCGCTCTGGGACGAGGACACAATGGAGTTGTCAACCGTGATGGCGAGATCATGGAACGGGCAGTCCTTTCCCCGGGAGGAAGAGCAGCTCCGTCTTGCCGAGGTTCAGCTTGAGGTGATGATCCGTCATCCACACTGATATGTCTGCCAGACATGCAGAGATGCGATTCGCCACCTGGTCGTCAGAAGGTGGGGGAAAGGAGAAGATTAATTGTGTGTCGTCTGCATAGCAATGATAGGAGAGACCATGTGAGGTTATGACAGAGCCAAGTGACTTGGTGTATAGCGAGAATAGGAGAGGGCCTAGAACAGAGCCCTGTGGGGGACACCAGTGGTGAGAGCACGTGGTGAGGAGACGGATTCTCGCCACGCCACCTGGTAGGAGCGACCTGTCAGGTAGACGCAATCCAAGCGTGGGCCGCGCCGGAGATGCCCAACTCTGAGAGGGTGGAGAGGAGGATCTGATGGTTCACAGTATCGAAGGCAGCCGATAGGTCTAGAAGGATGAGAGCAGAGGAGAGAGAGTTAGCTTTAGCAGTGCGGAGCGCCTCCGTGATACAGAGAAGAGCAGTTTCAGTTGAATGACTAGTCTTGAAACCTGACTGATTTGGATCAAGAAGGTCATTCTGAGAGAGATAGATTGGGAGAGCTGGCCAAGGACGGCACGTTCAAGAGTTTTGGAGAGAAAAGAAAGAAGGGATACTGGTCTGTAGTTGTTGACATCGGAGGGATCGAGTGTAGGTTTTTTCAGAAGGGGTGCAACTCTCGCTCTCTTGAAGGTGGGGAGGGACGAGCCAGCGGTCAGGGATGAGTTGATGAGCGAGGTGAGGTAAGGGAGAAGGTCACCGGAGATGGTCTGGAGAAGAGAGGAGGGGATAGGGTCAAGCGGGCAGGTTGTTGGGCGGCCGGCCGTCACAAGACGCGAGATGTCATCTGGAGAGAGAGGGGAGAAAGAGGTCAGAGCACAGGGTAGGGCAGTGTGAGCAGAACCAGCGGTGTCGTTTGACTTAGCAAACGAGGATCGGATGTCGTCGACCTTCTTTTCAAAATGGTTGACGAAGTCATCTGCAGAGAGGGGAGGAGGTGGGGGGAGGAGGATTCAAGAGGGAGGAGAAGGTGGCAAAGAGCTTCCTAGGGTTAGAGGCAGATGCTTGGAATTTAGAGTGGTAGAAAGTGGCTTTAGCAGCAGAGAGAGAGGAGGAAAATGTAGAGAGGAGGGAGTGAAAGGATGCCAGGTCCGCAGGGAGGCGAGTTTTCCTCCATTTCCGCTCGGCTGCCCGGGAGCCCTGTTCTGTGAGCTCGCAATGAGTCGTCGAGCCACGGAGCGGGGGGGAGGACCGAGCCGGCCTGGAGGATAGGGGACATAGAGAGTCAAAGGATGCAGAAAGGGAGGAGAGGAGGGTTGAGGAGGCAGAATCAGGAGATAGGTTGGAGAAGGTTTGAGCAGAGGGAAGAGATGATAGGATGGAAGAGGAGAGAGAGGAGGGGGAGAGAGAGCGAAGGTTGGGACGGCGCGATACCATCCGAGTAGGGGCAGTGTGGGAAGTGTTGGATGAGAGCGAGAGGGAAAAGGATACAAGGTAGTGGTCGGAGACTTGGAGGGGAGTTGCAATGAGGTTAGTGGAGGAACAGCATCTAGTAAAGATGAGGTCGAGCGTATTGCCTGCCTTGTGAGTAGGGGGAAGGTGAGAGGGTGAGGTCAAAAGAGGAGAGGAGTGGAAAGACGGAGGCAGAGAGGAATGAGTCAAAGGTAGACGTGGGGAGGTTAAAGTCGCCCAGAACTGTGAGAGGTGAGCCGTCCTCAGGAAAGGAGCTTATCAAGGCATCAAGCTCATTGATGAACTCTCCGAGGGAACCTGGAGGGCGATAAATGATAAGGATGTTAAGCTTGAAAGGGCTGGTAACTGTGACAGCATGGAATTCAAAGGAGGCGATAGACAGATGGGTAAGGGGAGAAAGAGAGAATGACCACTTGGGAGAGATGAGGATCCGGTGCCACCACCCCGCTGACCAGAAGCTCTCGGGTGTGCGAGAGCACGTGGGTGGACGAAGAGAGAGCAGTAGGAGTAGCGGTGTTGTCTGTGGTGATCCATGTTTCCGTCAGAGCCAAGAAGTCGAGGGACTGGAGGGAGGCATAGGCTGAGATGAACTCTGCCTTGTTGGCCGCAGATCGGCAGTTCCAGAGGCTACCGGAGACCTGGAACTCCACGTGGGTCGTGCGCGCTGGGACCACCAGATTAGGGTGGCCGCCGCCATGCGGTGTGGAGCGTTTGTATGGTCTGTGCAGAGAGGAGAGAACAGGGATAGACAGACACATAGTTGACAGGCTAGAGAAGAGGCTACGCTAATGCAGAGGAGATTGGAATGACAAGTGGACTACACGTCTCGAATGTTCAGAAAGTTAAGCTTACGTAGCAAGAATCTAATTGACTAAAATGATTAAAATGATACAGTACTGCTGAGGTAGGCTAGGAGGCGTTGTTGACACTACCCTAATCAAGTCGTTCCGTTGAGTGTGAAGTTTCTACAATGCTGCTTTTGGGGGCAAGCTGGCTAGCTAGCAGTGTTGGTTACGTTACGTTGCGTTAGGAGAACGACAATAGCTGGCTAGCTAACCTAGAAAATCGCTCTAGACTACACAATTATCTTTGAAACAAAGACGGCTATGTAGCTAGCTACGATCAAACAAATCACACCGTTGGGACTGTAATGAAATGAAATGAAGATATGATACTACCTGTGGAGCGAAGCGGAATGCGACCGGAATGCGAAAGTTCTATTCAGTAGACGTTGGCTGGCTGTTGGCTAGCTAGGAGTGTCTCCTACGTTAAGGACGACAAAATAGCTGGCTAGCTAACCTCGGTAAATTAAGATAATCACTCTAAGACTACACACTCTAACTACACAATTATCTTGGATACGAAGACAGCAAAGACAACTATGTAGCTAGCTAACACTACACTAATCAAGTCGTTCAGTTGAGTGTGATAGTTACTACAGTGCTACGGTAGACGGTGAACGTGTTGGGCAGATAGGAGATAGGGTCAGGATCTGCTGTTAGCTGGTCTGGGGTCAGGATCTGCTGTTAGCTGGTCTGGGGTCAGGACCTGCTGTTAGCTGGTCTGGGGTCAGGATCTGCTGTTAGCTGGTCTGGGGTCAGGATCTGCTGTTAGCTGGTCTGGGGTTGGATGGTGCTTGTCTGGCGTTGGATGGTGCTGGGGTTGGATGGTGCTGGTCTGGGGTTGGATGGTGCTGGTCTGGGGTTGGATGGTGCTGGTCTGGGGTTGGATGGTGCTGGTCTGGCGTTGGATGGTGCTGGTCTGGGGTTGGATGGTGCTGGTCTGGCGTTGGATGGTGCTGGTCTGGCGTTGGCGTTGGATGGTGCTGGTCTGGCGTTGGATGGTGCTGGTCTGGCGTTGGATGGTGCTGGTCTGGGGTTGGATGGTGCTGGTCTGGGGTTGGATGGTGCTGGTCTGGCGTTGGATGGTGCTGGTCTGGGGTTGGATGGTGCTGGTCTGGGGTTGGATGGTGCTGGTCTGGGGTTGGATGGTGCTGGTCTGGCGTTGGATGGTGCTGGTCTGGCGTTGGATGGTGCTGGTCTGGCGTTGGATGGTGCTGGTCTGGCGTTGGATGGTGCTGGTCTGGCGTTGGATGGTGCTGGTCTGGCGTTGGATGGTGCTGGCTCTTCTCTGTGACTGACAGGAGAGTGTCAGTCTGTCTGGCCTGTTGGCTCCCCATCTAAACACGGCATCACCTAACAGGAATCTACTACTTGTGTAACAGACTTCCATTGGATTTGGCTCCCGAGCTTCTATTCCCCAAACTATTTTTCTAACTCCCAGATGTGTCTGTCTTCAGTAATCAGGACTCAAAGCTCCTTATAAACCCAAAGCACTATTTGATGTAACTCTGTAAAGCTTCTTCATCTTGTCCCCATGATAAATGTAAGCTCTGCGCTGAGGTCTGAGGTTGGGGCAGAGCCAGATTGTTGTCTTATTAATGCTAGATGTTTCTTATTGCTGCATGTGGAATCCTCTTTATATTCACGTCATGCTATGGTGTTATTATTGTCCTGCTGCTGCAGTAGGCAGACAGAACATTGACCTGTGTGTGTTCTCTCTGTAGATAGATGTCCAGCCACCAGCGTGTTAGCATCTCAGCTACATCCTTCTCCTGTCGTCAACCACCTGTTGCTAGGCAGGAAGCCCAGGAACAGCCTGAAACACCCTCTCTCCTCTCCCTCCAGCCTGCGAGGTGTCCCCCTGCCTCAGGCACAGTCCAGCCCTGCCACCCCTGGCCCCGCCCCTAACCCACCCTAGCGGGAGAGGGGGAGGAACAGACTGGTATCTCAGGCTGAAGACTGTCAGAGCAGGGTGGGGTCCCCCTGCGTGCCCACGCACGTGCCCACCGCAGGAACATAGCCCGGGCACGGGTACAGCTAGGGTTTGGAGACATGGACAGACACCCTCATCAGGCGGAGGAGGCCAGCCACCCTCATCAGGCGGAGGAGGCCAGCCACCCTCATCAGGCGGAGGAGGCCAGCCACCCTCATCAGGCGGAGGAGGCCAGCCACCCTCATCAGGCGGAGGAGGCCAGCCACCCTCATCAGGCGGAGGAGGCCAGCCACCCTCATCAGGCGGAGGAGGCCAGCCACCCTCATCAGGCGGAGGAGGCCAGCCACCCTCATCAGGCGGAGGAGGCCAGCCACCCTCATCAGGCGGAGGAGGCCAGCCACCCTCATCACCCTCATCAGGCGGAGGAGGCCAGCCACCCTCATCAGGCGGAGGAGGCCAGCCACCCTCATCAGGCGGAGGAGGCCAGCCACCCTCATCAGGCGGAGGAGGCCAGCCACCTCATCAGGCGGAGGAGGCCAGCCACCCTCATCAGGCGGAGGAGGCCAGCCACCCTCATCAGGCGGAGGAGGCCAGCCACCCTCATCAGGCGGAGCAGGACAGACACCCTCATCAGGCGGAGGAGAGATGGAGTGGGTGAGGGAAAGGCTGATGATGATGAGGGTAGTCACCTCCTGTGTCTCCTGCCCAGGCCTCCAGTAAGGAGGTCCCAGCTGTGGTGGAAGAGGAGGAGCACCTGTTGTCTCTAGAGCTGGACTCTGGATCAGAACTAAACCAGACCCCACCTCCACTACCCTCCTCTCCTAGAGAGACTGACCCAGACACACTACCCTCCTCTCCTAGAGAGACTGACCAACCTCCACTACCCTGCTCTCCTAGAGAGACTGACCCAGACACACTACCCTGCTCTCCCAGAGAGACTGACCCAGACACACTACCCTGCTCTCCTAGAGAAACTGATCCAGACACAAACCCTCCTCTCCCACCATCCCAGAGCTGCCTGTCCTGCCTCCTCTTCCTCGACCACCCTCATCACACCACCACCACCATCAACAGTCTGACCCTTCAATCTCCTCTCAGAACATCTACTGTATGAGACTCTCTCCTGGTAGCCCTGTTACCCTCACTAACCCCCTCCCCTGTTACCCTCACTAACCCCTACTCCTGTTACCCTCACTAACCCCCTACTCCTGTTACCCTCTCTAACCCCCTACTCCTTTTACCCTCACTAACCCCTACTCCTGTTACCCTCACTAACCCCTACTCCTGTTACCCTCACTAACCCCCCCCCCCTGTTACCCTCACTAACCCCCTACTCCTGTTACCCTCACTAACCCCCTACTCCTGTTACCCTCACTAACCCCCTCCCTGTTACCCTCACTAACCCCCTCCCCTGTTACCCTCACTAACCCTCCCCTGTTACCCTCACTAACCCCCTCCCCTGTTACCCTCACTAACCCCCTCCTCCTGTTACCCTCACTAACCCCCTCCTCCTGTTACCCTCACTAACCCCCTACTCCTGTTACCCTCTCTAACCCCCTCCCCTGTTACCCTCACTAACCCCTACTCCTGTTACCCTCACTAACCCCTCCCCTGTTACCCTCACTAACCCCCTACTCCTGTTACCCTCACTAACCCCCTCCCCTGTTACCCTCACTAACCCCCTCTCCCTGTTACCCTCTCTAACCCCCTACTCCTGTTAGCCTCACTAACCCCCTACTCCTTTTACCTTCACTAACCCCCCCCTCCCCTGTTACCCTCTCTAACCCCCTACTTCCCTCACTAACCCCCCTCCCCCTACTTCCCTCTCTAACCCCCTCTTCCTGGTACCCTCACTAACCTCCCTCCTCCCCTCTCTAACCCCCTACTCCCCTCTCTAAACCCCCTACCCCCTCCCTCTCTAACCCCCCCTCCTCCCCTCACTAACCCCCCCCCTCCCCCCTCACTAACCCCCTCCTCCCTCACTAACCCCCTCCTCCCCTCTCTAACCCCCACCCCCTGTTACCCTTACTAACCCTCCTCTTGGTACCCTCACTAACCCCCTCCTCCCCTCTCTACCCCCTACTCCTGTTACCCTCTCTAACCCCCTACTACCCTCACTAACCCCCTACTCCCCTCTCTAACCCCCTCCTCCCCTCTCTAACCCCCTCCTCCCTCTCTAACCCCATACTCCTGGTACCCCGCTATCTCCCTCCCTCCCTCTCCCCTGCCCCCTCCACCCCCAGCAGGTGTTCTCTCCCTTCCCGAGTGTGAAACAGCACAGGAGGTCAGCTGCAGCCCGTAACCTGGGTCTCTACGGTCCCACAGCCAGAACCCCCACAGTTCACTTCCCTCAGCTCAGCCTGAACCGTTCCTCCTCCACCTCTCCACCAGGAAGCGGAGGAGGCCACGCTTCACTGACTGACTGGCTCTGAACCGTTCCTCCACTCTCTCCACCAGGGCGCTAGAGGCCACGCTTCACTGACTGACTGGCTCTGAACCGTTCCTCCACTCTCCACCAGGAAGCGCTAGAGGCCACGCTTCACTGACTGACTGGCTCTGGAAAATATACAACCTGATTCCTCTGATGGTCTGGATCTGTGGCATTGGGACAGGGGACTGTACCTGAGAGGAACAGGCAGGGACAGTATCAGCTATGGTCTGATCCACTGCTGTAGTTAGGCCCTTAACTCTTCACAGTGAAGGTCTCCCCTCTCAACCACTGGGAGAGGAAGAGCTGCTATGAAACCCACTATGTTGTAGTCATCTCCCTGGGTCTGTCTGGCTGAATGTCATCATGGGACATCTCTGTCCACTCACCTTCTCTTCCAGGTCAAGTTCTCTTCACCATAACATAATATTGAACCCTTAAAGCTCCTTCCTTCCTCTCAGCCTATTTCTGTTTCCACTTCCTGTCTGCCTGTTACTTCCTGTCAATGTCTCTCCACAGTAAGACTCCATACTGAAAGATCCATAGACCATATCATGCCAATGGATCTGATTGAATTGTTCTCTACAGTCTACCATGGATCTGATTGTATTGGATCTGATTGTAGTGTTCTCTACAGTCTACCATGGATCTGATTGTATTGTTCTCTACAGTCTACCGTGGATCTGATTGTATTGGATCTGATTGTATTGTTCTCTACAGTCTACCGAGGATCTGATTGTATTGTTCTCTACAGTCTACCGTGGATCTGATTGTATTGTTCTCTACAGTCTACCGTGGATCTGATTGTATTGTTGGTAAATGAACCCCCACCATCCTGGTGTCAGAGGTCACTGCACTCCTAATAAAGAAGGTGAAAGGATGCTGTGGCTGTTTCATTTTATCTTGGTAAGAGCTCCAGTCTCAATCTGATAAAATGTCAATGTTTCTGAGACGATAACAGCAGGCCTTTCATGCCAGGTTGACCTCCTGGTCTTCAGTGCTTTTAGCGAGCTTGAAATACATTGTATTGTCCCTTCCCATTGAGCAGATATATGCAGCGTCTACCACTAACGTTGCCTTTAAACTTCAGTAACACTGTAGCTCTGAACTCAGACCATGAACACTGTAGCTGTGAACTCCTCAGGGTTATCCACTAGCCCTGAACTCAGACCATATAACACTGTAGCTCTGAACTCAGACCATATAACACTGTAGCCTGAACTCAGACTATAACACTGTAGCTCTGAACTCAGACCATGGATCTCACTGTAGCTCTGAACTCAGACCATATAACATTGTAGCCTGAACTCAGTTCTAACCTGTAGCTCTGATAACACTGTACTGACCATATAACACTGTAGCTCTGAACTAACAGTCTGAACTCAGGTTATAACACTGTAGCTCTGAACTCAGATCCATATAACACTGTAGCTCTGACTTGTATTGTTCTCAACTCAGGGTTATAACACTGTAGCTCTGACTTGTATTGTTCTCTGAAATATAACACTGTAGCTCTGAACTCAGGGTTATAACACTGTGCTCTGAACTCAGACCATATAACACTGTAGCTCTGAACTCAGGTTATAACACCCCTGACTATAACACTGTAGCTCTGAACTCAGGGTTATAAGGCTCTGACTCAGACCATATAACTGCTCTGAACTCAGACCATATAACACTGAACTCAGGGTGTAGCTCTGAACTCACTAACCTGTCTTAACACTGTAGCTCTGAACTCCCATATAACACTGTAGCTCTGAACTCAGACCCTATAACACTGTAGCTCTGAACTCAGGTTATAACACTGTAGCTCTGAACTCAGGGTTATAACACTGTAGCTCTGAACTCAGGGTTATAACACTGTAGCTCTGAACTCCTGATAACACTGTAGCTCTGAACTCCCTATAACACTGTAGCTCTGAACTCAGGTTATAACACTGTAGCTCTGAACTCAGACCATATAACACTGTAGCTCTGAACTCAGGGTTATAACACTGTAGCTCCTCAGCTCTGGACCATATAACACTGTAGCTCTGAACTCAGACCATATAACACTGTAGCTCTGAACCTCAGACTACTATAACACTGTAGCTCTGAACTCAGGTAGCTTATAACACTGTAGCCTGAACTCAGACCATATAACACTGCTCTGAACTATAACACTGTAGCTCTGAACTCAGGGTTATAACACTGTAGCTCTGAACCCTCAGACCTATAACACTGTAGCTCTGAACTCAGGGTTATAACACTGTAGCTCTGAACTGTCTGAACTCAGACCATATAACACTGTAGCTGAACTGAACTCAGACCATATAACACTGTAGCTCTGAACTCAACCATATAACACTGTAGCTCTGAACTCAGGTTATAACACTGTAAGCTCTGAACTCAGGGTTATAACACTGTACCTCTCTCTCAGACCATATAACACTGTAGCTCTGACCCTCAGACCATATAACTCTGTAGCTCTGAACTCTGGTTATAACACTGTAGCTCTGAACCCAGGGTTATAACACTGTAGCTCTGAACTCAGACCATATAACACTGTAGAAATCTAACCTGTCTGAACTCAGGGTTATACCTGTAGCTCTGAACTCAGACCATATAACACTGTAGCTCTGAACTCAGACCCACTGTTAGCTCTGAACTCAGGTTATAACACTGTTACCTGAACTCAGACCATATAACACTGTAGCTCTGAACTCAGGGTTATAACCTGTCTCTGAACTCAGACCATATAACACTGTAGCTCTGAACCAGACCATATAACACTGTAGCTCTGAACTCCCAGACCATATAACACTGTAGCCTGAACTCAGACCATATAACACTGTAGCTCTGAACTCAGGGTTATCACTAAGCCCTGAACTAACACTGTAGCTCTACTCCCATATAACACTGTAGCCTCTGAACTCAGGGTTATAACACTGTAGCTCTGAACTCAGGCCATATAACACTGTAGCTCTGAACTCAGGGTTATAACACTGTAGCTCTGAACTCAGGGTTATACCACTGTAGCTCTGAACTCAGACCATATAACACTGTAGCTCTGAACTCAGGGTTATAACACTGTAGCTCTGAACTCAGGGTTATAACACTGTAGCTCTGAACTCAGACCATATAACACTGTAGCTCTGAACTCAGACCATATAACACTGTAGCTCTGAACTCAGGGTTATAACACTGTAGCTCTGAACTCAGGGTTATAACACTGTAGCTCTGAACTCAGACCATATAACACTGTAGCTCTGAACTCAGACCATATAACACTGTAGCTCTGAACTCAGGGTTATAACACTGTAGCTCTAAACTCAGACCACATAACACTGTAGCTCTGAACTCAGGGTTATAACACTGTAGCTCTGAACTCAGGGTTATAACACTGTAGCTCTGAACTCAGACCATATAACACTGTAGCTCTGATCTCAGGGTTATAACACTGTAGCCCTGAACTCAGGGTTATAACACTGTAGCTCTGAACTCAGGGTTATAACACTGTAGCTCTGAACTCAGGGTTATAACACTGTAGCTCTGAACTCAGACCATATAACACTGTAGCTCTGAACTCAGACCATATAACACTGTAGCTCTGAACTCAGACCATATAACACTGTAGCTCTGAACTCAGGGTTATAACACTGTAGCTCTGATCTCAGGGTTATAACACTGTAGCTCTGAACTCAGGGTTATAACACTGTAGCTCTGAACTCAGACCATATAACACTAGCTCTGAACTCAGGTTATAACACTGTAGCTCTGATCTCAGGTTATAACACTGTAGCTCTAAACTCAGACCCTAACACTGTAGCTCTGAACTCAGACCATATAACACTGTAGCTCTGAACTCAGGGTTATAACACTGCTCTAAACTCAGACCACATAACACTGTAGCTTTGAACTCAGGGTTATAACACTGTAGCTCTGAACTCAGGGTTATAACACTGTAGCTCTAAACTCAGACCACATAACACTGTAGCTCTCACTCAGGGTTATAACACTGTAGCTCTGAACTCAGGTTATAACACTGTAGCTCTGAACTCAGGGTTATAACACTGTAGCTCTGAACTCAGACCATATAACACTGTAGCTCTGAACTCAGACCATATAACACTGTAGCTCTGAACTCAGACCATATAACACTGTAGCTCTGAACTCAGGTTATAACACTTCAGCTCTGAACTCAGGGTTATAACACTGTAGCTCTGAACTCAGACCTAACACTGTAGCTCTGACTCAGGTTATAACACTGTAGCTCTGATCTCAGACCATATAACACTGTAGCTCTGAACTCAGGGTTATAACACTGTAGCTCTGAACTCAGGTTATAACACTGTAGCTCTAAACTCTTCATATAACACTGTAGCTCTGAACTCAGACCATATAACACTGTAGCTCTGAACTCAGGGTTATAACACTGTAGCTCTGAACTCAGGGTTATAACACTGTAGCTCTGAACTCAGGGTTATAACACTGTAGCTCTGAACTCAGACCATATAACACTGTAGCTCTGAACTCAGACCATATAACACTGTAGCTCTGAACTCAGGGTTATAACACTGTAGCTCTGAACTCAGACCATATAACACTGTAGCTCTGAACTCAGGGTTATAACACTGTAGCTCTGAACTCAGGGTTACTAGCTCTGAACTCAGACCATATAACACTGTAGCTCTGAACTCAGACCATATAACACTGTAGCTCTGAACTCAGGGTTATAACACTGTAGCTCTGAACTCAGACCATATAACACAGCTCTGAACTCAGGGTTATAACACTGTAGCTCTGAACTCAGGGTCTGATCCACTGTAGCTCTGAACTCAGACCATATAACACTGTAGTTCTGAACTCAGGGTTATAACACTGTAGCTCTGAACTCAGGGTTATAACACTGTAGCTCTGAACCAGACCATATAACACTGTAGCTCTGATCTCTGGGTTATAACACTGTAGCTCTGAACTAAGACCATCATAACACTGTAGCTCTGAACTCAGACCATATAACACTGTAGCTTGAACTCAGGGTTATCACTGTAGCTCTGAACTCAGACCATATAACACTGTAGCTCTGATCTCAGGGTTATAACACTGTAGCCCTGAACTCAGGGTTATAACACTGTAGCTCTGAACTCAGGGTTATAACACTGTAGCTCTGAACTCAGGCCATATAACACTTAGCTCTGAACTCAGGGTTATAACATGGAGCTCTGACTCAGGGTTATAACACTGTATCTGAACTCAGACCATATCACTGTGCCTGAACTGGATCCATTAATCTGTAGCTCTGAACTCAGTCTAACACTGTGGATCTGAATTGTTATAACACTGTAGCTCTGAACTCAGGGTTATACACTGTAGATCTGAATTCAGACCATATAATCTGTAGATCTGAACTCATTGTTATAACACAGTCTGAACTCAGGGGATCTGATTGAACTAGTGTTATAACACAGCTCTGGAACTCAGACCATGATTGTAGCTTGAACTCAGACCATATAACACTGTAGCTCTGAACTCAGACCATATTGTAGCTCTGAACTCAGACCATATAACCTGTGGATCTGATCTCAGGGTTATAACACTGTTCTCTGAACTCAGTCTACACTGTGGATCTGATCAGGGTTATTGTTCTCTGAACTCAGGTCTAACACTGTAGGAATCTGATTGTAGCTCTGAACTCAGTATAACACTGTATCTGATTGTATTGTAGCTCTGAACTCAGGCCATATAACACTGGCTCTGAATTCAGGGTTATAACACTAGTCTGAACTCATGGATCTGATCTGAACTAGGGTTATAACACAGTCTGAACGCAGATCTATTAGCTCTGAACTCAGGGTTATAACACTGGATCTGATTGTATTGTTCTCTGAACAGGGTTCTAACACTGGATCTGATTGTATTGGCTCTGAACTCAGGGTCTAACATGGATCTGAACTCAGGGTTATAACACTGTAGCTCTGAACTCAGTCTAACATGTAGATCTGAATTGACCATATAACACTGTTCTCTCAGGGTCTAACACTGGATCTGATTGTATTGTTCTCTGAACTCAGTCTACCATGGATCTGATCAGACCATATAACACTGTAGCTCTGAATCAGTATTGTTCTCTGAACTCAGACCATATAACACTGTAGCTCTGAACTTGTATTGTTCTCTGAACTCAGACCATCTAACACTGTAGCTCTGAATCAGACCAATAACATTGTTCTCTGAACTCAGTCTACACTGTAGATCTGAACTTGTATTGTTCTCTGAACTCAGTCTAACACTGTAGCTCTGAACTCAGGGTTATAACACTGTAGCTCTGAACTCAGGGTTATAACACTGTAGCTCTGAACTCAGGGTATAACACTGTAGCTCTGAACTCAGGGTTATAACACTGTAGCTCTGATTGTATTGTTCTCTGAATTCAGTCTAACACTGTAGATCTGAATTCAGACCATATAACACTGTAGCTCTGAACTCAGACCATATAACACTGGATCTGAATCAGACCATATAACAATGTAGCTCTGAACTCAGTCTACACTGTGGATCTGATTGTATAACACTGTTCTCTGAACTCAGGGTTATAACACTGGATCTGAATCAGGGTATTGTTCTCTGAACTCAGGGTTCTACACTGTAGGATCTGAACTTGTTATTGTTCTGAACTCAGGGTTATAACACGTGGATCTGATTGTATAACACTGTTCTCTGAACTCAGTCTACCATGTAGATCTGAACTTGTTATAACACTGTTCTCTGAACAGACCATATACCATGGATCAGATTATATTGTTCTCTGAACTCAGACCTAACCTGGATCTGAACTCAGGGTTATAACACTGTTCTCTGAACTCAGGGTTATAACACTGTAGCTCTGAACTGATTATAACACTGTGTTCTGAACTCAGGTCTAACACTGGATCTGAACTTGTTATAACACTGTTGAACTCAGACCATATAACACTGGATCTGAACTCAGGTGTATAACACTACAGCTCTGAACCATGGTTATAACACTGTAGCTCTGAACTCAGGGTTATAACACTGTAGCTCTGAACTCAGACCTAACACTGTAGCTCTGAACTCAGACCATATAACACTGTAGCTCTGAACTCAGACCATATAACACTGTAGCTCTGAACTCAGACCATATAACACTGTAGATCTGATTCAGGTTATAACACTGTAGCCCTGAACTCAGGTTATAACACTGTAGATCTGAACTCAGGGTTATTGTTCTGAACTCAGGCCATAACACTGTAGCTCTGAACTCAGGGTTATAACACTAGCTCTGAACTCAGGGTTATAACACTGTAGATCTGACTCAGGGTTATAACACTGTAGCTCTGAACTCAGTATAACACTGTAGATCTGAACTCAGGGTTATTGTTCTCTGAACTCAGGGTTATAACACTGTAGCTCTGAACTCAGGGTTATAACACTGTAGCTCTGAACGCAGACCATATAACACTAGCTCTGAACTCAGGGTTATAACACTGTAGCTCTGAACTCAGTTATAACACTGTAGATCTGAACTCAGGGGTTATTGTAGCTCTGAACTCAGGGTATAACACTGGATCTGAACTCAGGGTTTAACACTGTAGCTCTGAACTCAGGTTATAACACTGTAGCTCTGAATCAGACCATATAACACTGTAGCTCTGAACTCAGTATAACACTGTAGCTCTGAACTCAGGGTTATAACACTGTAGCTCTGAACTCAGGGTTATAACACTGTAGCTCTGAACTCAGGGTTATAACACTGTAGCTCTGAACTCAGACCATATAACACTGTAGCTCTGAACTCAGACCATATAACACTGTAGCTCTGAACTCAGACCATATAACACTGTAGCTCTGAACTCAGACCATATAACACTGTAGCTCTGAACTCAGACCATATAACACTGTAGCTCTGAACTCAGACCAATAACACTGTAGCTCTGAACTCAGGGTTATAACACTGTAGCTCTGAACTCAGGGTTATAACACTGTAGCTCTGAACTCAGGGTTATAACACTGTAGCTCTGAACTCAGGGTTATAACACTGTAGCTCTGAACTCAGGGTTATAACACTGTAGCTCTGAACTCAGGGTTATAACACTGTAGCTCTGAACTCAGGGTTATAACACTGTAGCTCTGAACTACAGTCTAACACTGTAGCTCTGAATCAGACCATATAACACTGTAGCTCTGAATTCAGACCATATAACACTGTAGCTCTGAACTCAGACCATATAACACTGTAGCTCTGAACTCAGACCATATAACAATGTAGCTCTGAACTCAGACCATATAACACTGTAGCTCTGAACTCAGGGTTATAACACTGTAGCTCTGAACTCAGGGTTATAACACTGTAGCTCTGAACTCAGGGTTATAACACTGTAGCTCTGAACTCAGGGTTATAACACTGTAGGCTCTGAACTCAGGGTTATAACACTGTAGCTCTGAACTCAGGGTTATAACACTGTAGCTCTGAACTCAGGGTTATAACACTGTAGCTCTGATTGTAGCTCTGAACTCAGGGTTATAACACTGTAGCTCTGAACTCAGACCATATAACACTGTAGCTCTGAACTCAGACCATATAACAGTAGCTACCTGAACTCAGACCAATAACACTGTAGCTCTGAACTCAGGGTTATAACACTGTAGCTCTGAACTCAGGGTTATAACACTGTAGCTCTGAACTCAGGGTTATAACACTGTAGCTCTGAACTCGGGGTTATAACACTGTAGCTCTGAACTCAGACCATATAACACTGTAGCTCTGAACTCAGGGTTATAACACTGTAGCTCTGAACTCAGACCATATAACACTGTAGCTCTGAACTCAGGGTTATAACACTGTAGCTCTGAACTCAGGGTTATAACACTGTAGCTCTGAACTCAGGGTTATAACACTGTAGCTCTGAACTCAGGGTTATAACACTGTAGGCTCTGAACTCAGGGTTATAACACTGTAGCTCTGAACTCAGGGTTATAACACTGTAGCTCTGAACTCAGGGTTATAACACTGTAGCTCTGAACTCAGGGTTATAACACTGTAGCTCTGAACTCAGACCATATAACACTGTAGCTCTGAACTCAGGGTTATAACACTGTAGCTCTGAACTCAGACCATATAACACTGTAGCTCTGAACTCAGGGTTATAACACTGTAGCTCTGAACTCAGGGTTATAACACTGGAGCTCTGAACTCAGGGTTATAACACTGTAGCTCTGAACTCAGACCATATAACACTGGAGCTCTGAACTCAGGGTTATAACACTGTAGCTCTGAACTCAGGGTTATAACACTGTAGCTCTGAACTCAGGGTTATACCACTGTAGCTCTGAACTCAGACCATATAACACTGGAGCTCTGAACTCAGGGTTATAACACTGTAGCTCTGAACTCAGACCATATAACACTGGAGCTCTGAACTCAGGGTTATAACACTGTAGCTCTGAACTCAGACCATATAACACTGTAGCTCTGAACTCAGGGTTATAACACTGTAGCTCTGAACTCAGACCATATAACACTGGAGCTCTGAACTCAGGGTTATAACACTGTAGCTCTGAACTCAGGGTTATAACACTGTAGCTCTGAACTCAGGGTTATAACACTGTAGCTCTGAACTCAGGGTTATAACACTGTAGCTCTGAACTCGGTTATAACACTGGGCACTGTAGCTCTGAACTCAGGGTTATAACACTGTAGCTCTGAACTCAGGGTTATAACACTGTAGCTCTGAACTCAGACCATATAACACTGTAGCTCTGAACTCAGACCATATAACACTGTAGCTCTGAACTCAGGGTTATAACACTGTAGCTCTGAACTCAGGGTTATAACACTGTAGCTCTGAACTCAGGGTTATAACACTGTAGCTCTGAACTCAGGGTTATAACACTGTAGCTCTGAACTCAGACCATATAACACTGTAGCTCTGAACTCAGGGTTATAACACTGTAGCTCTGAACTCAGACCATATAACACTGTAGCTCTGAACTCAGACCATATAACACTGTAGCTCTGAACTCAGACCATATAACACTGTAGCTCTGAACTCAGACCAATAACACTGTAGCTCTGAACTCAGGGTTATAACACTGTAGCTCTGAACTCAGGGTTATAACACTGTAGCTCTGAACTCAGGGTTATAACACTGTAGCTCTGAACTCAGGGTTATAACACTGTAGCTCTGAACTCAGGGTTATAACACTGTAGCTCTGAACTCAGGGTTATAACACTGTAGCTCTGAACTCAGGGTTATAACACTGTAGCTCTGAAGCTCTGAATTCAGACCATATAACACTGTAGCTCTGAACTCAGAGCTCTGAACTCAGACCATATAACAATGTAGCTCTGAACTCAGACCATATAACACTGCCAGCTCTGAACTCAGGGTTATAACACTGTAGCTCTGAACTCAGGGTTATAACACTGTAGCTCTGAACTCAGGTTATAACACTGTAGCTCTGAACTCAGGGTTATAAACAGGTAGCTCTGAAATCAGATCATATAACACTGAGCTCTGAACTCAGACCATATAACACTGTAGCTCTGAACTCAGGGTTATAACACTGTAGCTCTGAACTCAGGGTTATAACACTGTAGCTCTGAACTCAGGGTTATAACACTGTATCTCTGAACTCAGGGTTATAACACTGTAGCTCTGAACTCAGGGTTATAACACTGTAGCTCTGAACTCAGGGTTATAACACTGTAGCTCTGAACTCAGACCATATAACACTGTAGCTCTGAACTCAGGGTTATAACACTGTAGCTCTGAACTCAGACCATATAACACTGTAGCTCTGAACTCAGACCATATAACACTGTAGCTCTGAACTCAGACCAATAACACTGTAGCTCTGAACTCAGGGTTATAACACTGTAGCTCTGAACTCAGGGTTATAACACTGTAGCTCTGAACTCAGGGTTATAACACTGTAGCTCTGAACTCAGGGTTATAACACTGTAGCTCTGAACTCAGGGTTATAACACTGTAGCTCTGAACTCAGGGTTATAACACTGTAGCTCTGAACTCAGGGTTATAACACTGTAGCTCTGAACTCAGACCATATAACACTGTAGCTCTGAACTCAGGGTTATAACACTGTAGCTCTGAACTCAGGGTTATAACACTGTAGCTCTGAACTCAGGGTTATAACACTGTAGCTCTGAACTCAGGGTTATAACACTGTAGCTCTGAACTCAGGTTATAACACTGTAGCTCTGAACTCAGGGTTATAACACTGTAGCTCTGAACTCAGGTTATAACACTGTAGCTCTGAACTCAGGGTTATAACACTGTAGCTCTGAACTCAGACCATATAACACTGTAGCTCTGAACTCAGGGTTATAACACTGTAGCTCTGAACTCAGACCATATAACACTGTAGCTCTGAACTCAGGGTTATAACACTGTAGCTCTGAACTCAGGGTTATAACACTGGAGCTCTGAACTCAGGGTTATAACACTGTAGCTCTGAACTCAGACCATATAACACTGGAGCTCTGAACTCAGGGTTATAACACTGTAGCTCTGAACTCAGGGTTATAACACTGTAGCTCTGAACTCAGGGTTATAACACTGTAGCTCTGAACTCAGACCATATAACACTGGAGCTCTGAACTCAGGGTTATAACACTGTAGCTCTGAACTCAGACCATATAACACTGGAGCTCTGAACTCAGGGTTATAACACTGTAGCTCTGAACTCAGACCATATAACACTGTAGCTCTGAACTCAGGGTTATAACACTGTAGCTCTGAACTCAGACCATATAACACTGGAGCTCTGAACTCAGGGTTATAACACTGTAGCTCTGAACTCAGGGTTATAACACTGTAGCTCTGAACTCAGGGTTATAACACTGTAGCTCTGAACTCAGGGTTATAACACTGTAGCTCTGAACTCAGGGTTATAACACTGTAGCTCTGAACTCAGGGTTATAACACTGTAGCTCTGAACTCAGGGTTATAACACTGTAGCTCTGAACTCAGGGTTATAACACTGTAGCTCTGAACTCAGGGTTATAACACTGTAGCTCTGAACTCAGGGTTATAACACTGTAGCTCTGAACTCAGGGTTATAACACTGTAGCTCTGAATTCAGACCATATAACACTGTAGCTCTGAACTCAGACCATATAACACTGTAGCTCTGAACTCAGACCATATAACACTGTAGCTCTGAACTCAGACCATGTAGCTCTGAACTCAGACCATATAACACTGTAGCTCTGAACTCAGGGTTATAACACTGTAGCTCTGAACTCAGGTTATAACACTGTAGCTCTGAACTCAGGTTATAACACTGTAGCTCTGAACTCAGGGTTATAACACTGTAGCTCTGAACTCAGGTTATAACAGCGTAGCTCTGAAATCAGATCATATAACACTGTAGCTCTGAACTCAGACCATATAACACTGTAGCTCTGAACTCAGGGTTATAACACTGTAGCTCTGAACTCAGGGTTATAACACTGTAGCTCTGAACTCAGGGTTATAACACTGTAGCTCTGAACTCAGGGTTATAACACTGTAGCTCTGAACTCAGGGTTATAACACTGTAGCTCTGAACTCAGGGTTATAACACTGTAGCTCTGAACTCAGACCATATAACACTGTAGCTCTGAACTCAGGGTTATAACACTGTAGCTCTGAACTCAGACCATATAACACTGTAGCTCTGAACTCAGACCATATAACACTGTAGCTCTGAACTCAGGGTTATAACACTGTAGCTCTGAACTCAGGGTTATAACACTGTAGCTCTGAACTCAGGGTTATAACACTGTAGCTCTGAACTCAGGGTTATAACACTGTAGCTCTGAACTCAGGGTTATAACACTGTAGCTCTGAACTCAGACCATATAACACTGTAGCTCTGAACTCAGGGTTATAACACTGTAGCTCTGAACTCAGGGTTATAACACTGTAGCTCTGAACTCAGGGTTATAACACTGTAGCTCTGAACTCAGGGTTATAACACTGTAGCTCTGAACTCAGGGTTATAACACTGTAGCTCTGAACTCAGGGTTATAACACTGTAGCTCTGAACTCAGGGTTATAACACTGTAGCTCTGAACTCAGGGTTATAACACTGTAGCTCTGAACTCAGGGTTATAACACTGTAGCTCTGAACTCAGGGTTATAACACTGTAGCTCTGAACTCAGGGTTATAACACTGTAGCTCTGAACTCAGACCATATAACACTGTAGCTCTGAACTCAGGGTTATAACACTGTAGCTCTGAACTCAGACCATATAACACTGTAGCTCTGAACTCAGGGTTATAACACTGTAGCTCTGAACTCAGGGTTATAACACTGGAGCTCTGAACTCAGGGTTATAACACTGTAGCTCTGAACTCAGACCATATAACACTGGAGCTCTGAACTCAGGTTATAACACTGTAGCTCTGAACTCAGGGTTATAACACTGTAGCTCTGAACTCAGGGTTATACCACTGTAGCTCTGAACTCAGACCATATAACACTGGAGCTCTGAACTCAGGTTATAACACTGTAGCTCTGAACTCAGACCATATAACACTGGAGCTCTGAACTCAGGGTTATAACACTGTAGCTCTGAACTCAGACCATATAACACTGTAGCTCTGAACTCAGGGTTATAACACTGTAGCTCTGAACTCAGACCATATAACACTGGAGCTCTGAACTCAGGTTATAACACTGTAGCTCTGAACTCAGGGTTATAACACTGTAGCTCTGAACTCAGGGTTATAACACTGTAGCTCTGAACTCAGGGTTATAACACTGTAGCTCTGAACTCAGGTTATAACACTGTAGCTCTGAACTCAGGGTTATAACACTGTAGCTCTGAACTCAGGGTTATAACACTGTAGCTCTGAACTCAGGGTTATAACACTGTAGCTCTGAACTCAGGGTTATAACACTGTAGCTCTGAACTCAGGGTTATAACACTGTAGCTCTGAACTCAGGGTTATAACACTGTAGCTCTGAACTCAGGGTTATAACACTGTAGCTCTGAACTCAGACCATATAACACTGTAGCTCTGAACTCAGGGTTATAACACTGTAGCTCTGAACTCAGGGTTATAACACTGTAGCTCTGAACTCAGGGTTATAACACTGTAGCTCTGAACTCAGACCATATAACACTGTAGCTCTGAACTCAGGGTTATAACACTGTAGCTCTGAACTCAGACCATATAACACTGTAGCTCTGAACTCAGGGTTATAACACTGTAGCTCTGAACTCAGGGTTATAACACTGTAGCTCTGAACTCAGGGTTATAACACTGTAGCTCTGAACTCAGACCATATAACACTGGAGCTCTGAACTCAGGGTTATAACACTGTAGCTCTGAACTCAGGGTTATACCACTGTAGCTCTGAACTCAGACCATATAACACTGGAGCTCTGAACTCAGGGTTATAACACTGTAGCTCTGAACTCAGACCATATAACACTGTAGCTCTGAACTCAGGGTTATAACACTGTAGCTCTGAACTCAGACCATATAACACTGTAGCTCTGAACTCAGGGTTATAACACTGTAGCTCTGAACTCAGACCATATAACACTGGAGCTCTGAACTCAGGGTTATAACACTGTAGCTCTGAACTCAGGGTTATAACACTGTAGCTCTGAACTCAGGGTTATAACACTGTAGCTCTGAACTCAGGGTTATAACACTGTAGCTCTGAACTCAGGGTTATAACACTGTAGCTCTGAACTCAGGGTTATAACACTGTAGCTCTGAACTCAGGGTTATAACACTGTAGCTCTGAACTCAGGGTTATAACACTGTAGCTCTGAACTCAGGGTTATAACACTGTAGCTCTGAACTCAGACCATATAACACTGTAGCTCTGAACTCAGACCATATAACACTGTAGCTCTGAACTCAGACCATATAACACTGTAGCTCTGAACTCAGACCATATAACAATGTAGCTCTGAACTCAGACCATATAACACTGTAGCTCTGAACTCAGGGTTATAACACTGTAGCTCTGAACTCAGGGTTATAACACTGTAGCTCTGAACTCAGGGTTATAACACTGTAGCTCTGAACTCAGGGTTATAACACTGTAGCTCTGAACTCAGGGTTATAACAGCGTAGCTCTGAAATCAGATCATATAACACTGTAGCTCTGAACTCAGACCATATAACACTGTAGCTCTGAACTCAGGGTTATAACACTGTAGCTCTGAACTCAGGGTTATAACACTGTAGCTCTGAACTCAGGGTTATAACACTGTAGCTCTGAACTCAGGGTTATAACACTGTAGCTCTGAACTCAGGGTTATAACACTGTAGCTCTGAACTCAGGGTTATAACACTGTAGCTCTGAACTCAGACCATATAACACTGTAGCTCTGAACTCAGGGTTATAACACTGTAGCTCTGAACTCAGACCATATAACACTGTAGCTCTGAACTCAGACCATATAACACTGTAGCTCTGAACTCAGACCAATAACACTGTAGCTCTGAACTCAGGGTTATAACACTGTAGCTCTGAACTCAGGGTTATAACACTGTAGCTCTGAACTCAGGGTTATAACACTGTAGCTCTGAACTCAGGGTTATAACACTGTAGCTCTGAACTCAGGTTATAACACTGTAGCTCTGAACTCAGGGTTATAACACTGTAGCTCTGAACTCAGACCATATAACACTGTAGCTCTGAACTCAGGGTTATAACACTGTAGCTCTGAACTCAGACCATATAACACTGTAGCTCTGAACTCAGGGTTATAACACTGTAGCTCTGAACTCAGGGTTATAACACTGTAGCTCTGAACTCAGGGTTATAACACTGTAGCTCTGAACTCAGGGTTATAACACTGTAGGCTCTGAACTCAGGGTTATAACACTGTAGCTCTGAACTCAGGGTTATAACACTGTAGCTCTGAACTCAGGGTTATAACACTGTAGCTCTGAACTCAGGGTTATAACACTGTAGCTCTGAACTCAGGGTTATAACACTGTAGCTCTGAACTCAGACCATATAACACTGTAGCTCTGAACTCAGGGTTATAACACTGTAGCTCTGAACTCAGACCATATAACACTGTAGCTCTGAACTCAGGGTTATAACACTGTAGCTCTGAACTCAGGGTTATAACACTGGAGCTCTGAACTCAGGGTTATAACACTGTAGCTCTGAACTCAGACCATATAACACTGGAGCTCTGAACTCAGGGTTATAACACTGTAGCTCTGAACTCAGGGTTATAACACTGTAGCTCTGAACTCAGGGTTATACCACTGTAGCTCTGAACTCAGACCATATAACACTGAGCTCTGAACTCAGGTTATAACACTGTAGCTCTGAACTCAGACCATATAACACTGGAGCTCTGAACTCAGGGTTATAACACTGTAGCTCTGAACTCAGACCATATAACACTGTAGCTCTGAACTCAGGGTTATAACACTGTAGCTCTGAACTCAGACCATATAACACTGGAGCTCTGAACTCAGGGTTATAACACTGTAGCTCTGAACTCAGGGTTATAACACTGTAGCTCTGAACTCAGGGTTATAACACTGTAGCTCTGAACTCAGGGTTATAACACTGTAGCTCTGAACTCAGGGTTATAACACTGTAGCTCTGAACTCAGGGTTATAACACTGTAGCTCTGAACTCAGGGTTATAACACTGTAGCTCTGAACTCAGGGTTATAACACTGTAGCTCTGAACTCAGGGTTATAACACTGTAGCTCTGAACTCAGGGTTATAACACTGTAGCTCTGAACTCAGGGTTATAACACTGTAGCTCTGAACTCAGGGTTATAACACTGTAGCTCTGAACTCAGGGTTATAACACTGTAGCTCTGAATTCAGACCATATAACACTGTAGCTCTGAATTCAGACCATATAACACTGTAGCTCTGAACTCAGACCATATAACACTGTAGCTCTGAACTCAGACCATATAACAATGTAGCTCTGAACTCAGACCATATAACACTGTAGCTCTGAACTCAGGGTTATAACACTGTAGCTCTGAACTCAGGGTTATAACACTGTAGCTCTGAACTCAGGGTTATAACACTGTAGCTCTGAACTCAGGGTTATAACACTGTAGCTCTGAACTCAGGGTTATAACAGCGTAGCTCTGAAATCAGATCATATAACACTGTAGCTCTGAACTCAGACCATATAACACTGTAGCTCTGAACTCAGGGTTATAACACTGTAGCTCTGAACTCAGGGTTATAACACTGTAGCTCTGAACTCAGGGTTATAACACTGTAGCTCTGAACTCAGGGTTATAACACTGTAGCTCTGAACTCAGGGTTATAACACTGTAGCTCTGAACTCACTAACACAGCTCTGGGACCATATAACACTGTAGCTCTGAACTCAGGGTTATAACACTGTAGCTCTGAACTCAGACCATATAACACTGTAGCTCTGAACTCAGACCATATAACACTGTAGCTCTGAACTCAGACCAATAACACTGTAGCTCTGAACTCAGGGTTATAACACTGTAGCTCTGAACTCAGGGTTATAACACTGTAGCTCTGAACTCAGGGTTATAACACTGTAGCTCTGAACTCAGGGTTATAACACTGTAGCTCTGAACTCAGGGTTATAACACTGTAGCTCTGAACTCAGGGTTATAACACTGTAGCTCTGAACTCAGACCATATAACACTGTAGCTCTGAACTCAGGGTTATAACACTGTAGCTCTGAACTCAGACCATATAACACTGTAGCTCTGAACTCAGGGTTATAACACTGTAGCTCTGAACTCAGGGTTATAACACTGTAGCTCTGAACTCAGGGTTATAACACTGTAGCTCTGAACTCAGGGTTATAACACTGTAGGCTCTGAACTCAGGGTTATAACACTGTAGCTCTGAACTCAGGGTTATAACACTGTAGCTCTGAACTCAGGGTTATAACACTGTAGCTCTGAACTCAGGGTTATAACACTGTAGCTCTGAACTCAGGGTTATAACACTGTAGCTCTGAACTCAGACCATATAACACTGTAGCTCTGAACTCAGGGTTATAACACTGTAGCTCTGAACTCAGACCATATAACACTGTAGCTCTGAACTCAGGGTTATAACACTGTAGCTCTGAACTCAGGGTTATAACACTGGAGCTCTGAACTCAGGGTTATAACACTGTAGCTCTGAACTCAGACCATATAACACTGGAGCTCTGAACTCAGGGTTATAACACTGTAGCTCTGAACTCAGGGTTATAACACTGTAGCTCTGAACTCAGGGTTATACCACTGTAGCTCTGAACTCAGACCATATAACACTGAGCTCTGAACTCAGGGTTATAACACTGTAGCTCTGAACTCAGACCATATAACACTGGAGCTCTGAACTCAGGGTTATAACACTGTAGCTCTGAACTCAGACCATATAACACTGTAGCTCTGAACTCAGGGTTATAACACTGTAGCTCTGAACTCAGACCATATAACACTGGAGCTCTGAACTCAGGGTTATAACACTGTAGCTCTGAACTCAGGGTTATAACACTGTAGCTCTGAACTCAGGGTTATAACACTGTAGCTCTGAACTCAGGGTTATAACACTGTAGCTCTGAACTCAGGGTTATAACACTGTAGCTCTGAACTCAGGGTTATAACACTGTAGCTCTGAACTCAGGGTTATAACACTGTAGCTCTGAACTCAGGGTTATAACACTGTAGCTCTGAACTCAGGGTTATAACACTGTAGCTCTGAACTCAGGGTTATAACACTGTAGCTCTGAACTCAGGGTTATAACACTGTAGCTCTGAACTCAGGGTTATAACACTGTAGCTCTGAACTCAGGGTTATAACACTGTAGCTCTGAACTCAGGGTTATAACACTGTAGCTCTGAACTCAGGGTTATAACACTGTAGCTCTGAACTCAGGGTTATAACACTGTAGCTCTGAACTCAGACCATATAACACTGTAGCTCTGAACTCAGGGTTATAACACTGTAGCTCTGAACTCAGACCATATAACACTGTAGCTCTGAACTCAGGGTTATAACACTGTAGCTCTGAACTCAGGGTTATAACACTGGAGCTCTGAACTCAGGGTTATAACACTGTAGCTCTGAACTCAGACCATATAACACTGGAGCTCTGAACTCAGGGTTATAACACTGTAGCTCTGAACTCAGGTTATAACACTGTAGCTCTGAACTCAGGGTTATACCACTGTAGCTCTGAACTCAGACCATATAACACTGGAGCTCTGAACTCAGGGTTATAACACTGTAGCTCTGAACTCAGACCATATAACACTGTAGCTCTGAACTCAGGGTTATAACACTGTAGCTCTGAACTCAGACCATATAACACTGGAGCTCTGAACTCAGGGTTATAACACTGTAGCTCTGAACTCAGACCATATAACACTGGAGCTCTGAACTCAGGGTTATAACACTGTAGCTCTGAACTCAGGGTTATAACACTGTAGCTCTGAACTCAGGGTTATAACACTGTAGCTCTGAACTCAGGGTTATAACACTGTAGCTCTGAACTCAGGTTATAACACTGTAGCTCTGAACTCAGGGTTATACCACTGTAGCTCTGAACTCAGGGTTATAACACTGTAGCTCTGAACTCAGGGTTATAACACTGTAGCTCTGAACTCAGGGTTATAACACTGTAGCTCTGAACTCAGACCATATAACACTGTAGCTCTGAACTCAGGGTTATAACACTGTAGCTCTGAACTCAGGGTTATAACACTGTAGCTCTGAACTCAGGGTTATAACACTGTAGCTCTGAACTCAGGGTTATAACACTGTAGCTCTGAACTCAGGGTTATAACACTGTAGCTCTGAACTCAGACCATATAACACTGTAGCTCTGAACTCAGGGTTATAACACTGTAGCTCTGAACTCAGACCATATAACACTGTAGCTCTGAACTCAGGGTTATAACACTGTAGCTCTGAACTCAGGGTTATAACACTGGAGCTCTGAACTCAGGTTATAACACTGTAGCTCTGAACTCAGACCATATAACACTGGAGCTCTGAACTCAGGGTTATAACACTGTAGCTCTGAACTCAGGTTATAACACTGTAGCTCTGAACTCAGGGTTATACCACTGTAGCTCTGAACTCAGACCATATAACACTGGAGCTCTGAACTCAGGGTTATAACACTGTAGCTCTGAACTCAGACCATATAACACTGGAGCTCTGAACTCAGGGTTATAACACTGTAGCTCTGAACTCAGACCATATAACACTGTAGCTCTGAACTCAGGGTTATAACACTGTAGCTCTGAACTCAGACCATATAACACTGGAGCTCTGAACTCAGGGTTATAACACTGTAGCTCTGAACTCAGGGTTATAACACTGTAGCTCTGAACTCAGGGTTATAACACTGTAGCTCTGAACTCAGGGTTATAACACTGTAGCTCTGAACTCAGGGTTATAACACTGTAGCTCTGAACTCAGGGTTATAACACTGTAGCTCTGAACTCAGGGTTATAACACTGTAGCTCTGAACTCAGGGTTATAACACTGTAGCTCTGAACTCAGGGTTATAACACTGTAGCTCTGAACTCAGGTTATAACACTGTAGCTCTGAACTCAGGGTTATAACACTGTAGCTCTGAACTCAGGGTTATAACACTGTAGCTCTGAACTCAGGGTTATAACACTGTAGCTCTGAACTCAGGGTTATAACACTGTAGCTCTGAACTCAGGGTTATAACACTGTAGCTCTGAACTCAGACCATATAACACTGTAGCTCTGAACTCAGGGTTATAACACTGTAGCTCTGAACTCAGACCATATAACACTGTAGCTCTGAACTCAGGGTTATAACACTGTAGCTCTGAACTCAGGGTTATAACACTGGAGCTCTGAACTCAGGGTTATAACACTGTAGCTCTGAACTCAGACCATATAACACTGGAGCTCTGAACTCAGGGTTATAACACTGTAGCTCTGAACTCAGGGTTATAACACTGTAGCTCTGAACTCAGGGTTATACCACTGTAGCTCTGAACTCAGACCATATAACACTGGAGCTCTGAACTCAGGGTTATAACACTGTAGCTCTGAACTCAGACCATATAACACTGGAGCTCTGAACTCAGGGTTATAACACTGTAGCTCTGAACTCAGACCATATAACACTGTAGCTCTGAACTCAGGGTTATAACACTGTAGCTCTGAACTCAGACCATATAACACTGGAGCTCTGAACTCAGGGTTATAACACTGTAGCTCTGAACTCAGACCATATAACACTGGAGCTCTGAACTCAGGGTTATAACACTGGAGCTCTGAACTCAGGGTTATAACACTGTAGCTCTGAACTCAGGGTTATAACACTGTAGCTCTGAACTCAGGGTTATAACACTGTAGCTCTGAACTCAGGGTTATAACACTGTAGCTCTGAACTCAGGGTTATACCACTGTAGCTCTGAACTCAGGGTTATAACACTGTAGCTCTGAACTCAGGGTTATAACACTGTAGCTCTGAACTCAGGGTTATAACACTGTAGCTCTGAACTCAGACCATATAACACTGTAGCTCTGAACTCAGGGTTATAACACTGTAGCTCTGAACTCAGGGTTATAACACTGTAGCTCTGAACTCAGGGTTATAACACTGTAGCTCTGAACTCAGGGTTATAACACTGTAGCTCTGAACTCAGGGTTATAACACTGTAGCTCTGAACTCAGACCATATAACACTGTAGCTCTGAACTCAGGGTTATAACACTGTAGCTCTGAACTCAGACCATATAACACTGTAGCTCTGAACTCAGGGTTATAACACTGTAGCTCTGAACTCAGGGTTATAACACTGGAGCTCTGAACTCAGGGTTATAACACTGTAGCTCTGAACTCAGACCATATAACACTGGAGCTCTGAACTCAGGGTTATAACACTGTAGCTCTGAACTCAGGGTTATAACACTGTAGCTCTGAACTCAGGGTTATACCACTGTAGCTCTGAACTCAGACCATATAACACTGGAGCTCTGAACTCAGGGTTATAACACTGTAGCTCTGAACTCAGACCATATAACACTGGAGCTCTGAACTCAGGGTTATAACACTGTAGCTCTGAACTCAGACCATATAACACTGTAGCTCTGAACTCAGGGTTATAACACTGTAGCTCTGAACTCAGACCATATAACACTGGAGCTCTGAACTCAGGGTTATAACACTGTAGCTCTGAACTCAGGGTTATAACACTGTAGCTCTGAACTCAGGGTTATAACACTGTAGCTCTGAACTCAGGGTTATAACACTGTAGCTCTGAACTCAGGGTTATAACACTGTAGCTCTGAACTCAGGGTTATAACACTGTAGCTCTGAACTCAGGTTATAACACTGTAGCTCTGAACTCAGGGTTATAACACTGTAGCTCTGAACTCAGGGTTATAACACTGTAGCTCTGAACTCAGGGTTATAACACTGTAGCTCTGAACTCAGGTTATAACACTGTAGCTCTGAACTCAGGTTATAACACTGTAGCTCTGAACTCAGGGTTATAACACTGTAGCTCTGAACTCAGACCATATAACACTGGAGCTCTGAACTCAGGGTTATAACACTGTAGCTCTGAACTCAGACCATATAACACTGGAGCTCTGAACTCAGGGTTATAACACTGGAGCTCTGAACTCAGGGTTATAACACTGTAGCTCTGAACTCAGGGTTATAACACTGTAGCTCTGAACTCAGGGTTATAACACTGTAGCTCTGAACTCAGGGTTATAACACTGTAGCTCTGAACTCAGGGTTATACCACTGTAGCTCTGAACTCAGGGTTATAACACTGTAGCTCTGAACTCAGGTTATAACACTGTAGCTCTGAACTCAGGGTTATAACACTGTAGCTCTGAACTCAGACCATATAACACTGTAGCTCTGAACTCAGGGTTATAACACTGTAGCTCTGAACTCAGGGTTATAACACTGTAGCTCTGAACTCAGGGTTATAACACTGTAGCTCTGAACTCAGGGTTATAACACTGTAGCTCTGAACTCAGGGTTATAACACTGTAGCTCTGAACTCAGACCATATAACACTGTAGCTCTGAACTCAGGGTTATAACACTGTAGCTCTGAACTCAGACCATATAACACTGTAGCTCTGAACTCAGGGTTATAACACTGTAGCTCTGAACTCAGGGTTATAACACTGGAGCTCTGAACTCAGGGTTATAACACTGTAGCTCTGAACTCAGACCATATAACACTGGAGCTCTGAACTCAGGGTTATAACACTGTAGCTCTGAACTCAGGGTTATAACACTGTAGCTCTGAACTCAGGGTTATACCACTGTAGCTCTGAACTCAGACCATATAACACTGGAGCTCTGAACTCAGGGTTATAACACTGTAGCTCTGAACTCAGACCATATAACACTGAGCTCTGAACTCAGGGTTATAACACTGTAGCTCTGAACTCAGACCATATAACACTGTAGCTCTGAACTCAGGGTTATAACACTGTAGCTCTGAACTCAGACCATATAACACTGAGCTCTGAACTCAGGGTTATAACACTGTAGCTCTGAACTCAGGGTTATAACACTGTAGCTCTGAACTCAGGGTTATAACACTGTAGCTCTGAACTCAGGTTATAACACTGTAGCTCTGAACTCAGGGTTATAACACTGTAGCTCTGAACTCAGGGTTATAACACTGTAGCTCTGAACTCAGGGTTATAACACTGTAGCTCTGAACTCAGGGTTATAACACTGTAGCTCTGAACTCAGGGTTATAACACTGTAGCTCTGAACTCAGGGTTATAACACTGTAGCTCTGAACTCAGGTTATAACACTGTAGCTCTGAACTCAGGGTTATAACACTGTAGCTCTGAACTCAGGGTTATAACACTGTAGCTCTGAACTCAGGTTATAACACTGTAGCTCTGAACTCAGGGTTATAACACTGTAGCTCTGAACTCAGGGTTATACCACTGTAGCTCTGAACTCAGACCATATAACACTGTAGCTCTGAACTCAGGGTTATAACACTGTAGCTCTGAACTCAGACCATATAACACTGTAGCTCTGAACTCAGGGTTATAACACTGTAGCTCTGAACTCAGGGTTATAACACTGTAGCTCTGAACTCAGGGTTATAACACTGTAGCTCTGAACTCAGACCATATAACACTGGAGCTCTGAACTCAGGGTTATAACACTGTAGCTCTGAACTCAGGGTTATAACACTGTAGCTCTGAACTCAGGGTTATAACACTGTAGCTCTGAACTCAGACCATATAACACTGGAGCTCTGAACTCAGGGTTATAACACTGTAGCTCTGAACTCAGACCATATAACACTGTAGCTCTGAACTCAGGGTTATAACACTGTAGCTCTGAACTCAGACCATATAACACTGTAGCTCTGAACTCAGGGTTATAACACTGTAGCTCTGAACTCAGACCATATAACACTGGAGCTCTGAACTCAGGGTTATAACACTGTAGCTCTGAACTCAGACCATATAACACTGGAGCTCTGAACTCAGGGTTATAACACTGGAGCTCTGAACTCAGGGTTATAACACTGTAGCTCTGAACTCAGGGTTATAACACTGTAGCTCTGAACTCAGGGTTATAACACTGTAGCTCTGAACTCAGGTTATAACACTGTAGCTCTGAACTCAGGGTTATAACACTGTAGCTCTGAACTCAGGGTTATAACACTGTAGCTCTGAACTCAGGGTTATAACACTGTAGCTCTGAACTCAGGGTTATAACACTGTAGCTCTGAACTCAGACCATATAACACTGTAGCTCTGAACTCAGGGTTATAACACTGTAGCTCTGAACTCAGGGTTATAACACTGTAGCTCTGAACTCAGGGTTATAACACTGTAGCTCTGAACTCAGGTTATAACACTGTAGCTCTGAACTCAGGTTATAACACTGTAGCTCTGAACTCAGACCATATAACACTGTAGCTCTGAACTCAGGGTTATAACACTGTAGCTCTGAACTCAGACCATATAACACTGTAGCTCTGAACTCAGGGTTATAACACTGTAGCTCTGAACTCAGGGTTATAACACTGGAGCTCTGAACTCAGGTTATAACACTGTAGCTCTGAACTCAGACCATATAACACTGTAGCTCTGAACTCAGGGTTATAACACTGTAGCTCTGAACTCAGGGTTATAACACTGTAGCTCTGAACTCAGGGTTATACCACTGTAGCTCTGAACTCAGACCATATAACACTGTAGCTCTGAACTCAGGTTATAACACTGTAGCTCTGAACTCAGACCATATAACACTGTAGCTCTGAACTCAGGGTTATAACACTGTAGCTCTGAACTCAGACCATATAACACTGTAGCTCTGAACTCAGGGTTATAACACTGTAGCTCTGAACTCAGACCATATAACACTGTAGCTCTGAACTCAGGGTTATAACACTGTAGCTCTGAACTCAGGGTTATAACACTGTAGCTCTGAACTCAGGGTTATAACACTGTAGCTCTGAACTCAGGGTTATAACACTGTAGCTCTGAACTCAGGGTTATAACACTGTAGCTCTGAACTCAGGGTTATAACACTGTAGCTCTGAACTCAGGTTATAACACTGTAGCTCTGAACTCAGGGTTATAACACTGTAGCTCTGAACTCAGGGTTATAACACTGTAGCTCTGAACTCAGGGTTATAACACTGTAGCTCTGAACTCAGGGTTATAACACTGTAGCTCTGAACTCAGGGTTATAACACTGTAGCTCTGAACTCAGGGTTATAACACTGTAGCTCTGAACTCAGGGTTATAACACTGTAGCTCTGAACTCAGGGTTATAACACTGTAGCTCTGAACTCAGGGTTATAACACTGTAGCTCTGAACTCAGGGTTATAACACTGTAGCTCTGAACTCAGACCATATAACACTGTAGCTCTGAACTCAGGGTTATAACACTGTAGCTCTGAACTCAGGTTATAACACTGTAGCTCTGAACTCAGGGTTATAACACTGTAGCTCTGAACTCAGACCATATAACACTGGAGCTCTGAACTCAGGGTTATAACACTGTAGCTCTGAACTCAGGGTTATAACACTGTAGCTCTGAACTCAGGGTTATAACACTGTAGCTCTGAACTCAGGGTTATAACACTGTAGCTCTGAACTCAGGGTTATAACACTGTAGCTCTGAACTCAGGGTTATAACACTGTAGCTCTGAACTCAGGGTTATAACACTGTAGCTCTGAACTCAGGACCATATAACACTGTAGCTCTGAACTCAGGGTTATAACACTGTAGCTCTGAACTCAGGGTTATAACACTGTAGCTCTGAACTCAGGGTTATAACACTGTAGCTCTGAACTCAGACCATATAACACTGTAGCTCTGAACTCAGGGTTATAACACTGTAGCTCTGAACTCAGACTGCTGTTTAAAAACACTGGTGCCAGGGTGGTCTAGGGGGGGAGCCAGAGTGGTCTAGGGGGAGCCAGGGTGGTCAGGGGGAGCCAGGCTGGTCTCAGGGGAGCCACTGGTCTAGGGAGGAGCCAGGGTGGTCTAGGGAGGAGCCAGGGTGGTCTAGGGGAGCCAGGGTGGTCTAGGGAGGAGCCAGGGTGGTCTAGGGGGAGCCAGGGTGGTCTAGGGGGAGCCAGAGTGGTCTAGGGAGGAGCCAGGGTGGTCTAGGGGGAGCCAGGGTGGTCTAGGGAGGAGCCAGGGTGGTCTAGGGGGAGCCAGGGTGGTCTAGGGGGAGCCAGGGTGGTCTAGGGGGGAGCCAGGGTGGTCTAGGGATGAGCCAGGGTGGTCTAGGGGGGGAACCAGGGTGGTCTAGGGGAGGAGCCAGGGTGGTCTAGGGGGGAGCCAGGGTGGTCTGGGGAGGAGCCAGGGTGGTCTGGGGGAGGAGCCAGGGTGGTCTAGGGGAGGAGCCAGGGTGGTCTAGGGGAGCCAGGGTGGTCTGGGGAGGAACCAGGGTGGTCTAGGGAGGAGCCAGGGTGGTCTAGGGGGGAGCCAGGGTGGTCTAGGGGAGGAGCCAGGGTGGTCTAGGGGGGAGCCAGGGCTTTTACACATGCATTGTTTGCTGTTTGGGGTTTTAGGCTGGGTTTCTGTACAGCACTTTGAGATATCAGCTGATGTACGAAGGGCTATATAAATAAATTTGATTTGATTTGATTTGGTCTAGGGGGGAGCCAGGGTGGTCTGGGGAGGAGCCAGGGTGTTCTAGGGGAGGAGCCAGGGTGGTCTAGGGGAGGAGCCAGGGTGGTCTAGGGAGGAGCCAGGGTGGTCTAGGGAGGAGCCAGGGTGGTCTAGGGGGGAGCCAGGGTAGTCTAGGGGTGGAACCAGGGTGGTCTAGGGGAGGAGCCAGGGTTGTCTAGGGAGGGAGCCAGGGTGGTCTAGGGAGGAACCAGGGTGGTCTAGGAGGGAGCCAGGGTGGTCTAGGGAGGAACCAGGGTGGTCTAGGAGGGAGCCAGGGTGGTCTAGGGGGGAGCCAGATGGGGACAGGAGAAACATTAGCAAGAGGAACTTCACAGGGTAAAGAGTGTGTGCCAGTGTGTGTAGCATTTCATAAACGAAAGGAATGTCCCATCTCGATGATGAGGGAAAGTCATTAAGCTCTTCTGTCCACATACTGGTTATAATGGATATTACTGCTGTCCTCCTCATGGTTATAATGGGTATTACTGCTGTACTCTACATGGTTATAATGGATATTACTGCTGTCCTCCTCATGGTTATAATGGGTATTACTGCTGTCCTCCTCATGGTTATAATGGGTATTACTGCTGTACTCTACATGGTTATAATGGATATTACTGCTGTCCTCCTCATGGTTATAATGGATATTACTGCTGTACTCTACATGGTTATAATGGGTATTACTGCTGTACTCTACATGGTTATAATGGATATTACTGCTGTACTCTTCATGGTTATAATGGATATTACTGCCGTACTCTACATGGTTATAATGGGTATTACTGCTGTCCTCTACATGGTTATAATGGATATTACTGCTGTACTCTTCATGGTTATAATGGATATTACTGCCGTACTCTACATGGTTATAATAGGTATTACTGCTGTCCTCTACATGGTTATAATGGATATTACTGCCGTACTCTACATGGTTATAATAGGTATTACTGCTGTCCTCTACATGGTTATAATGGATATTACTGCTGTACTCTACATGGTTATTATAGTTATCACTGCCGCCCGTCTAGCATCACTACTCTGGACGGTTCTGACTCGGTTCTGAATATGTGGACAACTACAAATACCTAGGTGTCTGGTTAGACTGTAAACTCTCCTTCAAGACTCACATTAAGCATCTCCAATCCAAAATTAAATCTAGAATCGGCTTCCTAATTTGAAACAAAGCATCCTTCACTCATGCTGCCAAACATACCCTCGTAAAACTGACTACTCCCTAGAAAGGCCAGAACCTAGGAAGAAACTTAGAGAGGAACCAGGCTATGAGGGGTGGCCAGTCCTCTTCTGGCTGTGCCAGGTGGAGATTATAACAGAACATGGCCAATATGTTCATAGATGACCAGCATGGTCAAATAATAAAAATCTCAGTGGTTGTAGAGGGTGCAACAGGTCAGCACCTCAGGAGTAAATGTCATTTGGCATTTCATAGCTGAGCATTGATAGTATCTCTACCGCTCCTGCTGTCTCTAGAGAGTTGAAAACAGCAGGTCCTGGACAAGGTAGCACGTTCGGTGAACAGGTCAGGATTCCATAGCCACAGGCAGAACAGTTGAAACTGGAGCAGCAGCACGGCCAGGTGGACTGGGGACAACAAGAAGTCATCATGCCAGGTAGTCCTGAGGAATGGTCCTAGGGCTCAGGTCCTCCGAGAAAAAGAGAGAACTAGAGAGAGCATACTTAAATTCACACAGGACACCGGATAAGACCGGAGAAATACTCCAGATATAACAGACTGACCCTAGCCCCCCGACACATAAACTACCGCAGCATAAATACTGGAGGCTGAGACAGGAGGGGTCAGGAGACACTGTGGCCCCATCCAACGATACCCCCGGACAGGGCCAGGCAGGATATGACCCCACACCACTAGAGGGATATCTTCAACCACCAACTTACCATCCTGAGACAAGGCCGAGTATAGCCCACGACGATCTCCCCCACGGCACAAACCCAAGGGGGGCGCCAACCCAGACAGGAAGATCACATCAGTGACTCAACCCACTCAAGTGACACACCCCTCCTAGGGACAGCATGGAAGAGCACCAGTAAGCCAGTGACTCAGCCCCTGTAATAGGGTTAGAGGCAGAGAATCCCAGTGGAGAGAGGGGAACCGGCCAGGCAGAGACAGCAAGGGCGGTTCGTTGCTCTAGTGCCTTTCCGTTCACCTTCACACTCCTGGGCCAGACTAAACTCAATCATATGACTCACTGAAGAGATGAGTCTTCAATAAAGACTTAAAGGTTGAGACCGAGTTTGCGTCTCTCACATGGGTAGGCAGACCATTCCATAAAAATGGAGCTCTATAGAAGAAAGCCCTGCCTCCAGCTGTTTGCTTAGAAATTCTAGGGACAATTAGGAGGCCTGCGTCTTGTGACCGTAGCGTACGTGTAGGTATGTACAGCAGGACCAAATCAAAGAGATGGGTAGGAGCAAGCCCATGTAATGCTTTGTAGGTTAGCAGTAAAACCTTGAAATCAGCCCTTGCCTTGACAGGAAGCCAGTGTAGGGAGGCTCGCAGAGGAGTAATATGATCAATTTTTTGGTTCTAGTCAAGATTCTAGCAGCCGTATTTAGCACTAACTGAAGTTTATTTAGTGCTTTATCCGGGTATCCGGAAAGTAGAGCATTGCAGTAGTCTAACCTAGAAGTGACAAAAGCATGGATTAATTTTTCTGCATCATTTTTGGACAGAAAGTTTCTGATTTTTGCAATGTTACGTAGATGGAAAAAAGCTGTCCTTGAAATGGTCTTGATATGTTCTTCAAAAGAGAGATCAGGGTCCAGAGTAACGCCGAGGTCCTTCACAGTTTTATTTGAGACGACTGTACAACCATTAAGATTAATTGTCAGATTCAACAGAAGATCTCTTTGTTTCTGTGGACCTAGAACAAGCATCTCTGTTTTGTCCGAGTTTAATAGTAGAAAGTTTGCAGCCATCCACTTCCTTATGTCTGAAACACATGCTTCTAGCGAGGGCAATTTTGGGGCTTCACCATGTTTCATTGAAATGTACAGCTGTGTGTCATCCGCATAGCAGTGAACGTTAACATTATGTTTTCAAATGACATCACCAAGAGGTAAAATATATAGTGAAAACAATAGTGGTCCTAAAACAGTGCCATGATGGGGTCTAAAACCCCATCGTATACATTGTTTGTCTTCAGGAAGGCCATGAGTTGCGCAACAGCTTTTCCTAACATTTTTAAGAGGAATGGGAGATTTGATATAGGCTGATTAGTTTTTTATGTTTTCTGGGTCATGGTTTGGCTTTTTCAAGAGAGGCTTTATTACTGCGACTTTTAGTGAGTTTGGTACACATCCGGTGGATAGAGAGCCATTTATTATGTTCAACATAGGAGGGCCAAGCACAGGAAGCAGCTCTTTCAGTAGTTTAGTTGGAATAGGGTCCAGTATGCAGCTTGATGTTCAACATAGGAGGGCCAAGCACAGGAAGTAGCTCTTTCAGTAGTTTAGTTGGAATAGGGTCCAGTATGCAGCTTGATGTTCAACATAGGAGGGCCAAGCACAGGAAGCAGCTCTTTCAGTAGTTGGAATAGGGTCCAGTATGCAGCTTGATGTTCAACATAGGAGGGCCATGCACAGGAAGCAGCTCTTTCAGTAGTTTAGTTGGAATAGGGTCCAGTATGCAGCTTGATGTTCAACATAGGAGGGCCAAGCACAGGAAGCAGCTCTTTCAGTAGTTGGAATAGGGTCCAGTATGCAGCTTGATGTTCAACATAGGAGGGCCATGCACAGGAAGCAGCTCTTTCAGTAGTTTAGTTGGAATAGGGTCCAGTATGCAGCTTGATGTTCAACATAGGAGGGCCAAGCACAGGAAGCAGCTCTTTCAGTAGTTGGAATAGGGTCCAGTATGCAGCTTGATGTTCAACATAGGAGGGCCAAGCACAGGAAGCAGCTCTTTCAGTAGTTGGAATAGGGTCCAGTATGCAGCTTGATGTTCAACATAGGAGGGCCAAGCACAGGAAGCAGCTCTTTCAGTAGTTGGAATAGGGTCCAGTATGCAGCTTGATGTTCAACATAGGAGGGCCATGCACAGGAAGCAGCTCTTTCAGTAGTTTAGTTGGAATAGGGCCCAGTATGCAGCTTGATGTTCAACATAGGAGGGCCGAGCACAGGAAGCAGCTCTTTCAGTAGTTTAGTTGGAATAGGGTCCAGTATGCAGCTTGATGTTCAACATAGGAGGGCCGAGCACAGGAAGCAGCTCTTTCAGTAGTTTAGTGGGAATAGGGTCCAGTATGCAGCTTGATGTTCAACATAGGAGGGCCGAGCACAGGAAGCAGCTCTTTCAGTAGTTTAGTTGGAATAGGGTCCAGTATGCAGCTTGATGTTCAACATAGGAGGGCCAAGCACAGGAAGCAGCTCTTTCAGTAGTTTAGTGGGAATAGGGTCCAGTATGCAGCTTGATGTTCAACATAGGAGGGCCGAGCACAGAAAGCAGCTCTTTCAGTAGTTTAGTTGGAATAGGGTCCAGTATGCAGCTTGAAGGTTTAGCGACCATAATCATCATAATCATTAAGTTGGTAAAATAGGACGATCGAGCAGCAGTGAGGGCTCTTCGATACAGCACGGTACTGTCTTTCCAAGCTAGTAGGAAGACTTCCAGTTTGGTGTAGCAGCAGTGAGGGCTCTTCGGTACTGCACGGTACTGTCTTTCCTAGCTAGTCAGAAGACTTCCAGTTTGGTGTAGCATCAGTGAGGGCTCTTCGATACTGCACGGTACTGTCTTTCCAAGCTAGTAGGAAGACTTCCAGTTTGGTGTAGCAGCAGTGAGGGCTCTTCGATACTGCACGGTACTGTCTTTCCAAGCTAGTCGGAAGACTTCCAGTTTGGTGTAGCAGCAGTGAGGGCTCTTCGATACTGCACGGTACTGTCTTTCCAAGCTAGTCGGAAGACTTCCAGTTTGGTGTAGCAGCAGTAAGGGCTCTTCGGTCGGAAGACTTCCTAGCAGCGGTACTGTCTTTCCAAGCTAGTCGGAAGACTTCCAGTTTGGTGTAGCAGCAGTGAGGGCTCTTCGATACTGCACGGTACTGTCTTTCCAAGCTAGTCGGAAGACTTCCAGTTTGGTGTAGCAGCAGTGAGGGCTCTTCGATACTGCACGGTACTGTCTTTCCAAGCTATTTGGTAGACTTCCAGTTTGGTGTGGCGCCATTTCCGTTCCAATTTTCTGGAAGCTTGCTTCAGAGCTCGGGTATTTTCTGTATACCAGGGAGCTAGTTTCTTCTGACAAATGTTTTTTGTTTTTAGGGTTGCGACTGCATCTAGGGTATTGTGCAAGGTTAAATTGAATTCCTCAGTTTGGTGGTTAACTGATTTTTGTCCTCTGACGTCCTTGGGTAGGTGGAGGGAGTCTGGAAGGGCATCAAGGAATCTTTGGGTTGTTTGAGAATTTATAGCACAGCTTTTGATGTTCCTTGGTTGGGGTCTGAGCAGATTATTTGTTGCAATTGCAAACGTAATAAAATGGTCGTCCGATAGTCCAGGATTATGAGGAAAAACATTAAGATCCACAACATTTATTCCACGGGACAAAACTAGGTCCAGCGTATGACTGTGACAGTGAGTGGGTCCAGAGACATGTTGGACAAAACCCACTGAGTCGACGATGGCTCCCAAAGCCTTTTGGAGTGGGTCTGTGGACTTTTCTATGTGAATTTTAAACTCACCAAAAATTTGAATATTATCTGCTATGACTACAAGGTCCGATAGGAATTCAGGGAACTCAATGAGGAACGCTGTATATGGCCCAGGAGGCCTGTAAACAGTAGCTATAAAAAGTGATTGAGTAGGCTGCATAGATTTCATGACTAGAAGCTCAAAAGACGAAAACACAGTCTTTTTTTTTTGTAAATTGAAATTTGCTATCAGAAATGTTAGCAACACCTCCACCTTTGTGGGATGCGTCTGGGGTATGGTCACTAGTGTAACCAGGAGGTGAGGCCTCATTTAACACCTCCACCTTTGTGGGATGCGTCTGGGGTATGGTCACTAGTGTAACCAGGAGGTGAGGCCTCATTTAACACAGCAAATTCATCAGGCTTAAGCCATGTTTCAGTCAGGCCAATCACATCAAGATTATGATCAGTGATTAGTTCATTGACTATAACTGCCTTGGAAGTGAGGGATCTAACATTAAGTAGCCCTATTTTGAGATGTGAGGTATCACGATCTCTTTCAGTAATGACAGGAATGGAGGAGGTCTTTATCCTAGTGAGTCTGCTAAAGCGAACACCACCATGTTTAGATTTGCCCAACCTAGGTCGAGGCACAGACACGGTCTCAATGGGGATAGCTGAGCTGACTACACTGACTGTGCTGGTGGCAGACTCCACTAAGCTGGCAGGCTGGCTATCTCATTGTGGAGCTAGAGGAGTTAGAGCCCTGTCTATGTTGGTAGATAAGATGAGAGCACCCCTCTAGCTAGGATGGAGTCCGTCACTCCTCAGCAGGTCAGGCTTGGTCCTGTTTGTGGGTGAGTCCCAGAAAGAGGGCCAATTATCTACAAATTCTATCTTTTGGGAGGGGCAGAAAACAGTTTTCAACCAGCGATTGAGTTGTGAGACTCTGCTGTAGAGCTCATCACTCCCTATAACTGGGAGGGGGCCAGAGACAATTACTCGATGCCGACACATCTTTCTAGCTGGTTTACACGCTGAAGCTATGTTGTACTTGGTGACCTCTGACTGTTTCATCCTAACATCGTTGGTGCCGACGTGGATAACAATATCTGTATACTTGCCAGTTTTAGCTTTAGCCAGCACCATCTTCAGATTAGCCTTAACGTCGGTAGCCCTGCCCCCTGGTAAACAGTGTATGATCGCTGGATTATTCGTTTTAAGTCTAATATTGAGAGTAATGGAGTCGTAAATGACTAGGGTTTTCAATTTGTCAGAGCTAGTGGTGGGAAGCTTCGAGGTCTCAGACTCCGTAACGGGAGGAGTAGAGACCAGAGAAGGCTCGGCATCTCAGACCCCGTAATGGGAGGAGTAGAGACCAGAGAAGGCTCGGCATCTCAGACCCCGTAACGGGAGGAGTAGAGACCAGAGAAGGCTCGGCATCTCAGACCCCGTAATGGGAGGAGTAGAGACCAGAGAAGGCTCGGCATCTCAGACCCCGTAACGGGAGGAGTAGAGACCAGAGAAGGCTCGGCATCTCAGACCCCGTAACGGGAGGAGTAGAGACCAGAGAAGGCTCGGCCACTCAGACCCCGTAATGGGAGGAGTAGAGACCAGAGAAGGCTCGGCCACTCAGACCCCGTAATGGGAGGAGTAGAGACCAGAGAAGGCTCGGCATCTCAGACTCCGTAATGGGAGGAGTAGAGACCAGAGAAGGCTCGGCCTCTGACACCGTAATGGGAGGAGTAGAGACCAGAGAAGGCTCGGCATCTCAGACCCCGTAACGGGAGGAGTAGAGACCAGAGAAGGCTCAGCATCTCAGACCCCGTAACGGGAGGAGTAGAGACCAGAGAAGGCTCGGCATCTCAGACCCCGTAACGGGAGGAGTAGAGACCAGAGAAGGCTCGGCATCTCAGACCCCGTAACGGGAGGAGTAGAGACCAGAGAAGGCTCGGCATCTCAGACCCCGTAACGGGAGGAGTAGAGACCAGAGAAGGCTCGGCATCTCAGACCCCGTAACGGGAGGAGTAGAGACCAGAGAAGGCTCGGCATCTCAGACCCCGTAACGGGAGGAGTAGAGACCAGAGAAGGCTCGGCCTCTCAGACTCCGTAATGGGAGGAGTAGAGACCAGAGAAGGCTCGGCATCTCAGAACCGACCCGTTGCTTAATGAGGAGAACCGGTTGAAAGTTTCTGTCTGCTGAATGAGCAACACCGATACAGCATTTCCCTCCAGAAACCATGAGAAAGTTGTCCGGCTGCGAGAAGATTTCTTCAACTATCTGTACTTACTGGTGGCACAGACGCTGTTTCATCCTTTCACACACTGAAATTACCCTTGCCTAACGATTGCGTCTGAAGCTGGGCTTGTAGCACAGCTATCCTCGCCATAAGGCGATCGTTCTCCTGTATATTACGAGTACAGTGACTGCAATTAAAAGGCATCATGTTAATGTTACTACTTAGCTTCGGCTGGTGGAGGTCCTGGCGAACCACGTCCAGATAAAGCATCATGTTAATGTTAGTACTTGGCTTCGGCTGGTGGAGGTCCTGACGAACCACGTCCAGATAAAGCATCATGTTAATGTTACTACTTGGCTTCGGCTGGTGGAGGTCCTGACGAACCACGTCCAGATAAAGCATCATGTTAATGTTACTACTTAGCTTCGGCTGGTGGAGGTCCTGACGAACCACGTCCAGATAAAGCGTCCGGAGTGAAAAAGTTGAATGAAAAAAAAGTTGAGCGAGTGGAAAAAATAAAAATATAAAACGGTAATTATAAAGTAAAAAGCGTAAAGTTGGCAGTTAGCAAAGTAATGTTAGCAACAAACCTCACAGCAGCACGTAAACATGGGTAGAACTACTACCACCCTGTCTGACTGATGGGTATAACTACTACCACCCTGTCTGACTGATGGGTAGAACTACTACCACCCTGTCTGACTGATGGGTAGAACTACTACCACCCTGTCTGACTGATGGGTAGAACTACTACCACCCTGTCTGACTGATGGGTAGAACTGCTACCACCCTGTCTGACTGATGGGTAGAACTACTACCACCCTGTCTGACTGATGGGTAGAACTACTACCACCCTGTCTGACTGATGGGTAGACCTACTACCACCCTGTCTGACTGATGGGTAGAACTACTACCACCCTGTCTGACTGATGGGTATAACTACTACCACCCTGTCTGACTGATGGGTAGACCTACTACCACCCTGTCTGACTGATGGGTAGACCTACTACCACCCTGTCTGACTGATGGGTAGAACTACTACCACCCTGTCTGACTGATGGGTAGAACTACTACCACCCTGTCTGACTGATGGGTAGAACTACTACCACCCTGTCTGACTGATGGGTAGAACTACTACCACCCTGTCTGACTGATGGGTAGAACTACTACCACCCTGTCTGACTGATGGGTAGAACTACTACCACCCTGTCTGACTGATGGGTAGAACTACTACCACCCTGTCTGACTGATGGGTAGAACTACTACCACCCTGTCTGACTGATGGGTAGAACTACTACCACCCTGTCTGACTGATGGGTAGAACTAATACCACCCTGTCTGAGTGATGGGTAGAACTACCACCACCCTGTCTGACTGATGGGTAGAACTACCTCCACCCTGTCTGACTGATGGGTAAAACTACCACCACCCTGTCTGACTGATGGGTAGAACTACTACCACCCTGTCTGACTGATGGGTAGAACTACCACCACCCTGTCTGACTGATGGGTAGAACTACCACCACCCTGTCTGACTGATGGGTAGAACTACCACCACCCTGTCTGACTGATGGGTAGACCTACTACCACCCTGTCTGACTGATGGGTATAACTACTACCACCCTGTCTGACTGATGGGTAGACCTACTACCACCCTGTCTGACTGATGGGTAGACCTACTACCACCCTGTCTGACTGATGGGTATAACTACTACCACCCTGTCTGACTGATGGGTAGAACTACTACCACCCTGTCTGACTGATGGGTAGAACTACTACCACCCTGTCTGACTGATGGGTAGAACTACTACCACCCTGTCTGACTGATGGGTAGAACTACTACCACCCTGTCTGACTGATGGGTAGAACTACTACCACCCTGTCTGACTGATGGGTAGAACTACTACCACCCTGTCTGACTGATGGGTAGAACTACTACCACCCTGTCTGACTGATGGGTAGAACTACTACCACCCTGTCTGACTGATGGGTAGAACTACTACCACCCTGTCTGAGTGATGGGTAGAACTACTACCACCCTGTCTGACTGATGGGTAGAACTACCTCCACCCTGTCTGACTGATGGGTAAAACTACCACCACCCTGTCTGACTGATGGGTAGAACTACCACCACCCTGTCTGACTGATGGGTAGAACTACCACCACCCTGTCTGACTGATGGGTAGAACTACCACCACCCTGTCTGACTGATGGGTAGACCTACTACCACCCTGTCTGACTGATGGGTATAACTACCACCACCCTGTCTGACTGATGGGTAGACCTACTACCACCCTGTCTGACTGATGGGTAGAACTACTACCACCCTGTCTGACTGATGGGTAGAACTACTACCACCCTGTCTGACTGATGGGTAGAACTACTACCACCCTGTCTGACTGATGGGTAGAACTACTACCACCCTGTCTGAGTGATGGGTAGAACTACCACCACCCTGTCTGACTGATGGGTAGAACTACCTCCACCCTGTCTGACTGATGGGTAAAACTACCACCACCCTGTCTGACTGATGGGTAGAACTACCACCACCCTGTCTGACTGATGGGTAGAACTACCACCACCCTGTCTGACTGATGGGTAGACCTACTACCACCCTGTCTGACTGATGGGTATAACTACCACCACCCTGTCTGACTGATGGGTAGACCTACTACCACCCTGTCTGACTGATGGGTAGACCTACTACCACCCTGTCTGACTGATGGGTAGACCTACTACCACCCTGTCTGACTGATGGGTAGAACTACTACCACCCTGTCTGACTGATGGGTAGAACTACTACCACCCTGTCTGACTGATGGGTAGAACTACCACCACCCTGTCTGACTGATGGGTAGACCTACTACCACCCTGTCTGACTGATGGGTAGAACCTACTACCACCCTGTCTGACTGATGGGTAGACCTACTACCACCCTGTCTGACTGATGGGTAGAACTACTACCACCCTGTCTGACTGATGGGTAGAACTACTACCACCCTGTCTGACTGATGGGTAGAACTACTACCACCCTGTCTGACTGATGGGTAGACCTACTACCACCCTGTCTGACTGATAGGTAGACCTACTACCACCCTGTCTGACTGATGGGTATAACTACTACCACTCTGTCCTCTTTCTGAGGACCTCTTCATCTCACTAACCTTGCCAGTCCGTCTGTTCTGGAGGATTCTTTACTGAGATCTAATTAAACCATTAATCTGTTTCTAATCTGACACACACAGCTCGACACAGCTCCTAGCCAGTCACACACAGCTCGAGACAGCTCCTAGCCAGTCCCGCACAGCTCGAGACAGCTCCTAGCCAGTCACACACAGCTCGAGACAGCTCCTAGCCAGTCCCGCACAGCTCGAGACAGCTCCTAGCCAGTCCCGCACAGCTCGAGACAGCTCCTAGCCAGTCCCGCACAGCTCTAGACAGCTCCTAGCCAGTCCCGCACAGCCATAGATAGCTCCTAGCCAGTCACACACAGCCATAGATAGCTCCTAGCCAGTCACACACAGCCCTACAGAGCTCCTAGCCAGTCACACAGCCCTACAGAGCTCCTAGCCAGTCACACAGCCCTACAGAGCTCCTACCCAGTCACACACAGCCATAGATAGCTCCTAGCCAGTCACACAGCCCTACAGAGCTCCTAGCCAGTCACACACAGCCATAAATCAAATCAAAATCAAATCAAGTTTTATTTGTCACATACACATGGTTAGCAGATGTTAATGCGAGTGTAGCGAAATGCTTGTGCTTCTAGTTCCGACAATGCAGTGATAACCAACAAGTAATCTAACTAACAATTCCAAAACTACTGTCTTATACACAGTGTAAGGGGATATATGTACATAAGGATATATGAATGAGTGATGGTACAGAGCAGCATACAGTAGATGGTATCGAGTACAGTATATACATATGAGATGAGTATGTAGACAAAGTAAACAAAGTGGCATAGTTAAAGTGGCTAGTGATACATGTATTACATAAGGATGCAGTCGATGATGTAGAGTACAGTATATACGTATGCATATGAAATGAATAATGTAGGGTAAGTAACATTATATAAGGTAGCATTGTTTAAAGTGGCTAGTGATATATTTACATCATTTCCCATCAATTCCCATTATTAAAGTGGCTGGAGTTGGGTCAGTGTCAATGACAGTGTGTTGGCAGCAGCCACTCAATGGTGGCTGTTTAACAGTCTGATGGCCTTGAGATAGAAGCTGTTTTTCAGTCTCTCGGTCCCAGCTTTGATGCACCTGTACTGACCTCGCCTTCTGGATGATAGCGGGGTGAACAGGCAGTGGTTCGGGTGGTTGATGTCCTTGATGATCTTTATGGCCTTCCTGTAACATCGGGTGGTGTAGGTGTCCTGGAGGGCAGGTAGTTTGCCCCCGGTGATGCGTTGTGCAGACCTCACTACCCTCTGGAGAGCCTTACGGTTGAGGGCGGAGCAGTTGCCGTACCAGGCGGTGATACAGCCCGCCAGGATGCTCTCGATTGTGCTGTAGAATCTGTAGAAGTTTGTGAGTGCTTTTGGTGACAAGCCGAATTTCTTCAGCCTCCTGAGGTTGAAGAGGCGCTGCTGCGCCTTCTTCACGACGCTGTCAGTGTGAGTGGACCAATTCAGTTTGTCTGTGATGTGTATGCCGAGGAACTTAAAACTTGCTACCCTCTCCACTACTGATCCATCGATGTGGATAGGGGGGTGTTCCCTCTGCTGTTTCCTGAAGTCCACAATCATCTCCTTAGTTTTGTTGACGTTGAGTGTGAGGTTATTTTCCTGACACCACACTCCGAGGGCCCTCACCTCCTCCCTGTAGGCCGTCTCGTCGTTGTTGGTAATCAAGCCTACCACTGTTGTGTCGTCCGCAAACTTGATGATTGAGTTGGAGGCGTGCGTGGCCACGCAGTCGTGGGTGAACAGGGAGTACAGGAGAGGGCTCAGAACGCACCCTTGTGGGGCCCCGTGTTGAGGATCAGCGGGGAGGAGATGTTGTTGCCTACCCTCACCACCTGGGGCGGCCCGTCAGGAAGTCCAGTACCCAGTTGCACAGGGCGGGGTCGAGACCCAGGGTCTCGAGCTTGATGACGAGCTTGGAGGGTACTATGGTGTTGAATGCCGAGCTGTAGTCGATGAACAGCATTCTCACATAGGTATTCCTCTTGTCCAGGTGGGTTAGGGCAGTGTGCAGTGTGGTTGAGATTGCATCGTCTGTGGACCTATTTGGGCGGTAAGCAAATTGGAGTGGGTCTAGGGTGTCAGGTAGGGTGGAGGTGATATGGTCCTTGACTAGTCTCTCAAAGCACTTCATGATGACGGAAGTGAGTGCTACGGGGCGGTAGTCGTTTAGCTCAGTTACCTTAGCTTTCTTGGGAACAGGAACAATGGTGGCCCTCTTGAAGCATGTGGGAACAGCAGAATGGTATAGGGATTGATTGAATATGTCCGTAAACACACCGGCCAGCTGGTCTGCGCATGCTCTGAGGGCACGGCTGGGGATGCCGTCTGGGCCTGCAGCCGTGCGAGGGTTAACACGTTTAAATGTCTTACTCACCTCAGCTGCAGTGAAGGAGAGACCGACCGCATGTTTTCGTTGCAGGCCGTGTCAGTGGCACTGTATTGTCCTCAAAGCGGGCAAAAAAGTTATTTAGTCTGCCTGGGAGCAAGACATCCTGGTCCGTGACTGGGCTGGGTTTCTTCTTGTAGTCCGTGATTGACTGTAGACCCTGCCACATGCGTCTTGTGTCTGAGCCATTGAATTGAGATTCCACTTTGTCTCTGTACTGACGCTTAGCTTGTTTAATAGCCTTGCGGAGGGAATAGCTGCATTGTTTATATTCGGACATGTTACCAGACACCTTGCCCTGATTAAAAGCAGTGGTTCGCGCTTTCAGTTTCACGCGAATGCTGCCATCAATCCACGGTTTCTGGTTTGGGAATGTTTTTATCGTTGCTATGGGAACGACATCTTCGACGCACGTTCTAATGAACTCGCACACCGAATCAGCGTATTCGTCAATATTTCCATCTGACGCAATACGAAACATGTCCCAGTCCACGTGATGGAAGCAGTCTTGGAGTGTGGAGTCAGCTTGGTCTGACCAGCGTTGGACAGACCTCAGCGTGGGAGCCTCTTGTTTTAGTTTCTGCCTGTAGGCAGGGATCAGCAAAATGGAGTCGTGGTCAGCTTTTCCGAAAGGGGGGCGGGGCAGGGCCTTATATGCGTCGCGGAAGTTAGAGTAACAATGATCCAAGGTTTTACCACCCCTGGTTGCGCAATCGATATGCTGATCAAATTTAGGGAGTCTTGTTTTCAGATTAGCTTTGTTAAAATCCCCAGCTACAATGAATGCAGCCTCCGGATAAATTGTTTCCAGTTTGCAAAGAGTTAAATAAAGTTCGTTCAGAGCCATCGATGTGTCTGCTTGGGGGGGGATATATACGGCTGTGATTATAATCGAAGAGAATTCTCTTGGAAGATAATGCGGTCTACATTTGATTGTGAGGAATTCTAAATCAGGTGAACAGAAGGATTTGAGTTCCTGTATGTTTCCTTCATCACACCATGTCTCGTTAGTCATGAGGCATACGCCCCCGCCACTCTTCTTACCAGAAAGATGTTTGTTTCTGTCGGCGCGATGCGTGGAGAAACCCGTTGGCTGCACCGCATCGGATAGCGTCTTCCCAGTAAGCCATGTTTCCGTGAAGCAGAGAACGTTGCAGTCTCTGATGTCCCTCTGGAATGCTACCCTTGCTCGGATTTCGTCAACCTTGTTGTCAAGAGACTGGACATTGGCAAGAAGAATGCTGGGGAGTGGTGCACGATGTGCCCTTTTTCGGAGTCTGACCAGAACACCGCCTCGTTTCCCTCTTTTTCGGAGTCGTTTCCTTGGGTCGCTGCATGCGATCCATTCCGTTGTCCTGTTTGTAAGGCAGCTCCTAGCCAGATAGCTCCTAGCCAGTCACACAGCCCTACAGAGCCCCTAGCCAGTCACACACAGCCCTACAGAGCCCCTAGCCAGTCACACAGCCCTACAGAGCCCCTAGTCAGTCACACACAGCCCTACAGAGCCCCTAGCCAGTCACACAGCCCTACAGAGCCCATAGCCAGTCACACAGCCCTACAGAGCCCCTAGTCAGTCACACACAGCCCTACAGAGCCCCTAGTCAGTCACACACAGCCCTACAGAGCCCCTAGTCAGTCACACACAGCCCTACAGAGCTCATAGCCAGTCACACAGCCCTACAGAGCCCCTAGTCAGTCACACACAGCCCTACAGAGCCCCTAGCCAGTCACACAGCCCTACAGAGCCCCTAGCCAGTCCCACACAGCCCTACAGAGCCCCTAGCCAGTCCCACACAGCCCTACAGAGCTCCTAGCCAGTCACACACAGCCCTACAGAGCCCCTAGCCAGTCACACACAGCCCTATAGAGCCCCTAGCCAGTCCCACACAGCCCTACAGAGCCCCTAGCCAGTCACACACAGCCCTACAGAGCCCCTAGCCAGTCACACACAGCCCTACAGAGCCCCTAGCCAGTCACACACAGCCCTACAGAGCCCCTAGCCAGTCACACACAGCCCTACAGAGCCCCTAGCCAGTCACACACAGCCCTACAGAGCCCCTAGCCAGTCACACACAGCCCTACAGAGCCCCTAGCCAGTCACACACAGCCCTACAGAGCCCCTAGCCAGTCCCACACAGCCCTACAGAGCCCCTAGCCAGTCAGACTCCCAGAGACAGCTTCTAGCTAGTCACACAAACACACACACCCTTACATATTCCCACAACCCTGAGTGGCCCCTAGCCAGTCCCATCCAGTAAATATCCCGTAAAGACCTGACTCTGGAGAGGAGATGGTAACAGAGAGGCATCAGGAGTCTCATGGGAGAGCTGTCTCCAGCTGTTTCTCAAACATTTAACAAGACTCCTAGACACTCTCACATAGAGATACATAGTGGCACTGAGGGACACAGATATCTACAGGGAAGAGAGACTACACCCCACTCCACATATTCCTGTGTTCTACACTACTATCTCCATGCATTACTGTGTTCTACACTACTGTCTCCATGCATTACTGTGTTCTACACTACTGTCTCCATGCATTACTGTGTTCTACACTACTGTCTCCATGCATTACTGTGTTCTACACTACTGTCTCCATACATTCCTGTGTTCTACACTACTGTCTCCATACATTACTGTGTTCTACACTACTGTCTCCATGCATTACTGTGTTCTACACTACTGTCTCCATACATTCCTGTGTTCTACACTACTGTCTCCATACATTACTGTGTTCTACACTACTGTCTCCATACATTCCTGTGTTCTACACTACTGTCTCCATACATTACTGTGTTCTACACTACTGTCTCCATGCATTACTGTGTTCTACACTACTGTCTCCATACATTACTGTGTTCTACACTACTGTCTCCATACATTCCTGTGTTCTACACTACTGTCTCCATACATTACTGTGTTCTACACTACTGTCTCCATACATTGCTGTGTTCTACACTACTGTCTCCATACATTACTGTGTTCTACACTACTGTCTCCATACATTACTGTGTTCTACACTACTGTCTCCATACATTACTGTGTTCTACACTACTGTCTCCATGCATTACTGTGTTCTACACTACTGTCTCCATACATTACTGTGTTCTACACTACTGTCTCCATACATTCCTGTGTTCTACACTACTGTCTCCATACATTACTGTGTTCTACACTACTGTCTCCATACATTACTGTGCTCTACACTACTATCTCCATGCATTACTGTGCTCTACACTACTGTCTCCATACATTACTGTGTTCTACACTACTGTCTCCATGCATTGCTGTGTTCTACACTACTGTCTCCATACATTACTGTGTTCTACACTACTGTCTCTGCCTCTCTCACAGGAGATACATTACTGTGCTCTACACTACTATCTCCATGCATTACTGTGCTCTACACTACTGTCTCCATACATTACTGTGTTCTACACTACTGTCTCCATGCATTGCTGTGTTCTACACTACTGTCTCCGTACATTACTGTGTTCTACACTACCATATATAGATCCCTATGGGCCCTGCTTAAAAGTTGTGCACTACTAAGGGAACTAGGGTGCCATTTTGAGGTGGGGTGAAAGTGAGGAGGAAGGGACTGGTGTCCCCTCAGAGCGTCTTGTGGTGTTTTACATCAGTGTTCCTGAGTGTGCGTACCACCACCACCACCACCACCACCAGTCTATCAGGGGAGGCTGGTGGACAATGGAAGAATTGTTATAGAGGGGCTGGATGTGTCTTGGGGCTGGTCCCAAAAGGCAAACTATTCTCTATGTAGTGCACTACTTTTGACCAGGGCCCATAGGGAATAGGATGCTATTTGTAGCAGGGGCTGGCTGCTGGCGGGACGGAGAGTGATGACATCACAGCTCTTATAACAGACCAGGTTAACCCCAACCCCAACCCTAACAGACCACATGGACCCAATTAACACTACAGCCTCTCTGTCTGGACCAGGAGAAACAACCCTAACAGACCACATGGACCCAATTAACACTACAGCCTCTCTGTCTGGACCAGGAGAAACAACCCTAATAGACCACATGGACCCAATTAACACTACAGCCTCTCTGTCTGGACCAGGAGAAACAACCCTAACAGACCACATGGACCCAATTAACACTACAGCCTCTCTGTCATCACAGCCTTTTACCTGCAGACTGTCATCACAGCCTTTTACCTGCAGACTGTCATCGCAGCCTTTTACCTCCAGACTTTACCTCCAGACTGTCTGCAGATCAGCTTTTAGCAGACTGTCATCCTTTTACCTGCAGACTGTCATCACAGCCTTTTACCTGCAGACTGTCATCACAGCCTTTTACCTGCAGACTGTCATCACAGCCTTTTACCTGCAGACTGTCATCATGTCATCACAGCCTTTTACCTGCAGACTGTCATCACAGCCTTTTACCTGCAGACTGTCATCACAGCCTTTTACCTGCAGACTGTCATCACAGCCTTTTACCTGCAGACTGTCATCACAGCCTTTTACCTGCAGACTGTCATCACAGCCTTTTACCTGCAGACTGTCATCATGTCATCACAGCCTTTTACCTGCAGACTGTCATCATGTCATCACAGCCTTTTACCTGCAGACTGTCATCACAGCCTTTTACCTGCAGACTGTCATCACAGCCTTTTACCTGCAGACTGTCATCACAGCCTTTTACCTGCAGACTGTCATCACAGCCTTTTACCTGCAGACTGTCATCACAGCCTTTTACCTGCAGACTGTCATCCTGTCATCACAGCTTTACCTGCAGACTTTTACCTTTTACAGACTGTCATCACAGCCTTTTACCTGCAGACTGTCATCACAGCCTTTTACCTGCAGACTGTCATCACAGCCTTTTACCTGCAGACTGTCATCAGACTGTCATCACAGCCCAGACTGTCATTACCTGCCTTTTACCAGACTGTCATCACAGCCTTTTACCTGCAGACTGTCATCACAGCCTTTTACCTGCAGACTGTCATCACAGCCTTTTGCAGACTGTCATCACAGCACCTGCAGACTGTCATCACATCTTTTACCTGCAGACTGTCATCACAGCCTTTTACCTGCAGACTGTCATCACAGCCTTTTGCAGACCACAGACTGTCATCACAGCCTCATCACAGCCTTTTACCTGCAGACTGTCATCACAGCCTTTTACCTGCAGACTGTCATCACAGCCTTTAGCCTTTTACCTGCAGACTGTCATCACAGCCTTTTACCTGCAGACTGTCATCACAGCCTTTTACCTGCAGACTGTCATCACAGCCTTTTACCTGCAGACTGTCATCACAGCCTTTTACCTGCAGACTGTCATCACAGCCTTTTACCTGCAGACTTTACCTGCAGACTGTCATCACCTTTTACCTGCAGACTGACTGTCATCACAGCCTTTTACCTGCAGACTGTCATCACAGCCTTTTTCACAGCCTTTTGCAGACTGTCATCACAGCCTTTTCATCACAGCCTTTTACCTGCAGACTGTCATCACAGCCTTTTACCTGCAGACTGTCATCACAGCCTTTTACCTGCAGACTGTCATCACAGCCTTTTACCTGCAGACTGTCATCACAGCCTTTTACCTGCAGACTGTCATCACAGCCTTTTACCTGCAGACTGTCATCACAGCCTTTTACCTGCAGACTGTCATCACAGCCTTTTACCTGCAGACTGTCATCACAGCCTTTTACCTGCAGACTGTCATCACAGCCTTTTACCTGCAGACTGTCATCACAGCCTTTTACCTGCAGACTGTCATCACAGCCTTTTACCTGCAGACTGTCATCACAGCCTTTTACCTGCAGACTGTCATCACACTGTCATCTTTACCTGCAGACTGTCATCACAGCCTTTTTTTACCTGTCATCAGACTGTCATCACAGCCTTTTACCTGCAGACTGTCATCACAGCCTTTACCTGCAGACTGTCACCTACCAGACTGTCATCACAGCCTTTTACCTGACTGTCAGACTGTCATCACAGCCTTTTACCTGCAGACTGTCATCACAGCCTTTTACCTGCAGACTGTCATCAGCCTTTTGTCACTGTCACAGCCTTTTACCTGCAGACTGTCATCACAGCCTTTTACCTGCAGACTGTCATCACTTTTACCTGCAGACTGTTTACCTGCAGACTGTCATCACAGCCTTTTACCTGCAGACTGTCATCACAGCCTTTTACCTGCAGACTGTCATCACAGCCTTTTACCTGCAGACTGTCATCACAGCCTTTTACCTGCAGACTGTCATCACAGACTGTCATTTTACCTGCAGACTGTCATCACAGCCTTTTACCTGCAGACTGTCATCACAGCCTTTTACCTGCAGACTGTCATCACAGCCTTTTACCTGCAGACTGTCATCACAGCATCACTTTTACCTGCAGACTGTCATCACAGCCTTTTACCTGCAGAGACTGTCATCACAGCCTTTTACCTGCAGACTGTCATCACAGCCTTTTGCAGACCTCACAGCAGACTGTCATCACAGCCTTTTACCTGCAGACTGTCATCACAGCCTTTTTTTACCTGCAGACTGTCATCACAGCCTTTTACCTGCAGACTGTCATCACAGCCTTTTACCTGTCATCACAGCCTTTTACCTAGCCTTTTACCAGACTGTCATCACAGCCTTTTACCTGCAGACTGTCATCACAGCCTTTTACCTGCAGACTGTCATCGCAGCCTTTTACCTGCAGACTGTCATCATGTCATCACAGCCTTTTACCTGCAGACTGTCATCATGTCATCACAGCCTTTTACCTGCAGACTGTCATCACAGCCTTTTACCTGCAGACTGTCATCATGTCATCACAGCCTTTTACCTGCAGACTGTCATCACAGCCTTTTACCTGCAGACTGTCATCACAGCCTTTTACCTGCAGACTGTCATCACAGCCTTTTACCTGCAGACTGTCATCACAGCCTTTTACCTGCAGACTGTCATCACAGCCTTTTACCTGCAGACTGTCATCACAGCCTTTTACCTGCAGACTGTCATCACAGCCTTTTACCTGCAGACTGTCATCACAGCCTTTTACCTGCAGACTGTCATCACAGCCTTTTACCTGCAGACTGTCATCACAGCCTTTTACCTGCAGACTGTCATCACAGCCTTTTACCTGCAGACTGTCATCATGTCATCACAGCCTTTTACCTGCAGACTGTCATCACAGCCTTTTACCTGCAGACTGTCATCACAGCCTTTTACCTGCAGACTGTCATCACAGCCTTTTACCTGCAGACTGTCATCACAGCCTTTTACCTGCAGACTGTCATCACAGCCTTTTACCTGCAGACTGTCATCATGTCATCACAGCCTTTCATCTACAGACTGTCATTTTACCTGCAGACTGTCATCACAGCCATTTTACCTGCAGACTGTCATCACAGCCTTTTACCTGCAGACTGTCATCACAGCCTTTTACCTACAGACTGTCATCACAGCCTTTTACCTGCAGACTGTCATCACAGCCTTTTAGCTGCAGACTGTCATCATGTCATCACAGCCTTTTACCTGCAGACGGTCATCACGTCATCACAGCCTTTTACCTGCAGACGGTCATCACAGCCTTTTACCTGCAGACTGTCATCACAGCCTTTTACCTGCAGACTGTCATCACAGCCTTTTACCTGCAGACTGTCATCACAGCCTTTTACCTGCAGACTGTCATCACAGCCTTTTACCTGCAGACTGTCATCACAGCCTTTTAGCCTTTTACCTGCAGACTGTCATCACAGCCTTTTACCTACAGACTGTCAGCCTTTTACCTGCAGACTGTCATCGACTGTCATCACAGCCATCACAGCCTTTTACCTGCAGACTGTCATCAGACTGTCATCACAGCCTTTTTGCAGACCTGTCATCACAGACTGCAGACTGTCATCACAGCCTTTTACCTGCAGACTGTCATCACAGCCTTTTACCTGCAGACTGTCATCACAGCCTTTTACCTGCAGACTGTCATCACAGCCTTTTACCTGCAGACTGTCATCACAGCCTTTTTGCAGACCTCACAGCAGACTGTCATCACAGCTGTCATTTTACCTGCAGACTGTCATCACAGCCTTTTACCTGCAGACTGTCATCATGTCATCACAGCCTTTTACCTACAGACTGTCATCACAGCCTTTTACCTGCAGACTGTCATCACAGCCTTTTACCTGCAGACTGTCATCACAGCCTTTTACCTGCAGACTGTCATCACAGCCTTTTACCTGCAGACTGTCATCATGTCATCACAGCCTTTTACCTGCAGACTGTCATCACAGACTGTCATTTTACCTGCAGACTGTCATCACAGCCTGCAGACTTTACCTTTTGCAGACTGTCATCATGTCATCACAGCCTTTTACCTGCAGACTGTCATCACAGCCTTTTACCTGCAGACTGTCATCACAGCCTTTTTCACACTTTTGCAGATCACAGCCTTTTACCTGCAGAGACTGTCATCACAGCCTTTTACCTGCAGACTGTCTGTCATCACAGCCTTTTACCTGCAGACTGTCATCACAGCCTTTTTTTACCTTTACCTGCAGACTGTCATCACAGCCTTTTACCTGCAGACTGTCATCACAGCCTTTTACCTGCAGACTGTCATCACAGCCTTTTTGCAGACTGTCATCACAGCACAGACTGTCATCACAGCCTTTTACCTGCAGACTGTCTTTTACCTGCAGACTGTCACAGCCTTTTACCTGCAGACTGTCATCACAGCCTTTTACCTGCAGACTGTCATCACAGCCTTTTACCTGCAGACTGTCATCACAGCCTTTTTTACCTGCAGACTGTCATCACAGCCTTTTTTACCATCACAGACTGTCATCACAGCCTTTTACCTGCAGACTGTCATCACAGCCTTTTACAGACTGTCAGACTTTTGTCATCACAGCCTTTTACCTGCAGACTGTCATCACAGCCTTTTACCTGCAGACTGTCATCACAGCCTTTACCTGCAGAGACTGTCATCATGTCATCACAGCTGTCATTTTACCTGCAGACTGTCATCACAGCCTTTTACCTGCAGACTGTCATCACAGCCTTTTACCTGCAGACTGTCATCACAGCCTTTTACCTGCAGACTGTCATCACAGCCTTTTACCTGCAGACTGTCATCACAGCCTTTTACCTGCAGACTGTCATCATGTCATCACAGCCTTTTACCTGCAGACTGTCATCACAGCCTTTTACCTGCAGACTGTCATCACAGCCTTTTACCTGCAGACTGTCATCATGTCATCACAGCCTTTTACCTGCAGACTGTCATCACAGCCTTTTACCTGCAGACTGTCATCACAGCCTTTTACCTGCAGACTGTCATCACAGCCTTTTACCTGCAGACTGTCATCACAGCCTTTTACCTGCAGACTGTCATCATGTCATCACAGCCTTTTACCTGCAGACTGTCATCACAGCCTTTTACCTGCAGACTGTCATCACAGCCTTTTACCTGCAGACTGTCATCACAGCCTTTTACCTGCAGACTGTCATCACAGCCTTTTACCTGCAGACTGTCATCACAGCCTTTTACCTGCAGACTGTCATCACAGCCTTTTACCTGCAGACTGTCATCATGTCATCACAGCCTTTTACCTGCAGACTGTCATCACAGCCTTTTACCTGCAGACTGTCATCACAGCCTTTTACCTGCAGACTGTCATCACAGCCTTTTACCTGCAGACTGTCATCACAGCCTTTTACCTGCAGACTGTCATCACAGCCTTTTACCTGCAGACTGTCATCACAGCCTTTTACCTACAGACTGTCATCACAGCTTTTACCTGCAGACTGTCATCACAGCCTTTTACCTGCACTCTGTCATCACAGCCTTTTATCTGCAGACTGTCATCACAGCCTTTTACCTCCAGACTGTCATCACAGCCTTTACCTGCAGACTGTCATGCAGACAGACTGTCATCATCACAGCCTTTTACCTGCAGACTGTCATCACAGCCTTTTACCTGCAGACTGTCATCACAGCCTTTTACTGCAGATCTGTCATCACAGCTTTTACCTGCAGACTGTCATCACAGCCTTTTACCTGCAGACTGTCATCACAGCCTTTTACCTGCAGCACCTGCAGACTGTCATCACAGCCTTTTACCTGCAGACTTCATTACCTTTTACCTGCAGACTGTCATCACAGCCTTTTAGACTGTCATCACAGCCTTTTACCTGCAGACTGTCATCACAGCCTTTTACCTGCAGACTGTCATCACAGCCTTTTACCTACCTGCAGACTGTCATCACAGCCTTTTACCTGCAGACTGTCATCACAGCCTTTTACCTGCAGACTGTCATCACAGCCTTTTACCTGCAGACTGTCATCACAGCCTTTTACCTACAGACTGTCATCACAGCCTTTTACCTGCAGACTGTCATCACAGCCTTTTACCTGCAGACTGTCATCACAGCCTTTTACCTGCAGACTGTCATCACAGCCTTTTACCTGCAGACTGTCATCACAGCCTTTTACCTGCAGACTGTCATCACAGCCTTTTACCTCCAGACTGTCACAGCCTTTTACCTGCAGACTGTCATCATGTCATCACAGCCTTTTACCTGCAGACTGTCATCACAGCCTTTTACCTGCAGACTGTCATCACAGCCTTTTACCTGCAGACTGTCATCATGTCATCACAGCCTTTTACCTGCAGACTGTCATCATGTCATCACAGCCTTTTTTACTGTCATCACAGCAGACTGTCTTTTACCTGCAGACTGTCATCACAGCCTTTTACCTGCAGACAGATCATGTCATCACAGCCTTTTACCTGCAGACTGTCATCACAGCCTTTTACCTGCAGACTGTCATCACAGCCTTTTACCTGCAGACTGTCATCACAGCCTTTTACCTGCAGACTGTCATCACAGCCTTTTACCTGCAGACTGTCATCACAGCCTTTTACCTGCAGACTGTCATCATGTCATCACAGCCTTTTACCTGCAGACTGTCATCACAGCCTTTTACCTACAGACTGTCATCACAGCCTTTTACCTGCAGACTGTCATCACAGCCTTTTACCTGCAGACTGTCATCACAGCCTTTTACCTGCAGACTGTCATCACAGCCTTTTACCTGCAGACTGTCATCACAGCCTTTTACCTACAGACTGTCATCACAGCCTTTTACCTGCAGACTGTCATCACAGCCTTTTACCTGCAGACTGTCATCACAGCCCTTTTACCTGCAGACTTTCACAGCCTTTTGCAGACTGTCATCACAGCCTTTTACCTGCAGACTGTCATCACAGCCTGTTTTGCAGACTGTCATGCAGACTGTCATCACAGCCTTTTACCCAGACAGACTGTCATCACAGCCTTTTACCTGCAGACTGTCATCACAGCCTTTTACCTGCAGACTGTCATCACAGCCTTTTACCTGCAGACTGTCATCACAGCCTTTTACCTGCAGACTGTCATCACAGCCTTTTACCTGCAGACTGTCATCACAGCCTTTTACCTGCAGACTGTCATCACAGCCTTTTACCTGCAGACTGTCATCATGTCATCACAGCCTTTTACCTACAGACTGTCATCACAGCCTTTTACCTGTCATCACAGCCTTTTACCTGCAGACTGTCATCACAGCCTTTTACCTGCAGACTGACTGTCATCACAGCCTTTTACCTGCAGACTGTCATCACAGCCTTTTACCTGCAGACTGCAGACTGTCATCACAGCCTTTTACCTGCAGAGACTGTCATCACAGCCTTTTACCTGCAGACTGTCATCACTGCAGAGTCCAGCCTTTTTACCTCACAGCAGACTGTCATCACAGCCTGCAGACTTTACCTGCAGACTGTCATCACAGCCTTTTACCTGCAGACTGTCATCACAGCCTTTTTGCAGACTGTCATCACAGCCTTTTACCTGCAGACTGTCATCACAGAGCCTTTTACCTGCAGACTGTCATCACAGCCAGACTGTTTTACCTGCAGACTGTCATCACAGCCTTTTACCTACAGACTGTCATCACAGCCTTTACCTTTACCCTTTTGCAGACTGTCATCACAGCCTTTTACCTGCAGACTGTCATCAGCCTTTTCAGACTGTCATCACAGCCTTTTACCTGCAGACTGTCATCACCTGCAGCCATTTTACCTGCAGACTGTCATCACAGCCTTTTACCTGCAGACTGTCATCACAGCCTTTTACCTGCAGACTGTCATCACAGCCTTTTACCTGCAGACTGTCATCACAGCCTTTTACCTGCAGACTGTCATCACAGCCTTTTACCTGCAGACTGTCATCATGTCATCAGCCTTTTACCTCACAGCAGACTGTCATCAGACTGTCATCACAGCCTTTTACCTGCAGACTGTCATCACAGCCTTTTACCTGCAGACTGTCATCACAGCCTTTTACCTGCAGACTGTCATCACAGCCTTTTACCTGCAGACTGTCATCACAGCCTTTTACCTGCAGACTGTCATCACAGCCTTTTACCTGCAGACTGTCATCATGTCATCACAGCCTTTTACCTGCAGACTGTCATCATGTCATCACAGCCTTTTACCTGCAGACTGTCATCACAGCCTTTTACCTGCAGACTGTCATCACAGCCTTTTACCTGCAGACTGTCATCACAGCCTTTTACCTGCAGACTGTCATCACAGCCTTTTACCTGCAGACTGTCATCACAGCCTTTTATGCAGACTGTCATCACAGCCTGTCATTTACCTGCAGACTGTCATCTTTTACCTCAGACTGTCATCACAGCCTTTTACCTGCAGACTGTCATCACAGCCTTTTACCTGCAGACTGTCATCACAGCCTTTTTTTACCTTTTACCTGCAGACTGTCATCACAGCCCAGACTGTCATCACAGCCTTTTACCTGCAGACTGTCATCACAGCCTTTTACCTGCAGACTGTCATCAGACTGTCATCACAGCCATCACAGCCTTTTACCTGCAGACTGACTGTCATCACAGCCTTTTACCTGCAGACTGTCATCACAGCCTTTTACCTGCAGACTGTCATCACAGCCTTTTACCTGCAGACTGTCATCACAGCCTTTTACCTGCAGACTGTCATCATGTCATCACAGCCTTTTACCTGCAGACTGTCATCACAGCCTTTTACCTGCAGACTGTCATCACAGCCTTTTACCTGCAGACTGTCATCACAGCCTTTTACCTGCAGACTGTCATCACAGCCTTTTACCTGCAGACTGTCATCACAGCCTTTTACCTGCAGACTGTCATCACAGCCTTTTACCTGCAGACTGTCATCACAGCCTTTTACCTCCAGACTGTCATCACAGCCTTTTACCTCCAGACTGTCATCACAGCCTTTTACCTGCAGACTGTCATCATGTCATCACAGCCTTTTACCTCCAGACTGTCATCACAGCCTTTTATCTGTTGTTGGAGATTGCCAAGCCTTCGATGGGCCTCCAATGTACAAATACAAACCATGATATTGAAGTAGACGTCATGCTTGTTTAATGGTTGTGTGGTGCATTGGCACAGAAACCTGTTGCTGGGGAAATTCTTTGCATATATTTAATTTAATTATAAATATGGCATCAATGTTGGAAATCAGATTTTCCCCCTAGCTGATCATTGATCATAGTGTAATGAAACAAGCAGGAAGCGAACCCTCAACCTTCCCCTGTTTGAGGTTCTCGCCACAGTCCAGGCCCCCTCCGTAAGAGACAGACAGTGGCCAATGTGTGAGGAAGATCAGAAACTGCCTGAGTCCAGGCCCCCTCTGTGGGAGGCTGAGAGTGGCCAATGTGTGAGGAAGGTCAGAAACTGCCCGAGTCCAGGCCCTCTCTGTGGGAGGCTGAGAGTGGCCAATGTGTGAGGAAGTCAGAAACTGCCCGAGTCCAGGCCCCCTCTGTGGGAGGCTGAGAGTGGCCAATGTGTGAGGAAGGTCAGAAACTGCCCGAGTCCAGGCCCTCTCTGTGGGAGGCTGAGAGTGGCCAATGTGTGAGAGTCCAGGCCCTCTCTGTGGGAGGCTGAGAGTGGCCAATGTGTGAGGAAGATTAGAGTCTGGGAAGCACTGAAGCATTGTGCTTTTTATGAGTCAATGCAGGAAAAATGGGAGTTAAACAGGTGTAAAAATGACTTGTTTGTTCTTTTGTTTGCAAGGTTAGACCAGATTATTTTACATTGCCTGTAGCCTAAATGTGTCAAATGCTATTATACATCTGTTTGGCTTGGTCTCGACAACCAGTCTGCTACAATTTAGATTTGGCCTACATACAATTCACTATAGGTACTCAGAAACAATCTGTTTTTCATGATGAACTTCCCATATTCCCCCAGTAGCCAGGTACAAGAGGAGAGAAAAGGACCAGGCTGCATCTTTTAGTTAAAGGTTAAGGCTAAAACAACAGTGAATTTAACTAGACTGTAATCATGTTTCCCCAGTAGGACAGCAGGGCTCTATAGGCCTGTTAAACCAGGCTACATCTTTTAGTTAAAGGTTAAAGGTTAAACAACAGTGAATTTAACTAGACTGTAATCATGTTTCCCCAGTAGGACAGCAGGGCTCTATAGGCCTGTTAAACCAGGCTACATCTTTTAGTTAAAGGTTAAACAACAGTGAATTTAACTAGACTGTAATCATGTTTCCCCAGTAGGACAGCAGGGCTCTATAGGCCTGTTAAACCAGGCTACATCTTTTAGTCAAAGGTTAAAGGTTAAACAACAGTGAATTTAACTAGACTGTAATCATGTTTCCCCAGTAGGACAGCAGGGCTCTATAGGCCTGTTAAACCAGGCTACATCTTTTAGTTAAAGGTTAAAGGTTAAACAACAGTGAATTTCACTAGACTGTAATCATGTTTCCCCAGTAGGACAGCAGGGCTCTATAGGCCTGTTAAACCAGGCTACATCTTTTAGTCAAAGGTTAAACCAGGCTACACCAACAGAATAGTCACTATGGGAGAACATTATTACATTGTAATAAATACAACATTAGATTAATGAGTATTTGTCTCCATTTACAGTGATGTAAATCATGTCTGATTATTTTTCCCTGTTATATGCTTTTAAATAGCTCTTCAGGTTTGAACAGGGAATAAAATAAAAATAACTTGCAATTGGTAGATTCTCTGGAAAATATTAAACCCCTAGTTGGGTTAAGAGACATTAGTGTCTAGGAGACAGGGAGAGGGGCTGAGGTTGGGTCTATAGACTAGTGTCTAGAAGGAGACAGGGAGAGGGACTGAGGTTGGGACTATAGACTAGTGTCTAGAAGGAGACAGGGAGAGGGGCTGAGGTTGGGACTATAGACTAGTGTCTAGAAGGAGACAGGGAGAGGGACTGAGGTTGGGACTATAGACTAGTGTCTAGAAGGAGACAGGGAGAAGGACTGAGGTTGGGTCTATAGACTAGTGTCTAGGAGACAGGGAGAGGGGCTGAGGTTGGGTCTATAGACTAGTGTCTAGGAGATAGGGAGAGGGACTGAGGTTGGGTCTATAGACTAGTGTCTAGAAGGAGACAGGGAGAGGGACTGAGGTTGGGTCTATAGACTAGTGTCTAGAAGGAGACAGGGAGCGGGACTATAGACTAGTGTCTAGAAGGAGACAGGGAGCGGGACTGAGGTTGGGTCTATAGACTAGTGTCTAGGAGACAGGGAGAGGGACTGAGGTTGGGTCTATAGACTAGTGTCTAGAAGGAGACAGGGAGAGGGGCTGAGGTTGGGTTTAGAGACTAGTGTCTAGGAGACAGGGAGAGGGACTGAGGTTGGGTCTATAGACTAGTCTAGAAGGAGACAGGGAGAGGGGCTGAGGTTGGGTTTAGAGACTAGTGTCTAGGAGACAGGGAGAGGGACTGAGGTTGGGTTTAGAGACTAGTGTCTAGGAGACAGGGAGAGGGACTGAGGTTGGGTCTATAGACTAGTGTCTAGAAGGAGACAGGGAGAGGGCCTGAGGTTGGGTCTATAGACTAGTGTCTAGGAGACAGGGAGCGGGACTGAGGTTGGGTCTATAGACTAGTGTCTAGAAGGAGACAGGGAGAGGGACTGAGGTTGGGTCTATAGACTAGTGTCTAGAAGGAGACAGGGAGAGGGACTGAGGTTGGGTCTATAGACTAGTGTCTAGAAGGAGACGGAGAGGGGCTGAGGTTGGGTCTATAGACTAGTGTCTAGAAGGAGACAGGGAGCGGGACTATAGACTAGTGTCTAGGAGACAGGGAGCGGGACTGAGGTTGGGTCTATAGACTAGTGTCTAGAAGGAGACAGGGAGCGGGACTGAGGTTGGGTCTATAGACTAGTGTCTAGGAGACAGGGAGAGGGACTGAGGTTGGGTCTATAGACTAGTGTCTAGAAGGAGACAGGGAGAGGGACTGAGGTTGGGTTTAGAGACTAGTGTCTAGAAGGAGACAGGGAGAGGGGCTGAGGTTGGGTCTATAGACTAGTGTCTAGAAGGAGACAGGGAGCGGGACTATAGACTAGTGTCTAGAAGGAGACAGGGAGAGGGACTGAGGTTGGGTCTATAGACTAGTCTAGAAGGAGACAGGGAGAGGGGCTGAGGTTGGGTCTATAGACTAGTGTCTAGGAGACAGGGAGAGGGGCTGAGGTTGGGTCTATAGACTAGTCTAGAAGGAGACAGGGAGAGGGGCTGAGGTTGGGTCTATAGACTAGTCTAGAAGGAGACAGGGAGAGGGGCTGAGGTTGGGTCTATAGACTAGTCTAGAAGGAGACAGGGAGAGGGGCTGAGGTTGGGTTTAGAGACTAGTGTCTAGGAGACAGGGAGAGGGACTGAGGTTGGGTCTATAGACTAGTCTAGAAGGAGACAGGGAGAGGGGCTGAGGTTGGGTTTAGAGACTAGTGTCTAGGAGACAGGGAGAGGGACTGAGGTTGAGTCTATAGACTAGTGTCTAGGAGACAGGGAGCGGGACTGAGGTTGGGTCTATAGACTAGTGTCTAGAAGGAGACAGGGAGAGGGACTGAGGTTGGGTCTATAGACTAGTGTCTAGAAGGAGACAGGGAGCGGGACTATAGACTAGTGTCTAGGAGACAGGGAGCGGGACTGAGGTTGGGTCTATAGACTAGTGTCTAGGAGACAGGGAGAGGGACTGAGGTTGGGTCTATAGACTAGTGTCTAGAAGACAGGGAGAGGGACTGAGGTTGGGTCTATAGACTAGTGTCTAGGAGACAGGGAGCGGGACTGAGGTTGGGTCTATAGACTAGTGTCTAGGAGACAGGGAGAGGGACTGAGGTTGGGTCTATAGACTAGTGTCTAGGAGACAGGGAGAGGGACTGAGGTTGGGTCTATAGACTAGTGTCTAGAAGGAGACAGGGAGCGGGACTGAGGTTGGGTCTATAGACTAGTGTCTAGGAGACAGGGAGAGGGACTGAGGTTGGGTCTATAGACTAGTGTCTAGGAGACAGGGAGCGGGACTGAGGTTGGGTCTATAGACTAGTGTCTAGAAGACAGGGAGAGGGACTGAGGTTGGGTCTATAGACTAGTGTCTAGGAGACAGGGAGCGGGGCTGAGGTTGGGTCTATAGACTAGTGTCTAGAAGGAGACAGGGAGCAGGACTATAGACTAGTGTCTAGGAGACAGGGAGCGGGACTGAGGTTGGGTCTATAGACTAGTGTCTAGAAGGAGACAGGGAGCGGGACTGAGGTTGGGTCTATAGACTAGTGTCTAGGAGACAGGGAGCGGGACTGAGGTTGGGTCTATAGACTAGTGTCTAGGAGACAGGGAGCGGGACTGAGGTTGGGTCTATAGACTAGTGTCTAGGAGACAGGGAGCGGGACTGAGGTTGGGTCTATAGACTAGTGTCTAGGAGACAGGGAGAGGGACTGAGGTTGGGTCTATAGACTAGTGTCTAGGAGACAGGGAGAGGGACTGAGGTTGGGTCTATAGACTAGTGTCTAGGAGACAGGGAGAGGGAATGAGGTTGGGTCTATAGACTAGTGTCTAGAAGGAGACAGGGAGAGGGACTGAGGTTGGGTCTATAGACTAGTGTCTAGAAGGAGACAGGGAGCGGGACTGAGGTTGGGTCTTTAGACTAGTGTCTAGCAGACAGGGAGAGGGACTGAGGTTGGGTCTATAGACTAGTGTCTAGAAGGAGACAGGGAGAGGGACTGAGGTTGGGTCTATAGACTAGTGTCTAGAAGGAGACAGGGAGAGGGACTGAGGTTGGGTCTATAGACTAGTGTCTAGAAGGAGACAGGGAGCGGGACTGAGGTTGGGTCTATAGACTAGTGTCTAGAAGGAGACAGGGAGAGGGGCTGAGGTTGGGTCTATAGACTAGTGTCTAGAAGGAGAAGTGAAAGGGACTGAGGTTGGGTCTATAGACTAGTGTCTAGGAGACAGGGAGAGGGACTGAGGTTGGGTCTATAGACTAGTGTCTAGGAGACAGGGAGAGGGACTGAGGTTGGGTCTATAGACTAGTGTCTAGGAGACATGGAGAGGGACTGAGGTTGGGTCTATAGACTAGTGTCTAGAAGGAGACAGGGAGAGGGACTGAGGTTGGGTCTATAAACTAGTGTCTAGAAGACAGGGAGAGGGACTGAGGTTGGGTCTATAGACTAGTGTCTAGGAGACAGGGAGAGGGACTGAGGTTGGGTCTATAGACTAGTGTCTAGGAGACAGGGAGAGGGACTGAGGTTGGGTCTATAGACTAGTGTCTAGAAGGAGACAGGGAGAGGGACTGAGGTTGGGTCTATAGACTAGTGTCTAGAAGGAGACAGGGAGAGGGACTGAGGTTGGGTCTATAGACTAGTGTCTAGAAGGAGACAGGGAGAGGGACTGAGGTTGGGTCTATAGACTAGTGTCTAGGAGACAGGGAGCGGGACTGAGGTTGGGTCTATAGACTAGTGTCTAGAAGGAGACAGGGAGCGGGACTGAGGTTGGGTCTATAGACTAGTGTCTAGGAGACAGGGAGAGGTTGGGACTGAGGTTGAGGTTGTCTATAGACTAGTGTCTAGGAGACAGGGAGAGGGACTGAGGTTGGGTCTATAGACTAGTGTCTAGGAGACAGGGAGCGGGACTGAGGTTGGGTCTATAGACTAGTGTCTAGAAGGAGACAGGGAGCGGGGCTGAGGTTGGGTCTATAGACTAGTGTCTAGGAGACAGGGAGCGGGACTGAGGTTGGGTCTATAGACTAGTGTCTAGAAGGAGACAGGGAGAGGGACTGAGGTTGGGTCTATAGACTAGTGTCTAGGAGACAGGGAGCGGGACTGAGGTTGGGTCTATAGACTAGTGTCTAGGAGACAGGGAGCGGGACTGAGGTTGGGTCTATAGACTAGTGTCTAGGAGACAGGGAGCGGGACTGAGGTTGGGTCTATAGACTAGTGTCTAGAAGGAGACAGGGAGAGGGCCTGAGGTTGGGTCTGTAGACTAGTGTCTAGGAGACAGGGAGCGGGACTGAGGTTGGGTCTATAGACTAGTGTCTAGAAGGAGACAGGGAGAGGGACTGAGGTTGGGTCTATAGACTAGTGTCTAGAAGGAGACAGGGAGAGGGACTGAGGTTGGGTCTATAGACTAGTGTCTAGAAGGAGACGGAGAGGGGCTGAGGTTGGGTCTATAGACTAGTGTCTAGAAGGAGAGGGGGGAGGTTGGGACTATAGACTAGTGTCTAGGAGACAGGGAGCGGGACTGAGGTTGGGTCTATAGACTAGTGTCTAGAAGGAGACAGGGAGCGGGACTGAGGTTGGGTCTATAGACTAGTGTCTAGGAGACAGGGAGAGGGACTGAGGTTGGGTCTATAGACTAGTGTCTAGAAGGAGACAGGGAGAGGGACTGAGGTTGGGTTTAGAGACTAGTGTCTAGAAGGAGACAGGGAGAGGGGCTGAGGTTGGGTCTATAGACTAGTGTCTAGAAGGAGACAGGGAGAGGTTGGACTATAGACTAGTGTCTAGAAGGAGACAGGGAGAGGGACTGAGGTTGGGTTGGGTCTATAGACTAGTGTCTAGAAGGAGACAGGGAGAGGGGCTGAGGTTGGGTCTATAGACTAGTGTCTAGGAGACAGGGAGAGGGACTGAGGTTGGGTCTATAGACTAGTGTCTAGAAGGAGACAGGGAGAGGGACTGAGGTTGGGTCTATAGACTAGTGTCTAGAAGGAGACAGGGAGAGGGGCTGAGGTTGGGTCTATAGACTAGTGTCTAGAAGGAGACAGGGAGAGGGACTGAGGTTGGGTTTAGACTAGTGTCTAGGAGACAGGGAGAGGGACTGAGGTTGGGTCTATAGACTAGTGTCTAGAAGGAGACAGGGAGAGGGGCTGAGGTTGGGTCTATAGACTAGTGTCTAGGAGACAGGGAGAGGGACTGAGGTTGAGTCTATAGACTAGTGTCTAGGAGACAGGGAGACAGGGAGAGGGACTGAGGTTGGGTCTATAGACTAGTGTCTAGAAGGAGACAGGGAGAGGGACTGAGGTTGGGTCTATAGACTAGTGTCTAGGAGAAGGAGACAGGGACTGAGGCTGAGTGTCTGGGACTATAGACTAGTGTCTAGGAGACAGGGAGAGGGACTGAGGTTGGGTCTATAGACTAGTGTCTAGGAGACAGGGAGAGGGACTGAGGTTGGGTCTATAGACTAGTGTCTAGAAGACAGGGAGAGGGACTGAGGTTGGGTCTATAGACTAGTGTCTAGGAGACAGGGAGCGGGACTGAGGTTGGGTCTATAGACTAGTGTCTAGGAGACAGGGAGAGGGACTGAGGTTGGGTCTATAGACTAGTGTCTAGGAGACAGGGAGAGGGACTGAGGTTGGGTCTATAGACTAGTGTCTAGAAGGAGACAGGGAGAGGGACTGAGGTTGGGTCTATAGACTAGTGTCTAGGAGACAGGGAGAGGGACTGAGGTTGGGTCTATAGACTAGTGTCTAGGAGACAGGGAGCGGGACTGAGGTTGGGTCTATAGACTAGTGTCTAGAAGACAGGGAGAGGGACTGAGGTTGGGTCTATAGACTAGTGTCTAGGAGACAGGGAGCGGGGCTGAGGTTGGGTCTATAGACTAGTGTCTAGAAGGAGACAGGGAGCAGGACTATAGACTAGTGTCTAGGAGACAGGGAGCGGGACTGAGGTTGGGTCTATAGACTAGTGTCTAGAAGGAGACAGGGAGCGGGACTGAGGTTGGGTCTATAGACTAGTGTCTAGGAGACAGGGAGCGGGACTGAGGTTGGGTCTATAGACTAGTGTCTAGGAGACAGGGAGCGGGACTGAGGTTGGGTCTATAGACTAGTGTCTAGGAGACAGGGAGAGGGACTGAGGTTGGGTCTATAGACTAGTGTCTAGGAGACAGGGAGAGGGAATGAGGTTGGGTCTATAGACTAGTGTCTAGAAGGAGACAGGGAGAGGGACTGAGGTTGGGTCTATAGACTAGTGTCTAGAAGGAGACAGGGAGCGGGACTGAGGTTGGGTCTTTAGACTAGTGTCTAGCAGACAGGGAGAGGGACTGAGGTTGGGTCTATAGACTAGTGTCTAGAAGGAGACAGGGAGAGGGACTGAGGTTGGGTCTATAGACTAGTGTCTAGAAGGAGACAGGGAGAGGGACTGAGGTTGGGTCTATAGACTAGTGTCTAGAAGGAGACAGGGAGCGGGACTGAGGTTGGGTCTATAGACTAGTGTCTAGAAGGAGACAGGGAGAGGGGCTGAGGTTGGGTCTATAGACTAGTGTCTAGAAGGAGAAGTGAAAGGGACTGAGGTTGGGTCTATAGACTAGTGTCTAGGAGACAGGGAGAGGGACTGAGGTTGGGTCTATAGACTAGTGTCTAGAAGACAGGGAGAGGGACTGAGGTTGGATCTATAGACTAGTGTCTAGGAGACAGGGAGCGGGGCTGAGGTTGGGTCTATAGACTAGTGTCTAGAAGGAGACAGGGAGAGGGACTGAGGTTGGGTCTATAAACTAGTGTCTAGAAGACAGGGAGAGGGACTGAGGTTGGGTCTATAGACTAGTGTCTAGGAGACAGGGAGAGGGACTGAGGTTGGGTCTATAGACTAGTGTCTAGGTGACAGGGAGAGGGACTGAGGTTGGGTCTATAGACTAGTGTCTAGAAGGAGACAGGGAGAGGGACTGAGGTTGGGTCTATAGACTAGTGTCTAGAAGGAGACAGGGAGAGGGACTGAGGTTGGGTCTATAGACTAGTGTCTAGAAGGAGACAGGGAGAGGGACTGAGGTTGGGTCTATAGACTAGTGTCTAGGAGACAGGGAGCGGGACTGAGGTTGGGTCTATAGACTAGTGTCTAGAAGGAGACAGGGAGCGGGGCTGAGGTTGGGTCTATAGACTAGTGTCTAGGAGACAGGGAGAGGGACTGAGGTTGTGTCTATAGACTAGTGTCTAGGAGACAGGGAGAGGGACTGAGGTTGGGTCTATAGACTAGTGTCTAGGAGACAGGGAGCGGGACTGAGGTTGGGTCTATAGACTAGTGTCTAGAAGGAGACAGGGAGCGGGGCTGAGGTTGGGTCTATAGACTAGTGTCTAGGAGACAGGGAGCGGGACTGAGGTTGGGTCTATAGACTAGTGTCTAGAAGGAGACAGGGAGAGGGACTGAGGTTGGGTCTATAGACTAGTGTCTAGGAGACAAGGAGCGGGTCTGAGGTTGGGTCTATAGACTAGTGTCTAGGAGACAGGGAGCGGGACTGAGGTTGGGTCTATAGACTAGTGTCTAGGAGACAGGGAGCGGGACTGAGGTTGGGTCTATAGACTAGTGTCTAGGAGACAGGGAGCGGGAATGAGGTTGGGTCTATGGACTAGTGTCTAGGAGACAGGGAGCGGGACTGAGGTTGGGTCTATAGACTAGTGTCTAGAAGACAGGGAGAGGGACTGAGGTTGGGTCTATAGACTAGTGTCTAGAAGGAGACAGGGAGCGGGGCTGAGGTTGGGTCTATAGACTAGTGTCTAGGAGACAGGGAGCGGGACTGAGGTTGGGTCTATAGACTAGTGTCTAGAAGGAGACAGGGAGAGGGACTGAGGTTGGGTCTATAGACTAGTGTCTAGGAGAGAAGGAGCGGGTCTGAGGTTGGGTCTATAGACTAGTGTCTAGGAGACAGGGAGCGGGACTGAGGTTGGGTCTATAGACTAGTGTCTAGGAGACAGGGAGCGGGACTGAGGTTGGGTCTATAGACTAGTGTCTAGGAGACAGGGAGCGGGAATGAGGTTGGGTCTATGGACTAGTGTCTAGGAGACAGGGAGCGGGACTGAGGTTGGGTCTATAGACTAGTGTCTAGAAGACAGGGAGAGGGACTGAGGTTGGGTCTATAGACTAGTGTCTAGAAGGAGACAGGGAGCGGGACTGAGGTTGGGTCTATAGACTAGTGTCTAGGAGACAGGGAGAGGGACTGAGGTTGGGTCTATAGACTAGTGTCTAGGAGACAGGGAGCGGGACTGAGGTTGGGTCTATAGACTAGTGTCTAGGAGACAGGGAGCGGGGCTAAGGTTGGGTCTATAGACTAGTGTCTAGAAGGAGACAGGGAGAGGGGCTGAGGTTGGGTCTATAGACTAGTGCCTAGAAGGAGACAGGGAGAGGGGCTGGGGGTTTCTACAGACTGTAGTGTCTAGTAATGGACAGGGAGAGGGGCTGAGGGTTTCTACAGACTGTAGTATCTATTAGAGACAGGGAGAGGGGCTGTGGGTTTCTACAGACTGTAGTGTCTATTAGAGACAGGGAGAGGGGCTGGGGGTTTCTACAGACTGTAGTGTCTATTAGAGACAGGGAGAGGGGCTGGGGGTTTCTACAGACTGTAGTGTCTAGTAAGGAACAGGGAGATGGGCTGAGGGTTTCTACAGACTGTAGTGTCTAGTAAGAGACAGGGAGAGGGGCTGAGGGTTTCTACAGACTGTAGGGTCTATTAGAGACAGGGAGAGGGGCTGAGGGTTTCTACAGACTGTAGTGTCTATTAGAGACAGGGAGAGGGGCTGAGGGTTTCTACAGACTATAGTATATATTAGAGGCAGGGAGAGGGGCTGGGGGTTTCTACAGTCTATAGTATATATTAGAGGCAGGGAGAGGGGCTGAGGGTTTCTACAGTGTATAGTATATATTAGAGGCAGGGAGAGGGGCTGGGGGTTTCTACAGTCTATAGTATATATTAGAGGCAGGGAGAGGGGCTGAGGTTGGGTCTATAGACTAGTGCCTAGAAGGAGACAGGGAGAGGGGCTGGTGGTTTCTACAGACTGTAGTGTCTAGTAATGGACTGGGAGAGGGGCTGAGGGTTTCTACAGACTGTAGTATCTATTAGAGACAGGGAGAGGGGCTGGGGGTTTCTACAGACTGTAGTGTCTATTAGAAACAGAGAGAGGGGCTGGGGGTTTCTACAGACTGTAGTGTCTAGTAAGGAACAGGGAGATGGGCTGAGGGTTTCTACAGACTGTAGGGTCTATTAGAGACAGGGAGAGGGGCTGAGGGTTTCTACAGTCTATAGTATATGTTAGAGGCAGGGAGAGGGCCTGGGGGTTTCTACAGACTGTAGTGTCTATTAGAGACAGGGAGAGGGGCTGGGGGTTTCTACAGACTATATTATATATTAGAGGCAGGGAGAGGGCCTGGGGGTTTCTACAGTCTATAGTATATATTAGAGGCAGGGAGAGGGGCTGGGGGTTTCTACAGTCTATAGTATATATTAGAGGCAGGGAGAGGGCCTGGGGGTTTCTACAGTCTATAGTATATATTAGAGGCAGGGAGAGGGCCTGGGGGTTTCTACAGTGTATAGTATATATTAGAGGCAGGGAGAGGGGCTGGGGGTGTCTATAGTATATATTAGAGGCAGGGAGAGGGGCTGAGGGTTTCTACAGTGTATAGTATATATTAGAGGCAGGGAGAGGGGCTGGGGGTTTCTACAGTCTATAGTATATATTAGAGGCAGGGAGAGTGGATGGGGGTTTCTAGACTATAGTATATATTAGAGGCAGGGAGAGGGCCTGGGGGTTTCTACAGTCTATAGTATATATTAGAGGCAGGGAGAGGGGCTGGGGGTTTCTACAGTCTATAGTATATATTAGAGGAAGGGAGAGGGGCTGGGGGTTTCTACAGTCTATAGTATATATTAGAGGCAGGGAGAGGGGCTGGGGGTTTCTACAGACTATAGTATATATTAGAGGCAGGGAGAGGGGCTGGGTTTTTCTAGAGACTATAGGATATATTAGAGGCAGGGAGAGGGGCTGGGGGTTTCTACAGTCTATAGTATATATTAGAGGCAGGGAGAGGGCTGGGGGTTTCTACAGACTATAGTATATATTAGAGGCAGGGAGAGGGGCTGGGGGTTTCTACAGTGTATAGTATATATTAGAGGCAGGGTGAGGGGCTGGGGGTTTCTACAGACTATAGTATATATTAGAGGCAGGGAGAGGGCCTGGGGGTTTCTACAGTCTATAGTATATATTAGAGGCAGGGAGAGGGGCTGGGGGTTTCTACAGACTATAGTATATATTAGAGGCAGGGAGAGGGGCTGGGGGTTTCTACAGACTGTAGTGTCTATTAGAGGCAGGGAGAGGGGCTGAGGGTTTCTACAGACTATAGTATATATTAGAGGCAGGGAGAGGGGCTGGGGGTTTCTAGAGTCTGTAGTATATATTAGAGGCAGGGAGAGGGGCTGGGGGTTTCTACAGGCTATAGTATATATTAGAGGCAGGGAGAGGGGCTGAGGGTTTCTACAGACTATAGTATATATTAGAGGCAGGGAGAGGGCCTGGGGGTTTCTACAGTCTATAGTATATATTAGAGGCAGGGAGAGGGGCTGGGGGTTTCTACAGACTATAGTATATATTAGAGGCAGGGAGAGAGGCTGGGGGTTTCTACAGACTATAGTATATATTAGAGGCAGGGAGAGGGGCCGGGGGTTTCTACAGACTATAGTATATATTAGAGGCAGGGAGAGGGGCCGGGGGTTTCTACAGACTATAGTATATATTAGAGGCAGGGAGAGGGGCCGGGGGTTTCTACAGACTATAGTATATATTAGAGGCAGGGAGAGGGGCCGGGGGTTTCTACAGACTATAGTATATATTAGAGGCAGGGAGAGGGGCCGGGGGTTTCTACAGTCTATAGTATATATTAGAGGCAGGGACAGGGGCTGAGGGTTTCTACAGACTATAGTATATATTAGAGGCAGGGAGAGGGGCTGGGGGTTTCTACAGACTATAGTATATATTAGAGGCAGGGAGAGGGGCTGGGGTTTCTACAGACTATAGTATATATTAGAGGCAGGGAGAGGGCCTGGGGGTTTCTACAGTCTATAGTATATATTAGAGGCAGGGAGAGGGGCTGGGGGTTTCTACAGACTATAGTATATATTAGAGGCAGGGAGAGGGGCTGGGGGGGTTTCTACAGACTATAGTATATATTAGAGGCAGGGAGAGGGGCTGGGGTTTCTACAGTCTATAGTATATATTAGAGGCAGGGAGAGGGGCTGGGGTTTCTACAGACTATAGTATATATTAGAGGCAGGGAGAGGGGCCGGGGGTTTCTACAGACTATAGTATATATTAGAGGCAGGGAGAGGGGCTGGGGGTTTCTACAGACTATAGTATATATTAGAGGCAGGGAGAGGGGCCGGGGGTTTCTACAGTCTATAGTATATATTAGGGACAGGGGCTGAGGGTTTCTACAGACTATAGTATATATTAGAGGCAGGGAGAGGGGCTGGGGGTTTCTACAGACTATAGTATATATTAGAGGCAGGGAGAGGGGCTGGGGGTTTCTACAGACTATAGTATATATTAGAGGCAGGGAGAGGGGCCGGGGGTTTCTACAGACTATAGTATATATTAGAGGCAGGGAGAGGGGCCGGGGGTTTCTACAGTCTATAGTATATATTAGAGGCAGGGAGAGGGGCTGGGGGTTTCTACAGTCTATAGTATATATTAGAGGCAGGGAGAGGGCTGGGGGTTTCTACAGACTATAGTATATATTAGAGGCAGGGAGAGGGCCTGGGGGTTTCTACAGACTATAGTATATATTAGAGGCAGGGAGAGGGGCCGGGGGTTTCTACAGACTATAGTATATATTAGAGGCAGGGAGAGGGCCTGGGGTTTCTACAGACTATAGTATATATTAGAGGCAGGGAGAGGGGCTGGGGGTTTCTACAGTCTATAGTATATATTAGAGGCAGGGAGAGGGCCTGGGGGTTTCTAGACTAGTTGTCGAAGCCAAACCCAGGAATTCATTATGTTCTATTAAAACTCTTTCCAGCATTAGACAGAGATAATCTTGCTGTTGCACGGAGAGAGAGCCACGTTTGGATTCAATTAACACTTCATTGTGAACAAAACAAACTATTTTCAAAAAAACACAAAATGCTTCCTTGGGAGAGAAGAAAAACCTGGAAATGATCCGAACAGTTCACATCAAGGCAGGGATCCCAGGGCTCCTCGTCTGATTGGTTCGGTTGTTTGACAGCTGTATTGGCTCAGGGCCAGATGTCTTTGTTTCAGTTGAGTAATCACACACACATAGTTGAACCTCGTCCAGCTTCTCTCTGCTTCTCTCTCTTCTCTCCCCCTCGTTTCTACATTCTGTGACCATAATGAACCACATCAGCCCTGTTTTCTCTATCAGCTCTGTCGTTCCCAAGAAAATACATTTTCCACTAGTAAGCTATATAGCTACTACATCAGATAAGGATAATACAGTAAGGTAGGCCTACGTCCCAAATGGCACCTTATTCCCTTTATAGTGCACAGGCTCTGGTCAAAAGTAGTGCACTACATAGGGAATAGAGGACCATTTAGGACAGTCTAAATTAGGACTGGAAGGAAAACAACAAACTGACGTGAGAAACAGAACGAGGATAGCCTGGTCCCAGGTCTGAAACAGAACGAGGATAGCCTGGTCCCAGGTCTGAAACAGAACGAGGATAGCCCGGTCCCAGGTCTGTAACAGAACGAGGATAGCCCGGTCCCAGGTCTGTAACAGAACGAGGATAGCCCGGTCCCAGGTCTGAAACAGAACGAGGATAGCCCGGTCCCAGGTCTGTAACAGAACGGGGATAGCCCGGTCCCAGGTCTGAAACAGAATGAGGATAGCCTGGTCCCAGGTCTGAAACAGAACGAGGATAGCCTGGTCCCAGGTCTGAAACAGAATGAGGATAGCCTGGTCCCAGGTCTGAAACAGAATGAGGATAGCCAGGTCCCAGGTCTGAAACAGAACGAGGATAGCCTGGTCCCAGGTCTGAAACAGAATGAGGATAGCCTGGTCCCAGGTCTGAAACAGAACGAGGATAGCCCGGTCCCAGGTCTGTAACAGAACGGGGATAGCCCGGTCCCAGGTCTGAAACAGAATGAGGATAGCCTGGTCCCAGGTCTGAAACAGAACGAGGATAGCCCGGTCCCAGGTCTGAAACAGAATGAGGATAGCCTGGTCACAGGTCTGAAACAGAACGAGGATAGCCCGGTCCCAGGTCTGAAACAGAACGAGGATAGCCCGGTCCCAGGTCTGAAACAGAACGAGGATAGCCTGGTCCCAGGTCTGAAACAGAATGAGGATAGCCCGGTCCCAGGTCTGAAACAGAACGAGGATAGCCCGGTCCCAGGTCTGAAACAGAACGAGGATAGCCCGGTTCCAGGTCTGAAACAGAACGAGGATAGCCTGGTCCCAGGTCTGAAACAGAACAGGGATAGCCCGGTCCCAGGTCTGAAACAGAACGAGGATAGCCCGGTCCCAGGTCTGAAACAGAACGAGGATAGCCCGGTCCCAGGTCTGAAACAGAACGAGGATAGCCTGGGTCCCAGGTCTGAAACAGAACGAGGATAGCCTGGTCACAGGTCTGAAACAGAACGAGGATAACCTGGTCCCAGGTCTGAAACAGGTCTGAAACAGAACGAGGATAGCCCGGTCCCAGGTCTGAAACAGAACGAGGATAGCCTGGTCCCAGGTCTGAAACAGAACGAGGATAGCTCGGTCCCAGACCTGTTTGTGCTCTAACTCAATTGCTGTCAGTGTAAAACTAGAACCCAGACTAGAACTAGGAGGCCTTGGTTCAGAGATTGTGACCCTCAGATAGAGAGGCAGGAAGTCGTTACAGAACTGTTGGGTTAACATCACGAGTCGTAACCAACGAGTGGGATTGAACAGCAGACACGTGAACACACACACCCTCTCTGATCAGAGCGTGTTTAACCTGCTCCGTCTCTTCGGAGAGGAAGGCAGGAAGTGTTCCCTGTGTGATGTCGCTGTGATGTCACGCTGGGATTACGGCCCACCACCACCTCTCTGATCAGAGCGTGTTTAACCTGCTCCGTCTCTTCGGAGAGGAAGGCAGGAAGTGTTCCCTGTGTGATGTCGCTGTGATGTCACGCTGGGATTACGGCCCACCACCACCTCTCTGATCAGAGCGTGTTTAACCTGCTCCGTCTCTTCAGAGAGGAAGGCAGGAAGTATTCCCTGTGTGATGTCGCTGTGATGTCACGCTGGGATTACGGCCCACCACCACCTCTCTGATCAGAGCGTGTTTAACCTGCTCCGTCTCTTCTGAGAGGAAGGCAGGAAGTGTTCCCTGTGTGATGTCGCTGTGATGTCACGCTGGGATTACGGCCCACCACCACCTCTCTGATCAGAGCGTTCTGAGAGGAAGGCAGGAAGTGTTCCCTGTGTGATGTCGCTGTGATGTCACGCTGGGATTACGGCCCACCACCACCTCTCTGATAGATGATCTCTACATTAGGACAGACAGACGGGTTACACGCATCAAATACACTACAGTCCTCTCCTCCATCTCACACCCCCCTTATCATATCGCTCTGCTCAGGGCCAGTCCTGCTGTGTGGGTGAGAGGGGGCGATAATCCCTGCATACGTGCAGGATTGCAGAGAGAGAAAGTGAAGGGGTGAGTGAATTGGAGAGAGAGAGAGGGAGAATTATAGCGTAAGGAGGGGGGGGGGGACTGAGTGAATCGGAGAGAGATCGAAAGAGTGAATGAGAGAGGTAGAGAGAGATGGTGAATGAGCAGAGAGAAAAGTAGAGCAGGATAGTGTGATTTATGTTTCAGATTATTTCCTGTGGATTACAGAGTGATGCGTAGAGAAGCCGTCCCCAAGAGGAAGTCTCCAATTATGGAGCTTTTCACTATAGAGACGCACCCAGCTCAGGAGTGTGTGTGTGTGTGTGTGTGTGTGTGTGTTTGTGTGTGTGTGTTTACAGGGAGTGCCTCGGTGCTCTGAACACAGCGTGGGTGGATGTCAGTACAGAAAGACCTCTACCTCTAAATCCCCTTCATCCATCCATCCATCTGACTGACAGGCTGGGATGGTGCTGTACCCTGACAGTCTGGGATGGTCCTGTACCCTGACAGGCTGGGATGGTCCTGTACCCTGACAGGCTGGGATGGTGCTGTACCCTGACAGACTGGGATGGTGCTGTACCCTGACTGACTGGGATGGTGCTGTACCCTGACTGACTGGGATGGTGCTGTACCCTGACAGGCTGGGATGGTGCTGTACCCTGACTGACTGGGATGGTGCTGTACCCTGACTGACTGGGATGGTGCTGTACCCTGACAGTCTGGGATGGTGATGTACCCTGACTGACTGGGATGGTGCTGTACCCTGACAGGCTGGGATGGTGCTGTACCCTGACAGTCTGGGATCGTGCTGTACCCTGACTGGCTGACAGGCTGGGATGGTGCTGTACCCTGACAGGCTGGGATGGTGCTGTACCCTGACAGGCTGGGATGGTGCTGTACCCTGACAGGCTGGGATGGTGATGTACCCTGACAGACTGACAGGCTGGGATGGTGCTGTACCCTGACAGGCTGGGATGGTGCTGTACCCTGACAGACTGGGATGGTGCTGTACCCTGACAGACTGACAGGCTGGGATAGTGCTCTACCCTGACTGACTGACTGACTGGGATGGTGCTGTACCCTGACTGACTGGGATGGTGCTGTACCCTGACTGACTGACAGGCTGGGATGGTGCTGTACCCTGACAGGCTGGGAAGGTGCTCTACCCTGACTGACTGACAGACTGGGATGGTGCTGTACCCTGACAGGCTGGGATGGTGCTGTACCCTGACAGGCTGGGATGGTGATGTACCCTGACAGACTGACAGGCTGGGATGGTGCTGTACCTTGACAGGCTGGGATGGTGCTGTACCCTGACAGTCTGGGATGGTGCTGTACCCTGACAGACTGGGATGGTGCTGTACCCTGACAGGCTGGGATGTTGCTGTACCCTGACAGGCTGGGACTGACTGACAGACTGGGATGGTGCTGTACCCTGACAGGCTGGGATGGTGCACTACCCTGACTGACTGACAGGCTGGGATGGTGCTGTACCCTGACTGACTGACAGACTGGGATGGTGCTGTACCCTGACTGACTGACAGGCTGGGATGGTGCTGTATACTGACAGGCGTGGATGGTGCTGTACCCTGACTGACTGGGATGGTGCTGTACCCTGACTGACTGGGATGGTGCTGTACCCTGACAGGCTGGGATGGTGCACTACCCTGACTGACTGACAGGCTGGGATGGTGCTGTACCCTGACAGACTGACAGGCTGGGATGGTGCTGTACCCTGACTGACTGACAGACTGGGATGGTGCTGTACCCTGACTGACTGACAGGCTGGGATGGTGCTGTACCCTGACAGGCTGGGAAGGTGCTCTACCCTGACTGACTGACAGACTGGGATGGTGCTGTACCCTGACAGGCTGGGATGGTGCTGTACCCTGACAGGCTGGGATGGTGATGTACCCTGACAGACTGACAGGCTGGGATGGTGCTGTACCTTGACAGGCTGGGATGGTGCTGTACCCTGACAGTCTGGGATGGTGCTGTACCCTGACCTGGGATGGTGCTGACCCTGACAGGCTGGGATGTTGCTGTACCCTGACAGGCTGGGACTGACTGACAGACTGGGATGGTGCTGTACCCTGACAGGCTGGGATGGTGCACTACCATGACTGACTGACAGGCTGGGATGGTGCTGTACCCTGACTGACTGACAGACTGGGATGGTGCTGTACCCTGACTGACTGACAGGCTGGGATGGTGCTGTATACTGACAGGCGTGGATGGTGCTGTACCCTGACTGACTGGGATGGTGCTGTACCCTGACTGACTGGGATGGTGCTGTACCCTGACAGACTGGGATGGTGCTGTACCCTGACTGACTGGGATGGTGCTGTACCCTGACTGACTGGGATAGTGCTGTACCCTGACTGACTGGGATGGTGCTGTACCCTGACTGACTGACAGACTGGGATGGTGCTGTACCCTGACAGGCTGGGATGGTGCTCTACCCTGACTGACTGACAGACTGGGATGGTGCTGTACCCTGACAGGCTGGGATGTTGCTGTACCCTGACAGGCTGGGACTGACTGACAGACTGGGATGGTGCTGTACCCTGACAGGCTGGGATGGTGCACTACCCTGACTGACTGACAGGCTGGGATGGTGCTGTACCCTGACAGACTGACAGGCTGGGATGGTGCTGTACCCTGACTGACTGACAGACTGGGATGGTGCTGTACCCTGACTGACTGACAGGCTGGGATGGTGCTGTATACTGACAGGCGTGGATGGTGCTGTACCCTGACTGACTGGGATGGTGCTGTACCCTGACTGACTGGGATGGTGCTGTACCCTGACAGTCTGGGATGGTGATGTACCCTGACTGACTGGGATGGTGCTGTACCCTGAAAGGCTGGGATGGTGCTGTACCCTGACCGGCTGGGATGGTGCTGTACCCTGACCGGCTGGGATGGTGCTGTACCCTGACTGACTGGGATGGTGCTGTACCCTGACAGGCTGGGATGGTGATGTACCCTGACAGACTGACAGGCTGGGATGGTGCTGTACCCTGACAGGCTGGGATGGTGCTGTACCCAGACTGACTGACAGGCTGGGATGGTGCTGTACCCTGACAGACTGGGATGGTGCTGTACCCTGACAGACTGACAGGCTGGGATGGTGCTGTACCTTGACAGTCTGGGATGGTGCTGTACCCTGACAGTCTGGGATGGTGCTGTACCCTGACTGACTGGGATGGTGCTGTACCCTGACAGACTGACAGGCTGGGATGGTGCTGTACCCTGACAGGCTGGGATGGTGCTGTACCCTGACAGGCTGGGATGGTGCTGTACCCTGACTGACTGACAGGCTGGGATGGTGCTGTATACTGACAGGCGTGGATGGTGCTGTACCCTGACTGACTGGGATGGTGCTGTACCCTGACTGACTGGGATGGTGCTGTACCCTGACAGTCTGGGATGGTGATGTACCCTGACTGACTGGGATGGTGCTGTACCCTGAAAGGCTGGGATGGTGCTGTACCCTGACCGGCTGGGATGGTGCTGTACCCTGACCGGCTGGGATGGTGCTGTACCCTGACTGACTGGGATGGTGCTGTACCCTGACAGGCTGGGATGGTGATGTACCCTGACAGACTGACAGGCTGGGATGGTGCTGTACCCTGACAGGCTGGGATGGTGCTGTACCCAGACTGACTGACAGGCTGGGATGGTGCTGTACCCTGACAGACTGGGATGGTGCTGTACCCTGACAGACTGACAGGCTGGGATGGTGCTGTACCTTGACAGTCTGGGATGGTGCTGTACCCTGACAGTCTGGGATGGTGCTGTACCCTGACTGACTGGGATGGTGCTGTACCCTGACAGACTGACAGGCTGGGATGGTGCTGTACCCTGACAGGCTGGGATGGTGCTGTACCCTGACAGGCTGGGACTGACTGACAGACTGGGATGGTGCTGTACCCTGACAGGCTGGGATGGTGCTCTACCCTGACAGGCTGGGATGGTGCTGTACCCAGACTGACTGGGATGGTGCTGTACCCTGACTGACTGGGATGGTGCTGTACCCTGACTGACTGGGATGGTACTGTACCCTGACAGGCAGGGATGGTGCTGTACCCTGACTGACTGACAGACTGGGATGGTGCTGTACCCTGACTGACTGGGATGGTGCTGTACCCTGACTGACGGGGATGGTGCTGTACCCTGACTGACTGGGATGGTGCTGTACCCTGACAGGCTGGGATGGTGCTGTACCCAGACTGACTGGGATGGTGCTGTACCCTGACTGACTGGGATGGTGCTGTACCCTGACAGTCTGGGATGGTGCTGTACCCTGACAGTCTGGGATGGTGCTGTACCCTGACAGTCTGGGATGGTGCTGTACCCTGACAGTCTGGGATGGTGCTGTACCCTGACAGTCTGGGATGGTGCTGTACCCTGACAGTCTGGGATGGTGCTGTACCCTGACAGGCTGGGATGGTGCTGTACCCTGACAGGCTGGGATGGTGCTGTACCCAGACTGACTGGGATGGTGCTGTACCCAGACTGACTGGGATGGTGCTGTACCCAGACTGACTGGGATGGTGCTGTACCCAGACTGACTGGGATGGTGCTGTACCCTGACAGTCTGGGATGGTGCTGTACCCTGACAGTCTGGGATCGTGCTGTACCCTGACCGGCTGGGATGGTGCTGTACCCTGACAGGCTGGGATGGTGCTGTACCCAGACTGACTGGGATGGTGCTGTACCCTGACAGGCTGGGATGGTGCTGTACCCTGACTGACTGGGATGGTGCTGTACCCTGACTGACTGGGATGGTGCTGTACCCTGACTGACTGGGATGGTGCTGTACCCTGACAGTCTGGGATGGTGCTGTACCCTGACAGTCTGGGATCGTGCTGTACCCTGACCGGCTGGGATGGTGCTGTACCCTGACAGGCTGGGTTGGTGCTGTACCCTGACAGGCTGGGATGGTGATGTACCCTGACAGACTGACAGGCTGGGATGGTGCTGTACCCTGACAGGCTGGGATGGTGCTGTACCCAGACTGACTGACAGGCTGGGATGGTGCTGTACCCTGACAGACTGGGATGGTGCTGTACCCTGACAGACTGACAGGCTGGGATGGTGCTGTACCCTGACAGGCTGGGACTGACTGACAGACTGGGATGGTGCTGTACCCTGACAGGCTGGGATGGTGCTCTACCCTGACTGACTGACAGGCTGGGATGGTGCTGTACCCTGACAGACTGACAGGCTGGGATGGTGCTGTACCCTGACTGACTGACAGACTGGGATGGTGCTGTACCCTGACTGACTGACACGCTGGGATGGTGCTGTATACTGACAGGCGTGGATGGTGCTGTACCCTGACAGACTGGGATGGTGCTGTACCCTGACAGTCTGGGATGGTGCTGTACCCTGACAGACTGGGATGGTGCTGTACCCTGACAGTCTGGGATAGTGCTGTACCCTGACAGTCTGGGATGGTGCTGTACCCTGACAGACTGGGATAGTGCTGTACCCTGACAGTCTGGGATGGTGCTGTACCCTGACAGACTGGGATGGTGCTGTACCCTGACAGTCTGGGATGCTGCTGTACCTAGACAGGCTGGGATGGTGCTGTACCCTGACAGGTTGGGATGGTGCAGGCTGGGATGGTGCTGTACCTGACAGGCTGGGATGGTGCTATACCCTGACAGGCTGGGATAGTGCTGTACCCTGACAGACTGGGATGGTGCTGTACCCTGACTGACTGGGATGGTGCTGTACCCTGACAGGCTGGGATGGTGCTGTACCCTTACAGACTGGGATGGTGCTGTACCCTGACAGACTGGGATGCTGCTGGACCCTGACAGGCTGGGATGGTGCTGTACCCTCACTGACTGACAGGCTGGAATGGTGCTGTACCCTGACAGTCTGGGATGGTGCTGTACCCTGACAGGCTGGGATGGTGCTGTACCCTGACAGTCTGGGATGGTGCTGTACCCTGACAGTCTGGGATGTGTGCTGACCCTGGGATGGTGCTGTACCCTGACACTGGGATGGGGCTGTACCCTGATGACTGGGATGGTGTACCCTGACAGGCTGGGATGGTGCTGTGCCCTGAACTACTGACAGGCTGGGATGTTGCTGTACCCTGACAGGCTGGGATGGTGCTGTACCCTGACTGACTGACAGGCTGGAATGGTGCTGTATACTGACAGGCTGGGATGGTGCTGTACCCTGACTGACTGGGATGGTGCTGTACCCTGACAGACTGACAGGCTGGGATGGTGCTGTACCCTGACTGACTGACAGACTGGGATGGTGCTGTATACCCTGACAGTCTGGGATGGTGCTGTACCCTGACAGTCTGGGATGGTGCTGTACCCTGACAGACTGGGATAGTGCTGTACCCTGACAGGCTGGGATGGTGCTGTACCCTGACAGGCTGGGATGGTGATGTACCCTGACAGACTGACAGGCTGGGATGGTGCTGTACCCTGACAGGCTGGGATGGTGCTGTACCCAGACTGACTGACAGGCTGGGATGGTGCTGTACCCTGACAGACTGGGATGGTGCTGTACCCTGACAGACTGACAGGCTGGGATGGTGCTGTACCTTGACAGTCTGGGATGGTGCTGTACCCTGACAGTCTGGGATGGTGCTGTACCCTGACTGACTGGGATGGTGCTGTACCCTGACAGACTGACAGGCTGGGATGGTGCTGTACCCTGACAGGCTGGGATGGTGCTGTACCCTGACAGGCTGGGACTGACTGACAGACTGGGATGGTGCTGTACCCTGACAGGCTGGGATGGTGCTCTACCCTGACAGGCTGGGATGGTGCTGTACCCAGACTGACTGGGATGGTGCTGTACCCTGACTGACTGGGATGGTGCTGTACCCTGACTGACTGGGATGGTACTGTACCCTGACAGGCAGGGATGGTGCTGTACCCTGACTGACTGACAGACTGGGATGGTGCTGTACCCTGACTGACTGGGATGGTGCTGTACCCTGACTGACGGGGATGGTGCTGTACACTGACAGGCTGGGATGGTGCTGTACCCAGACTGACTGGGATGGTGCTGTACCCTGACTGACTGGGATGGTGCTGTACCCTGACAGTCTGGGATGGTGCTGTACCCTGACAGTCTGGGATGGTGCTGTACCCTGACAGTCTGGGATGGTGCTGTACCCTGACAGTCTGGGATGGTGCTGTACCCTGACAGTCTGGGATGGTGCTGTACCCTGACAGGCTGGGATGGTGCTGTACCCTGACAGGCTGGGATGGTGCTGTACCCAGACTGACTGGGATGGTGCTGTACCCAGACTGACTGGGATGGTGCTGTACCCAGACTGACTGGGATGGTGCTGTACCCAGACTGACTGGGATGGTGCTGTACCCTGACAGGCTGGGATGGTGCTGTACCCTGACAGGCTGGGATGGTGCTGTACCCTGACTGACTGGGATGGTGCTGTACCCTGACTGACTGGGATGGTGCTGTACCCTGACAGTCTGGGATGGTGCTGTACCCTGACAGTCTGGGATGGTGCTGTACCCTGACCGGCTGGGATGGTGCTGTACCCTGACAGGCTGGGATGGTGCTGTAACCTGACAGGCTGGGATGGTGCTGTACCCTGACAGGCTGGGATGGTGATGTACCCTGACAGACTGACAGGCTGGGATGGTGCTGTACCCTGACAGGCTGGGATGGTGCTGTACCCAGACTGACTGACAGGCTGGGATGGTGCTGTACCCTGACAGACTGGGATGGTGCTGTACCCTGACAGACTGACAGGCTGGGATAGTGCTGTACCCTGACTGACTGACAGGCTGGGATGGTGCTGTACCTTGACAGGCTGGGATGGTGCTATACCCTGACAGTCTGGGATGGTGTTGTACCCTGACTGACTGGGATGGTGCTGTACCCTGACAGACTGACAGGCTGGGATGGTGCTGTACCCTGACAGGCTGGGATGGTGCTGTACCCTGACAGGCTGGGACTGACTGACAGACTGGGATGGTGCTGTACCCTGACAGGCTGGGATGGTGCTCTACCCTGACTGACTGACAGGCTGGGATGGTGCTGTACCCTGACAGACTGACAGGCTGGGATGGTGCTGTACCCTGACTGACTGACAGACTGGGATGGTGCTGTACCCTGACTGACTGACAGGCTGGGATGGTGCTGTATACTGACAGGCGTGGATGGTGCTGTACCCTGACAGACTGGGATGGTGCTGTACCCTGACAGTCTGGGATGGTGCTGTACCCTGACAGACTGGGATGGTGCTGTACCCTGACAGTCTGGGATAGTGCTGTACCCTGACAGACTGGGATAGTGCTGTACCCTGACAGTCTGGGATGGTGCTGTACCCTGACAGACTGGGATGGTGCTGTACCCTGACAGTCTGGGATGCTGCTGTACCTAGACAGGCTGGGATGGTGCTGTACCCTGACAGGTTGGGATGGTGCAGGCTGGGATGGTGCTGTACCTGACAGGCTGGGATGGTGCTATACCCTGACAGACTGGGATGGTGCTGTACCCTGACAGACTGGGATGGTGCTGTACCCTCACTGACTGACAGGCTGGAATGGTGCTGTACCCTGACAGTCTGGGATGGTGCTGTACCCTGACAGGCTGGGATGGTGCTGTACCCTGACAGTCTGGGATGGTGCTGTACCCTGACAGTCTGGGATGGTGCTGTACCCTGACAGTCTGGGATGGTGCTGTACCCTGACAGTCTGGGATGGTGCTGTACCCTGACAGTCTGGGATGGTGCTGTACCCTGACAGTCTGGGATGGTGCTGTACCCTGACTGACTAGGATGGTGCTGTGCCCTGAACTACTGACAGGCTGGGATGTTGCTGTACCCTGACAGGCTGGGATGGTGCTGTACCCTGACTGACTGACAGGCTGGAATGGTGCTGTATACTGACAGGCTGGGATGGTGCTGTACCCTGACTGACGGGGATGGTGCTGTACCCTGACTGACTGGGATGGTGCTGTACCCTGACAGGCTGGGATGGTGCTGTACCCAGACTGACTGGGATGGTGCTGTACCCTGACAGTCTGGGATGGTGCTGTACCCTGACAGTCTGGGATGGTGCTGTACCCTGACTGACTGGGATGGTGCTGTACCCTGACTGACTGGGATGGTGCTGTACCCTGACTGACTGACAGACTGGGATGGTGCTGTACCCTGACAGGCAGGGATGGTGCTGTACCCTGACTGACTGACAGACTGGGATGGTGCTGTAACCTGACTGACTGACAGACTGGGATGGTGCTGTACCCTGACAGGCTGAGATGGTGCTGTACTCTGACTGACAGACAGGCTGGGATGTTGCTGTACCCTGACAGGCTGAGATGGTGCTCTACTCTGACTGACTGACAGAGATAGAGCCCTCAGAAGAAGCAGAGATGTAGAAGGAGGCAGACTCTGAGAGCTACCCACTCCTCCAGTCACATCACCTTCTGCCCCCACTCCTCCAGTCACATCACCTTCTGCCCCCACTCCTCCAGTCACATCACCTTCTGCCCCCACTCCTCCAGTCACATCACCTTCTGCCCCCACTCCTCCAGTCACATCACCTTCTGCCCCCACTCCTCCAGTCACATCACCTTCTGCCCCCACTCCTCCAGTCACATCACCTTCTGCCCCCACTCCTCCAGTCACATCACCTTCTGCCCCCACACCTCCAGTCACATCACCTTCTGCCCCCACTCCTCCAGTCACATCACCTTCTGCCCCCACTCCTCCAGTCACATCACCTTCTGCCCCCACTCCTCCAGTCACATCACCTTCTGCCCCCACTCCTCCAGTCACATCACCTTCTGCCCCCACTCCTCCAGTCACATCACCTTCTGCCCCCACTCCTCCAGTCACATCACCTTCTGCCCCCACTCCTCCAGTCACATCACCTTCTGCCCCCACTCCTCCAGTCACATCACCTTCTGCCCCCACTCCTCCAGTCACATCACCTTCTGCCCCCACTCCTCCAGTCACATCACCTTCTGCCCCCACTCCTCCAGTCATCATCACAGTCACATCACCTTCTGCCCCCACTCCTCCAGTCACATCACCTTCTGCCCCCACTCCTCCAGTCACATCACCTTCTGCCCCCCCCCATCACCTCCTCCAGTCACATCACCTTCTGCCCCCACTCCTCCAGTCACATCACCTTCTGCCCCCACTCCTCCAGTCACATCACCTTCTGCCCCCATTCCTCCAGTCACATCACCTTCTGCCCCCACTCCTCCAGTCACATCACCTTCTGCCCCCACTCCTCCAGTCACATCACCTTCTGCCCCCATTCCTCCAGTCACATCACCTTCTGCCCCCATTCCTCCAGTCACATCACCTTCTGCCCCCATTCCTTCAGTCACATCACCATCTCTGCCCTTCAGCCTTACTGTCTCTCTGTCTTAGTGGACCTCTGTCCCCAGCCTTACTGCCTCTCTGTCTTAGTGGACATCTGTCCCCAGCCTGCATCTCTCTGTCTTAGTGGACCTCTGTCCCCAGCCTTACTTCCGCTCTGTCTTAGTGGACCTCTGTCCCCAGCCTGCATCTCTCTGTCTTAGTGGACCTCTGTCCCCAGCCTTACTGCCTCTCTGTCTTAGTGGACCTCTGTCCCCAGCCTTACTGCCTCTCTGTCTTAGTGGACCTCTGTCCCCAGCCTGCATCTCTCTGTCTTAGTGGACCTCTGCCCCCAGCCTTACTGTCTCTCTGTCTTAGTGGACCTCTGTCCCCAGCCTTACTGTCTCTCTGTCTTAGTGGACCTCTGTCCCCAGCCTTACTGCCTCTCTGTCTTAGTGGACCTCTGTCCCCAGCCTTACTGCCTCTCTGTCTTAGTGGACCTCTGTCCCCAGCCTGCATCTCTCTGTCTTAGTGGACCTCTGTCCCCAGCCTTACTGTCTCTCTGTCTTAGTGGACCTCTGTCCCCAGCCTGCATCTCTCTGTCTTAGTGGACCTCTGTCCCCAGCCTGCATCTCTCTGTCTTAGTGGACCTCTGTCCCCAGCCTGCATCTCTCTGTCTTAGTGGACCTCTGTCCCCAGCCTGCATCTCTCTGTCTTAGTGGACCTCTGTCCCCAGCCTGCATCTCTCTGTCTTAGTGGACCTCTGTCCCCAGCCTGCATCTCTCTGTCTTAGTGGACCTCTGTCCCCAGCCTGCATCTCTCTGTCTTAGTGGACCTCTGTCCCCAGCCTGCATCTCTCTGTCTTAGTGGACCTCTGTCCCCAGCCTGCATCTCTCTGTCTTAGTGGACCTCTGTCCCCAGCCTGCATCTCTCTGTCTTAGTGGACCTCTGTCCCCAGCCTGCATCTCTCTGTCTTAGTGGACCTCTGTCCCCAGCCTGCATCTCTCTGTCTTAGTGGACCTCTGTCCCCAGCCTGCATCTCTCTGTCTTAGTGGACCTCTGTCCCCAGCCTTACTGCCTCTCTGTCTTGGTGGACCTCTGTCCCCAGCCCAGCCTGTCTTAGTGGACCTGTCTCTCTGTCTTAGTGGACCTCTGTCCCCAGCCTGCATCTCTCTGTCTTAGTGGACCTCTGTCCCCAGCCTGCATCTCTCTGTCTTAGTGGACCTCTGTCCCCAGCCTGCATCTCTCTGTCTTAGTGGACCTATGTCCCCAGCCTGCATCTCTGTCTTAGTGGACCTCTGTCCCCAGCCTTACTGCCTCTCTGTCTTAGTGGACCTCTGCCCCCAGCCTTACTGTCTCTCTGTCTTAGTCGACCTCTGTCCCCAGCCGGCATCTCTCTGTCTTAGTGGACCTCTGTCCCCAGCCTGCATCTCTCTGTCTTAGTGGACCTCTGTCCCCAGCCTTACTGCCTCTCTGTCTTGGTGGACCTCTGCCCCCAGCCTGCATCTCTCTGTCTTAGTGGACCTCTGTCCCCATCCTTACTGTCTCTCTGTCTTAGTGGACCTCTGTCCCCATCCTGCGTCTCTCTGTTTTAGTGGACCTCTGTCCCCAGCTTTACTGTCTCTCTGTCTTAGTGGACATCTGTCCCCATCCTGCGTCTCTCTGTCTTAGTTGACCTCTGTCCCCAGCCTGCATCTCTCTGTCTTAGTGGACCTCTGTCCCCAGCCTGCATCTCTCTGTCTTAGTGGACCTCTGTCCCCAGCCTTACTGTCTCTCTGTCTTAGTGGACCTCTGTCCCCAGCCTTACTGTCTCTCTGTCTTAGTGGACCTCTGTCCCCAGCCTTACTGTCTCTCTGTCTTAGTGGACCTCTGTCCCCAGCCTTACTGCCTCTCTGTCTTAGTGGACCTCTGTCCCCAGCCTTAGTGGACCTCTGTCCCCAGCCTTACCTCTGTCTTAGTGGACCTCTGTCCCCAGCCTTACTGCCTCTCTGTCTTAGTGGACCTCTGTCCCCAGCCTGCATCTCTCTGTCTTAGTGGACCTCTGTCCCCAGCCTGCATCTCTCTGTCTTAGTGGACCTCTGTCCCCAGCCTGCATCTCTCTGTCTTAGTGGACCTCTGTCCCCAGCCTGCATCTCTCTGTCTTAGTGGACCTCTGTCCCCAGCCTGCATCTCTCTGTCTTAGTGGACCTCTGTCCCCAGCCTGCATCTCTCTGTCTTAGTGGACCTCTGTCCCCAGCATTACTTCCGCTCTGTCTTAGTGGACCTCTGTCCCCAGTCCTCTGTCTTAGTGGACCTCTGTCCCCAGCCTGCATCTCTCTGTCTTAGTGGACCTCTGCCCCCAGCCTTACTGTCTCTCTGTCTTAGTGGACCTCTGTCCCCAGCCTTACTGTATCTCTGTCTTAGTGGACCTCTGTCCCCAGCCTTACTGCCTCTCTGTCTTAGTGGACCTCTGTCCCCAGCCTGCATCTCTCTGTCTTAGTGGACCTCTGTCCCCAGCCTTACTGTCTCTCTGTCTTAGTGGACCTCTGTCCCCAGCCTGCATCTCTCTGTCTTAGTCGACCTCTGTCCCCAGCCTGCATCTCTCTGTCTTAGTGGACCTCTGTCCCCAGCCTGCATCTCTCTGTCTTAGTGGACCTCTGTCCCCAGCCTGCATCTCTCTGTCTTAGTGGACCTCTGTCCCCAGCCTGCATCTCTCTGTCTTAGTGGACCTCTGTCCCCAGCCTGCATCTCTCTGTCTTAGTGGACCTCTGTCCCCAGCCTTACTGCCTCTCTGTCTTGGTGGACCTCTGTACCCAGCCTTACTGTCTCTCTGTCTTAGTGGACCTCTGTCCCCAGCCTGCATCTCTCTGTCTTAGTGGACCTCTGTCCCCAGCCTGCATCTCTCTGTCTTAGTGGACCTCTGTCCCCAGCCTGCATCTCTCTGTCTTAGTGGACCTATGTCCCCAGCCTGCATCTCTGTCTTAGTGGACCTCTGTCCCCAGCCTTACTGCCTCTCTGTCTTAGTGGACCTCTGCCCCCAGCCTTACTGTCTCTCTGTCTTAGTGGACCTCTGTCCCCAGCCTGCATCTCTCTGTCTTAGTGGCACATCTGTCCCCAGCCGGCATCTCTCTGTCTTAGTGGACCTCTGTCCCCAGCCTGCATCTCTCTGTCTTAGTGGACCTCTGTCCCCAGCCTTACTGCCTCTCTGTCTTGGTGGACCTCTGCCCCCAGCCTGCATCTCTCTGTCTTAGTGGACCTCTGTCCCCATCCTTACTGTCTCTCTGTCTTAGTGGACCTCTGTCCCCATCCTGCGTCTCTCTGTTTTAGTGGACCTCTGTCCCCAGCTTTACTGTCTCTCTGTCTTAGTGGACATCTGTCCCCATCCTGCGTCTCTCTGTCTTAGTTGACCTCTGTCCCCAGCCTGCATCTCTCTGTCTTAGTGGACCTCTGTCCCCAGCCTGCATCTCTCTGTCTTAGTGGACCTCTGTCCCCAGCCTTACTGTCTCTCTGTCTTAGTGGACCTCTGTCCCCAGCCTTACTGTCTCTCTGTCTTAGTGGACCTCTGTCCCCAGCCTTACTGTCTCTCTGTCTTAGTGGACCTCTGTCCCCAGCCTTACTGCCTCTCTGTCTTAGTGGACCTCTGTCCCCAGCCTTACTGCCTCTCTGTCTTAGTGGACCTCTGTCCCCAGCCTGCATCTCTCTGTCTTAGTGGACCTCTGTCCCCAGCCTGCATCTCTCTGTCTTAGTGGACCTCTGTCCCCAGCCTGCATCTCTCTGTCTTAGTGGACCTCTGTCCCCAGCCTGCATCTCTCTGTCTTAGTGGACCTCTGTCCCCAGCATTACTTCCGCTCTGTCTTAGTGGACCTCTGTCCCCAGCCTGCATCTCTCTGTCTTAGTGGACCTCTGTCCCCAGCCTTACTGCCTCTCTGTCTTAGTGGACCTCTGTCCCCAGCCTTACTGCCTCTCTGTCTTAGTGGACCTCTGTCCCCAGCCTGCATCTCTCTGTCTTAGTGGACCTCTGCCCCCAGCCTTACTGTCTCTCTGTCTTAGTGGACCTCTGTCCCCAGCCTTACTGTCTCTCTGTCTTAGTGGACCTCTGTCCCCAGCCTTACTGCCTCTCTGTCTTAGTGGACCTCTGTCCCCAGCCTGCATCTCTCTGTCTTAGTGGACCTCTGTCCCCAGCCTTACTGTCTCTCTGTCTTAGTGGACCTCTGTCCCCAGCCTGCATCTCTCTGTCTTAGTCGACCTCTGTCCCCAGCCTGCATCTCTCTGTCTTAGTGGACCTCTGTCCCCAGCCTGCATCTCTCTGTCTTAGTGGACCTCTGTCCCCAGCCTTACTGTCTCTCTGTCTTAGTGGACCTCTGTCCCCAGCCTTACTGTCTCTCTGTCTTAGTGGACCTCTGTCCCCAGCCTTACTGTCTCTCTGTCTTAGTGGACCTCTGTCCCCAGCCTTACTGTCTCTCTGTCTTAGTGGACCTCTGTCCCCAGCCTTACTGTCTCTGTCCCCAGCCTGCATTTCTCTGTCTTAGTGGACCTCTGTCCCCAGCCTGCATCTCTCTGTCTTAGTGGACCTCTGTCCCCAGCCTGCATCTCTCTGTCTTAGTGGACCTCTGTCCCCAGCCTGCATCACTCTGTCTTAGTGGACCTCTGTCCCCAGCCTGCATCTCTCTGTCTTAGTGGACCTCTGTCCCCAGCCTGCATCTCTCTGTCTTAGTGGACCTCTGTCCCCAGCCTGCATCTCTCTGTCTTAGTGGACCTCTGTCCCCAGCCTGCATCTCTCTGTCTTAGTGGACCTCTGTCCCCAGCCTGCATCTCTCTGTCTTAGTGGACCTCTGTCCCCAGCCTGCATCTCTCTGTCTTAGTGGACCTCTGTCCCCAGCCTGCATCTCTCTGTCTTAGTGGACCTCTGTCCCCAGCCTGCATCTCTCTGTCTTAGTGGACCTCTGTCCCCAGCCTTACTGCCTCTCTGTCTTGGTGGACCTCTGTCCCCAGCCTTACTGTCTCTCTGTCTTAGTGGACCTCTGTCCCCAGCCTGCATCTCTCTGTCTTAGTGGACCTCTGTCCCCAGCCTTACTGTCTCTCTGTCTTAGTGGACCTCTGTCCCCAGCCTGCATCTCTCTGTCTTAGTGGACCTCTGTCCCCAGCCTGCATCTCTCTGTCTTAGTGGACCTCTGTCCCCAGCCTTACTGTCTCTCTGTCTTAGTGGACCTCTGTCCCCAGCCTTACTGTCTCTCTGTCTTAGTGGACCTCTGTCCCCAGCCTTACTGTCTCTCTGTCTTAGTGGACCTCTGTCCCCAGCCTTACTGCCTCTCTGTCTTAGTGGACCTCTGTCCCCAGCCTTACTGCCTCTCTGTCTTGGTGGACCTCTGCCCCCAGCCTTACTGTCTCTCTGTCTTGGTGGACCTCTGTCCCCAGCCTTACTGTCTCTCTGTCTTAGTGGACCTCTGTCCCCAGCCTGCATCTCTCTGTCTTAGTGGACCTCTGTCCCCAGCCTGCATCTCTCTGTCTTAGTGGACCTCTGTCCCCAGCCTGCATCTCTCTGTCTTAGCGGACCTCTGTCCCCAGCCTGCATCTCTCTGTCTTAGTGGACCTCTGTCCCCAGCCTTACTGCCTCTCTGTGTTCGTGAAGTCTTAAACAGGCTGGAGCTCCACTAAGGACTACTACTACATACAGGAGTATGTATACTACTATAGAAGACTACTAGTACCACCAGGAGTATGTATACTACTATAGAGGACTACTACTACCACCAGGAGTATGTATACTACTATAGAAGACTACTACTACCACCAGGAGTATGTATACTACTATAGAGGACTACTACTACCACCAGGAGTATGTATACTACTATAGAGGACTACTACTACCACCAGGAGTATGTATACTACTATAGAGGACTACTACTACCACCAGGAGTATGTATACTACTATAGAGGACTACTACTACCACCAGGAGTATGTATACTACTATAGAAGACTACTACTACCACCAGGAGTATGTATACTACTATAGAGGACTACTACTACCACCAGGAGTATGTATACTACTATAGAGGACTACTACTACCACCAGGAGTATGTATACTACTATAGAAGACTACTACTACCACCAGGAGTATGTATACTACTATAGAAGACTACTACTACCACCAGGAGTATGTATACTACTATAGAAGACTACTACTACCACCAGGAGTATGTATACTACTATAGAAGACTACTACTACCACCAGGAGTATGTATACTACTATAGAAGACTACTACTACCACCAGGAGTATGTATACTACTATAGAAGACTACTACTACCACCAGGAGTATGTATACTACTAGAGAGGACTACTACTACCACCAGGAGTATGTATACTACTATAGAAGACTACCACCAGGAGTATGTATACTACTATAGAAGACTACTACTACCACCAGGAGTATGTATACTACTATAGAGGACTACTACTACATACAGGAGTATGTATACTACTATAGAAGACTACTACTACCACCAGGAGTATGTATACTACTATAGAAGACTACTACTACCACCAGGAGTATGTATACTACTACTACCACCATGGAAGCAGTGGGGAACACTGCTCTGCTGACTGTCGATGGGAAAGAATGTATTTTCTATTTCCAGAAGTCCGATCAGTCAATCTGAACGAAGTGCGTGTTACATGCCTGGTGGATGGGAGTGAAGACGAGAGCACTGCTCCAGATGTTTAGGGTCACTAAGGGATGAGATCTCTTAATATGACTGAAACACGTCTAACCTTTAAACACGTCTAACCTCTAAACACGTCTAACCTTTAAACACGCCTAACCTTTAAACACGCCTAACCTCTAAACACGTCTAACCTTAAACACGCCTAACCTCTAAACACGTCTAACCTTTAAACACGCCTAACCTTTAAACACGCCTAACCTCTAAACACGTCTAACCTCTAAACACGTCTAACCTTTAAACACGTCTAACCTTTAAACACGCCTAACCTTTAAACACGTCTAACCTCTAAACACGTCTAACCTCTAAACACGCCTAACCTTTAAACACGTCTCTAATAACCTCTAACCTTTAAACACGTCTCTAATAACCTCTAAACACGTCTCTAATAACCTCTAAACACGTCTCTAACCAACCTCTAAACACGTCTCTAATAACCTCTAAACACGTCTCTAATAACCTCTAAACACGTCTCTACCAACCTCTAAACACGTCTCTAATAACCTCTAAACACGTCTCTAATAACCTCTAAACACGTCTCTCAATAACCTCTAAACACGCCTCTTATCTCTAAAACGTCTCTAACCTCTAAACACGTCTCTAATAACCTCTAAACACGTCTCTAATAACCTCTAAACACGTCTCTAACCTCTAAACACGTCTCTAATAACTACCAACCTCTAAACACGTCTCTAATAACCTCTAAACACGTCTCTAATAACCTCTAAACACGTCTCTAATAACCTCTAAACACTCTAATAATAACCTCTAATAACCTCTAAACACGTCTCTAATAACCTCTAAACACGTCTCTAATAACCTCTCTACCAACCTCTAAAACGTCTCTAACCTCTAAACACGTCTCTACTAAACCCTCTAAAACCTCTAATAACCTCTAAACACGTCTCTTATAACCTCTCTAAACACGTCTCTAATAACCTCTAAACACGTCTCTAATAACCTCTAAACACGTCTCTAATCTCTAATAACCTCTAAACACGTCTCTAACCTCTAAACGTCTCTAATAACCTCTAAACACGTCTCTAATAACCTCTAAAACGTCTCTCTAAACAACCTCTAAACACGTCTCTAATAACCTCTAAACCTCTAATAACCTCTCTCTAATAACCTCTAAACACGTCTCTTAACCTCTAAACACGTCTCTAATAACCTCTAAACACGTCTCTAATAACCTCTAAACACGTCTCTAATAACCTCTAAACACGTCTCTAACCTCTAACCTCTAAACACGTCTCTAATAACCTCTAAACACGTCTCTAACCAACCTCTAAACACGTCTCTAATAACCTCTAAACACGTCTCTAATAACCTCTAAACACGTCTCTAACCTCTAAAACGTCTCTAAACACGTCTCTAATAACCTCTAAACACGTCTCTAAACCGTCTCTAATAACCTCTAAAACGTCTCTAATAACCTCTAATAACACGTCTCTAATAACCTCTAAACACGTCTCTAATAACCTCTAATAACCTCTAAACACGTCTCTACCAACCTCTAAACACGTCTCTAATAACCTCTAAACACGTCTCTAATAACCTCTAAACACGTCTCTAATAACCTCTAAACACGTCTCTAATAACCTCTAAACACGTCTCTACCAACCTCTAAACACGTCTCTAATAACCTCTAAACACGTCTCTAATAACCTCTAAACACGTCTCTAATAACCTCTAAACACGTCTCTAATAACCTCTAAACACGTCTCTAACCAACCTCTAAACACGTCTCTAAACACGTCTCTAATAACCTCTAAACACGTCTCTAATAACCTCTAAACACGTCTCTAATAACCTCTAAACACGTCTCTAATAACCTCTAAACACGTCTCTCTACCAACCTCTAAAACTAAACACGTCTCTACCAACCTCTACCAACCTCTAAACACGTCTCTAATAACCTCTAAACACGTCTCTAATAACCTCTAAACACGTCTCTACCAACCTCTAAACACGTCTCTACCAACCTCTAAACACGTCTCTAATAACCTCTAAACACGTCTCTAATAACCTCTAAACACGTCTCTACCAACCTCTAAACACGTCTCTAATAACCTCTAAACACGTCTCTACCAACCTCTAATAACCTCTAAACACGTCTCTAATAACCTCTAAACACGTCTCTAATAACCTCTAAACACGTCTCTAATAACCTCTAAACACGTCTCTACCAACCTCTCTCTACCAACCTCTAAACACGTCTCTATAACCTCTAAACACGTCTCTAACCAACCTCTAACCTCTAAACACGTCTCTAATAACCTCTAAACACGTCTCTAATAACCTCTAAACACGTCTCTAATAACCAGAGAAAACACGTCTTTAATAACCTCAAAACAGGTGTTTAATAACCTCTAAACACGTGTTTAATAACCTCAATCAACATCTACCCAGGTCTTTAATAACCTCAACACTGAACCTCTAACCCAGGTGTTTCTACCAACCTCTAAACAGGTGTTTAATAACCTCTAATAACCTCTAAACAGGTCTTTACCAACCTCTAAACACGTCTCTAATATGACCCAAACACGTTTTATAACCAGTCTAAACACTGAACATGACCAACCTCTAAAGTCATTCAACATGACCCAGGTGTTTTATGGAGCCAGTCAACATCACCCAGGTGTTTTATACCAAACACTAAACATGTCTCTAGGTGTTTTAAACAGTCATTCTAATAACATGAAACAGGTGTTTTATAACCTCTAAACACTGAACATGACCCAGGTGTTTTATAGCCAGTCAACATAACCCTAAAGGTGTTTTATAAGTCAGTCAACACTCTAACATGACCCAGGTGTTGTATGGAGCCAGTCAACAACCCAGGTGTTTAATAACCCTAGTCAACATGACTAAACAGGTGTTTTATAGTCAGTCTAAACATGGCCCAGGTGTTTTAAGTCGTCAACACTGAACATGAACCAGGTGTTTAAAGCCAGTCAACACTGAACATGACCCAGGTGTTTTATGGAGCCAGTCAACATGGCCCAGGTGTTTTATGGAGTCAGTCAACATGACCCAGGTGTTTTATAGAGCCACTGAATATGACCCAGGTGTTGTATGGAGCCAGTCAACATGACCCAGGTGTTTTATGGAGCCAGTCAACATAACCAGGTGTTTTAAACACGTCAGTCAACATGGCCCAGGTCTAAATGGAGTCAGTCAACACTGAACATGACCCAGGTGTTTATAGAGCCAGTCAACACTGAACATGACCCAAGTGTTTTATGGAGCCAGTCAACATGACCCAGGTGTTTTATGGAGTCAGTCAACATGACCCAGGTGTTTTATAGAGCCACTGAATATGACCCAGGTGTTTTATGGAGCCAGTCCATACGTCCTAGTAGTTACGAGGTCAGAATTCACTTTACACTGATAAACACTTTCTAATATGTAAACATAGTGCTCTACCAACTCTGAAAGAGGGAGGGGGATAACAATCATGTCTTTACCAGGGGGACAATAGTCTGTAAACCTGGTCTAGTTTGCTGACCTTAGCAGAGATCTAAACTCTCTCTCTCTCTCTCTGTCTCTAAACACCCACTAAAACCTCTAATAACCTCAGTAGTCTTAATAACTCTAGTAACCTCTACAGGGTGTGGGTAGGGGGTCGGAAGGGGGGAGCTCCTGAGGTTACCCAGCCTCTTGTTCTGAAGCAGGGCCATAGCAAGAGGAAACAGTCTCTAATAACCCCTGGGAACTGGAAACACGTGAAACTGAGACAGTGTAAAAGGGAGAAAACCTCTAAAGGGGGAAGGAGAAACCTCTAAAGTGGTTGGGCTCCTCCATAACGGCTCTGCATTCTGTTGTTTTATCTTCAGGTGTTCCTAAACTGGGGAACACACAAACCGTCTCTATGCAACCTCTAAAAATGTGATTCACGTAAAAAAAACAAAAAACACCAAGCTACTGGCCCCTAATAACCTGGGAAACACGCTACTGACCCCTTACCTGGGAACACACCTAAAGCTACTGCCCCCTTACCCAGGAAAACCTCAAGCTACTGGCCCCAACCTCAGGAAAACACCAAGCTACCCCCCCTAATACCTGGGAAAACACGTCAAGCTACCTAAAAACCCCTTACTAATAACACTGGGAAAACACCGCTACTGACCCCTATAACCTCTAAACACAAGCTACTGGCCCCTACCCAGGAAAACACCAAACACGCCCCTTACCTGGGAAAACACCTCTAAACACGCCCCTTAACCTCTAAACACATAACCTACTAAACCCCTACCCAGGAAAACACCAAGCTAACACGCTCCCCTACTAAAAACACCCTCTAAACTGTCCCCTTAACCTCTAGGGAAAACACCAAGCTACGTCCCCTTAACCTCAGGAAAACAAGTCTCTACTAACCTCTAAACACCAGGAAAACACTCTAAAAGCTCTACCAACCTCTAAACACGTCTCTAAAAACCTCAAACTACTGACCCCTTAACCCGGGAAAACCTCTAAACACTGTCCCTTACCTGGGAAAACCTCTAAACACGCCCTCTACCCAGGAAAACCTCTAAAGCTACTGGCCCTAATAACCTGGGAAAACACCTAAAGCTACGGCCCTCTACCAACCAGGAAAACACCAAGCTAACTGTCCCCTTATAACCAGGAAAACACCAAACACTGGCCCCTAATAACAGGAAAACCTCTAAACTACTAAACACCCTACCCAGGAAAACACTAAACACGCCTCTAATAACCTGGGAAAACACGTCTCTAAAACCCTTAACCCAGGGAAAACACCAAGCTAAACTGGCCCCTTACCCAGGAAAACCTCTAAACACGTCTCTACCCAGGAAAACACTCTAAAGCTACTAAACCCCTTACCCAGGAAAACTAAACAAGTCTCTACCCCTCTAAACAGGAAAACTAATACTCTAAACCCCTTACCGGGAAAACACTCTAAGCTACTGGCCCCTTAACCTGGGAAAACACCGCTCTGGCCCCTCTACCCAGGAAAACACCAAGCTCTGGCCCTTACCCAGGAAAACACGTCTCTAATAACCTCAGGAAAACACCAACCTACTAAACCCCTCTACCCAAAAACACGTCTACTGGCCAACCTTAAACACCAGGAAAACACCAAGTCTACTGGCCCCTTAACCTCAGGAAAACACGTCAAGCAACCTCTAAACAACTCTACCCAGGTGTTTTACCCCTACCCAGGAAAACACCAAACTACTGGCCCCTTACCTGGGAAAACACCAACCTCTAAACCCCTACCCAGGAAAACACGTCTCTACTGGCCCCTTACCTGGGAAAACACAAGCTCTGGCCAACCTCTACCCAGGAAAACCTCTAAACACGCCTCTTACCTGGGAAAACACCAAACTACTGGCCCCTAATAACCTCTAAAACACCAAGCTACTAAACCCCTCTACCAACGGGAAAACACGTCAAGCTACTAACCCCTTACCTCTAAACACGTCTCTACCAACCTCTAAACAGGTCTCTAAGCTACTGGCCCCTACCCAAAAACACCAATAACCTTACCTAAAACACTAAACACGCCCCTCTACCTCTAAACACGCTACTGACCCCTTAACCCAGGAAAACACGTCAAGCTACTAACCCCTTACCTGGGAAAACTCTAAGCTACGTCCCCTTACGCAGAGGGAAAGCCCTAAAGCTACTGTCTAAACCGTCTGTACCTCTGGGAAAACACTAAACTACTCCCCTTATAACCTCTAAACACGTCTAACTGGCCCCTTACCCAGGAAAACACGTCTCTACTAACCTCTAAACACCTGGGAAAACACCAAGCTACTGAACAGGAAAACACGTCTACTAACCCTTACCCTCTAAAACACTAAACACGTCCCCAACCTGGGAAACACGCTACTCCCTTAACCTGGGAAAACACGTCTCAAACTACTGCCTAATAACCTCTAAACACGTCAATCTACTGCCTCTTAACCAGGAAAACACCAAGCTACTGCCCTAATAACCCAGGAAAACACGCTCTGTCCCCCAACCTCTAAAACGTCACCAAGCTACTGCCCCCTAATAACCCAAACGTCTCACCAAGCTACTGGCCTAAAACCAGGAAAACACCAAACTACTGTCCCCTTACCTGGGAAAACACCAAGCTAAACCCCCTTAACCTGGGAAAACACTCTAAAACCTACTGCCCCTAACCAGGAGGAAACACGTCAAGCTAATAACAACCTAAAACCTTACCCAGGAAAACACAAGACCCTCTGTCCCCTAAACACCTGGGAAAACACCAAGCTACTGTCCCATACCTGGTAAAACTCTAAACACGTCTACTGTCCCATTACCTCTAAACACGCTCTGTCCCTTACCTGGGAAAACACCAAACTAATCTCTACCAACCCGGGAAACACACCAATAACTCCCCTTACCAGGAAAACTCTAAACACTGCCCCTTACCTCAGGAAAACCTCTAAACACTGTCCCTTACCCGGGAAACAGTCAAGCTACTGTCCCTTACCTGGTAAAACCTAAAATGTCCCATTAAAACACGCACCAAGCTACTGTCCCCTTACCTAAACAGCACCAAGCTACTAAAACACCCCTTTTAGGAAAACATCTAACTACTGTAAACACCCTTAACTGGGAAAACAGTCAAGCTAACATGACCCAGGTGTTTTACCTGGGAAAGTCACCAAGCTACTGTCCCTTACCTGGGAAAACACCAAGCTACTGACCCCTTACCCTGAGAAAACACCAAGGTGCTACTGTCTCAACCCTGAACATGACCTACTGTTTTACCTGGGAAAGCATTCAACATGACCAGGTGTTTTACCTGGGAAAGTCAGCTACAACCTGGGACTCAGGTGTTTTATGTCCCAACATTACCCTGGGAAAGCAGTCAAGCTACTGCCCCATGACCCAGGTGACCTATGGAGCCCCAGTCAACACTGAACATGACCCAGGTGTTTTATGGAAAGCACCAAGCTACTAAACACCCCAGGTGTTTTAGGAGTCAGTACCAAGCTACAGGTCCCTTATGGACCAGTCAACACTGAAAACCCAGGTGTTTACTGCCCCAACCCAGGAAAATGACCCAGGTGTTTTATGGAGCCAGTCAACATTGCCCAGGTGTTTTATGGCCCCCTGAACATGACCCAGGAAACACCAAGCTACTGCCCCATTCAACATGACCCAGGTGAAACACCAAGCCTACTGTCAACCTGACCCAGGAAAGGTCAAACACTGCCAGTCAACATGACCCAGGTGTTTTAGGCCAGTCAACACTGGCCCAGGTGTTTTTATGGAAAACAGTCAACACTGAACATGACCCAGGTGTTGTATGGCTACTGCCAGTCAACATGAAAGCCCAGGTACTTTACACCAGGAAAACAGTCAAATGACTGTGTTTTACCTGGGAAAAACATGGCTACTGTCCCCCTTACCCAGGAAAACAGTCAACACTACTGACCCAGGTGTTTATAGGAGCCACCAACACTGCCCCCCTTACCCAGGTGTTTTACTGCCCCCTACCCAGGTCACAAGCCCAGGTACCCAGGGAGTCAGTCAAATGACCCAGGTACCCAGGAAAGCCACTGAATATGCCCTTACCCAGGTGTTGTATGGAGCCCCCACTCAGGAAAGCACCCTAGGTGTTTTATGGAGGAAAACATGACCCAAGGGAGTCAGTACATGACCCAGGTGTTTACCCAGGGAAAGTCAACACTGAACATGCCCAGGTGTTTTAGGAGCCAGTCATTCACCAAGCTACTGTTTTGACCCAGGAAATGCACCAAGCTACTGCAACTGACCCAGGTGTTTTTAGCCATTTACAGGTTTTACATTTAACAGACGCTCCCAGAGTGACTTACAAGCACCATGAAATGACCCAGGTGTTTTACTGGCCCCTTACCCAGGAAAACATGACTACTGGTGTTTTACCCAGGAAAACACCAAGCACTGGCCCATGACCCAGGTGTTTTATGGAGCCAGTCCATACCCTGGAAAACACCAAGCTACTGACCCCTTACCCAGGAAAACACCAAGCTACTGGCCCCTTACCTGGGAAAACACCAAGCTACTGTCCCCTTACCTGGAAAACACCAAGCTACTGCCCCTTAGGGGAGGAAAACACTGAGACAATCTGTGTACCTGGGAAAACACCAAGCTACTGCCCCCTTACCCTGGGTTTGCTGACCACCAAGCTACTGTCCTCCTTCCAGGAAAACACCTCAGTAGTCTTAATGTACTCTCCCTAAGTGACCCAGGGAAAGCACCAAGCTACTGCCCCTTACCCAGGAAAACACCAAGCTACTGCAGTGTGAACATGAGGAGGTGCTTACCCAGGAAAACACCAAGCTACTGCCCCTTGGGAACCAGGAAAGCACCAAGCTACTGAACCCAGGAAAGCACCAAGCTACTGTCCCTTACCCAGGAAAACAGTCAAGCTACTGGCCCCCTTACCCAGGAAAGCACCAAGCTAGGCCCCCTTACCCAGGAAACACCAAGCTACTGTCCCCTGACCCAGGAAATCACCAAGCTACTGCCCATTACTGTTGTTTTATCTTCAAGCTACTTCCCTAAACCAGGAAAACAATCATGTCAAGCTACAATAGGCCCCTGCAAAACCCCTTACGTAAGGAAAACACCAAGCTACTGGCCCCTTACCCAGGAAAACACCAAGCTACTGTCCCCTTACCCTGGGAAAACACCAAGCTACTGGCCCCTTACCCAGGAAAACACCAAGCTACTGGCCCCTTACCTGGGAAAACACCAAGCTACTGTCCCTTACCTGGGAAAACACCAAGCTACTGGCCCCTTACCAGGAAAACACCAAGCTACTGTCCCTTACCTGGGAAAACACCAAGCTACTGGCCCCTTACCCAGGAAAACACCAAGCTACTGCCCCTTACCCAGGAAAACACCAAGCTACTGCCCCTTACCTGGGAAAACACCAAGCTACTGGCCCCTTACCTGGGAAAGCACCAAGCTACTGTCCCCTTACCTGGGAAAACACCAAACTACTGCCCCCCTTACCCAGGAAAACACCAAGCTACTGCCCCTTACCCAGGAAAACACCAAGCTACTGCCCCCTTACCCAGGAAAACACCAAGCTACTGTCCCCTTACCCAGGAAAACACCAAGCTACTGCCCCTTACCCAGGAAAACACCAAGCTACTGCCCCCTTACCCAGGAAAGCACCAAGCTACTGCCCCCCTTACCCAGGAAAGCACCAAGCTACTGGCCCCTTAACCAGGAAAACACCAAGCTACTGTCCCCTTACCTGGGAAAACACCAAGCTACTGCCCCTTACCCTGGGAAAACACCAAGCTACTGCCCCTTACCCAGGAAAGCACCAAGCTACTGCCCCTGACCCAGGAAAGCACCAAGCTACTGGCCCCTTACCCAGGAAAACACCAAGCTACTGTCCCCTTACCTGGGAAAAAACCAAGCTACTGCCCCCCTTACCCAGGAAAACACCAAGCTACTGTCCCCTTACCCAGGAAAACACCAAGCTACTGCCCCTTACCCAGGAAAACACCAAGCTACTGCCCCCTTACCAGGAAAACACCAAGCTACTGTCCCTTACCTGGAAAGCACCAAGCTACTGCCCCCTTACCCAGGAAAACACCAAGCTACTGCCCCTTACCCAGGAAAACACCAAGCTACTGACCCCTTACCCAGGAAAACACCAAGCTACTGTCCCCTACCCAGGAAAACACTGTTACTGCCCCTTACCCAGGAAAGCACCAAGCTACTGTCCCTTACCCAGGAAACACCAAGCTACTGCCCCTTACCCAGGAAAACACCAAGCTACTGCCCCTTACCCAGGAAAACACCAAGCTACTGCCCCCTTACCCAGGAAAACACCAAGCTACTGCCCCTTACCCAGGAAAGCACCAAGCTACTGTCCCCTTACCCAGGAAAACACCAAGCTACTGCCCCTTACCTGGGAAACACCAAGCTACTGCCCCTTACCCAGGAAAACACCAAGCTACTGTCCCCTTACCCAGGAAAACACCAAGCTACTGTCCCCTTACTGGGAAAACACCAAGCTACTGCCCCTTACCCAGGAAAACACCAAGCTACTGTCCCTTACCTGGGAAAACACCCTTACCCCCAGGAAAACACCAAGCTACTGCCCCCTTACCCAGGAAAACACCAAGCTACTGCCCCTTACCCAGGAAACACCAAGCTACTGCCCCTTACCCAGGAAAACACCAAGCTACTCCCCCTTACCCAGGAAAACACAAGCTACTGCCCCTTACCCAGGAAAACACCAAGCTACTGCCCCTTACCCAGGAAAACACCAAGCTACTGCCCCCTTACCCAGGAAAACACCAAGCTACTGCCCCTTACCCAGGAAAACACCAAGCTACTGTCCCTTACCTGGGAAAACACCAAGCTACTGGCCCCTTACCAGGAAAACACCAAGCTACTGCCCCCTTACCCAGGAAAACACCAAGCTACTGTCCCCTTACCTGGGAAAACACCAAGCTACTGCCCCTTACCTGGGAAAACACCAAGCTACTGTCCCCTTACCTGGGAAAACACCAAGCTACTGCGGCCCCCTTACCCAGGAAAACACCAAGCTACTGCCCCCTTACCCAGGAAAACACCAAGCTACTGTCCCCTTACCTGGGAAAGCACCAAGCTACTGTCCCTTACCTGGGAAAGCACCAAGCTACTGTCCCCTTACCTGGGAAAACACCAAGCTACTGTCCCCTTACCTGGGAAAGCACCAAGCTACTGGCCCCTTACCCAGGAAAACACCAAGCTACTGCCCCCTTACCCAGGAAAACACCAAGCTACTGCCCCCTTACCCAGGAAAACACCAAGCTACTGTCCCTTACCCAGGGAAAGCACCAAGCTACTGCCCCTTACCCAGGAAAACACCAAGCTACTGCCCCTTACCCAGGAAAACACCAAGCTACTGCCCCCTTACCCAGGAAAACACCAAGCTACTGCCCCCTTACCCAGGAAAGCACCAAGCTACTGCCCCCTTACCCAGGAAAGCACCAAGCTACTGCCCCTTACCCAGGAAAACACCAAGCTACTGTCCCCTTACCCAGGAAAACACCAAGCTACTGTCCCCTTACCCAGGAAAACACCAAGCTACTGCCCCCTTACCCAGGAAAACACCAAGCTACTGCCCCTTACCCAGGAAAGCACCAAGCTACTGTCCCCTTACCCAGGAAAGCACCAAGCTACTGTCCCTTACCCAGGAAAGCACCAAGCTACTGCCCCCTTACCCAGGAAAACACCAAGCTACTGCCCCTTACCAGGAAAACACCAAGCTACTGTCCCTTACCCAGGAAAACACCAAGCTACTGCCCCCTTACCCAGGAAAACACCAAGCTACTGCCCCTTACCCAGGAAAACACCAAGCTACTGCCCCTTACCCAGGAAAACACCAAGCTACACCCCTTACCCAGGAAAGCACCAAGCATTTACTAACAGACGCCCTTACCCAGGAAAAGCACCAAGCTACTGCCCCCTTACCCAGGAAAGCACCAAGCTACTGGCCCCTTACCCAGGAAAACACCAAGCTACTGGCCCCTTACCCAGGAAAACACCAAGCTACTGGCCCCTTACCCAGGAAAACACCAAGCTACTGTCCCCTTACCCAGGAAAACACCAAGCTACTGCCCCTTACCCAGGAAAACACCAAGCTACTGTCCCCTTACCCAGGAAAACACCAAGCTACTGCCCCCTTACCTGGGAAAACACCAAGCTACTGGCCCCTTACCCAGGAAAACACCAAGCTACTGTCCCTTACCCAGGAAAAAACCAAGCTACTGCCCCCTTACCCAGGAAAACACCAAGCTACTGTCCCTTACCCAGGAAAACACCAAGCTACTGTCCCCTTACCCAGGAAAGCACCAAGCTACTGCCCCCTTACCCAGGAAAATACCAAGCTACTGCCCCTTACCCAGGAAAACACCAAGCTACTGCCCCCTTACCCAGGAAAGCACCAAGCTACTGCCCCCTTACCCAGGAAAGCACCAAGCTACTGTCCCTTACCCAGGAAAACACCAAGCTACTGCCCCCTTACCCAGGAAAGCACCAAGCTACTGCCCCCCTTACCCAGGAAAGCACCAAGCTACTGCCCCTGACCCAGGAAAGCACCAAGCTACTGCCCCTTACCCAGGAAAGCACCAAGCTACTGGCCCCTTACCCAGGAAAACACCAAGCTACTGCCCCTTACCCAGGAAAACACCAAGCTACTGTCCCCTTACCCAGGAAAACACCAAGCTACTGGCCCCTTACCCAGGAAAACACCAAGCTACTGTCCCCTTACCCAGGAAAACACCAAGCTACTGACCCCTTACCCAGGAAAACACCAAGCTACTGTCCCCTTACCTGGGAAAACACCAAGCTACTGTCCCCTTACCTGGGAAAACACCAAGCTAATGCCCCTTACCCAGGAAAACACCAAGCTACTGCCCCCTTACCCAGGAAAACACCAAGCTACTGTCCCCTTTCCTGGGAAAGCACCAAGCTACTGTCCCTTACCCGGGAAAGCACCAAGCTACTGTCCCCTTACCTCGGAAAACACCAAGCTACTGTCCCCTTACCTGGGAAAACACCAAGCTACCGGCCCCCTTACCCTGGAAAACACCAAGCTACTGTCCCCTTACCTGGGAAAAAACCAAGCTACTGCCCCCTTACCCAGGAAAACACCAAGCTACTGTCTCCTTACCCAGGAAAACACCAAGCTACTGTCCCCTTACCCAGGAAAGCACCAAGCTACTGCCCCCCTTACCCAGGAAAACACCAAGCTACTCTCCCCTTACCCAGGAAAGCACCAAGCTACTCTCCCCTTACCCAGGAAAGCACCAAGCTACTGTCCCCTTACCCAGGAAAGCACCAAGCTACTGTCCCCTTACCCAGGAAAGCACCAAGCTACTGCCCCCCTTACCCGGGAAAACACCAAGCTACTGCCCCCTACCCAGGAAAGCACCAAGCTACTGCCCCTGACCCAGGAAAGCACCAAGCTACTGCCCCCTTACCCAGGAAAGCACCAAGCTACTGCCCCTGACCCAGGAAAACACCAAGCTACTGTCCCCTTTCCTGGGAAAGCACCAAGCTACTGCCCCTGACCTGGGAAAGCACAGCTACTGTCCCCTTACCAGGAAAACACCAAGCTACTGACCCCTTACCCTGGAAAACACCAAGCTACTGTCCCTTACCTGGGAAAACACCAAGCTACTGTCCCCTTACCCAGGAAACACCAAGCTACTGTCCCTTACCTGGGAAAACACCAAGCTACTGTCCCCTTACCAGGAAAACACCAAGCTAATGCCCCCTTACCCAGGAAAACACCAAGCTACTGCCCCCTTACCCAGGAAAACACCAAGCTACTGCCCCCTTACCCAGGAAAACACCAAGCTACTGTCCCCTTTCCTAGGAAAGCACCAAGCTACTGTCCCTTACCCGGGAAAGCACCAAGCTACTGTCCCCTTACCTGGGAAAACACCAAGCTACTGTCCCCTTACCTGGGAAAACACCAAGCTACCGGCCCCCTTACCCTGGAAAACACCGAACAACAGAAAGGGACGTTCAACCATCGAAGAGGTGCAAATATGATGAGAACTACATTGATTTGGGGTTCACTTATATTGGGAGTAGTGCCTTTCCTCAGCCACTGTGTGTAATATGTGCAAACGTACTATCTCACAACTCAATGAAACCTTCACTCCTGCGCAGACATTTAGAAACAAAACATGCCAATTTGAAAAATAAGCCACAGGAGTTTTTTGAGTGAGAATAAAGACATTTGAGTAGTAAGACATGTATAAAAGCAACAGGTACCATTAATAAGAAGGAACTAGAAGTGTCTTATATGGTGAGCTACCGAGTGGCTGGGACAGGCAACTATTGTGGAGGACTTCATTCTTTCTGTTGGCTGGGACAATACTGGGGAAAAAGGCCCCAAAAAAAACAATAGACAATATCTCCATCAAACATCACTGTTTCCCGACACATCAGTGACATGGCAGGAGATTAGAAACAATTACTGCTTCACACAACAGCCAGTGAATTATATGCATTACAGCTGGATGAGTCAACAGGCCTGGCACAGCTCCTGGTATATGTCTGTTACAGCTGGATGAGTCAACAGGGCCTGGCACAGCTCCTGGTATATGTCTGTTACAGCTGGATGAGTCAACAGGGCCTGGCACAGCTCCTGGTATATGTCTGTTACAGCTGGATGAGTCAACAGGTCTGGCACAGCTCCTGGTATATGTCTGTTACAGCTGGATGAGTCAACAGACCAGGCACAGCTCCTGGTATATGTCTGTTACAGCTGGATGAGTCAACAGACGTGGAGGGCCTGGCACAGCTCCTGGTATATGTCTGTTACAGCTGGATGAGTCAACAGACCTGGCACAGCTCCTGGTATATGTCTGTTACAGCTGGATGAGTCAACAGGCCTGGCACAGCTCCTGGTATATGTCTGTTACAGCTGGATGAGTCAACAGACCTGGCACAGCTCCTGGTATATGTCTGTTACAGCTGGATGAGTTGGGTACACTGCAGCATCCACCGAGAGGCTCTTGGGTACACTGCAGCATCCACCGAGAGGCTCTTGGGTACACTGCAGCATCCACCGAGAGGCTCTTGGGTACACTGCAGCATCCACCGAGAGGCTCTTGGGTAGACTGCAGCATCCACCCAGAGGCTCTTGGGTACACTGTAGCATCCACCGAGAGGCTCTTGGGTAGACTGCAGCATCCACCCAGAGGCTCTTGGGTACACTGTAGCATCCACCGAGAGGCTCTTGGGTACACTGCAGCATCCACCCAGGCTCTTGGATACACTGCAACATCCCCCGAGAGGCTCTTGGGTACACTGCAGCATCCACCGAGAGGCTCTTAGATCCACTGCAGCATTCACCGAGAGGCTCTTGCTGTACACTGCATGCATCCACGAGAGGCATTAAAACATTTTTGAAAAACATTTACCGACAGGTGATAGAGTTTCTCAGCAAGACTGAGGTTCTGCTCTGAATGATCTGTCTGCATTAACAAGGACAACACACAGGTTGGAACTATATTCTGTCTGACAAAATTGAGGACATGATTACAGGTTGGAGCTCTTCTCTGTCTGCATTAACAAGGACAACACACAGGTTGGAGCTCTTCTCTGTCTGCATTAACAAGGACAACACACAGGTTGGAGCTCTTCTCTGTCTGCATTAACAAGAACAACACACAGGTTGTAGCTCTTCTCTGTCTGCATTAACAAGGACAACACACAGGTTGGAGCTCCTCTCTGTCTGCATTAACAAGGACAACACACAGGTCTTTCCATCATTGTATGATTTTTTTGTGTGAAAATGAACTCAAGCTTACGGACCATGTCAAATGTGATATAGTGAAGCACCTGAGTGAGTTGGGTGCTCAATTACCCAGGTAATTTCCTGAAACAGATGACAAACACAACTGGATATGTTATCCCTTTTCATGCCCTGCCTCCAGTCCACTTACTGATATCTGAACAAGAGAGCCTCATTGAAATTGCAACAAGCGGTTCTGTGAAAATGTAATTTAATCAGAAGCCACTGCCAGATTTCTGGATTGGGCTGCGCTCAGAGTATCCTGCCTTGGCAAATCCTGCTGTTTAAAACACTGATGCCCTTTATATTATTTGTGCCCTTTGTCACTTCCTACGAGCCGCCGAGGTATTGTGTGGTGATTGAATAGAGGGAATAGAGGGGGTACGCAGCTGGAGGTTGAATAGAGGGGGTCGCAGCTGGAGGTTGAATAAGGACAACACAGCTGGAGGTTGAATAGAGGCTCTTCGCAGCTGGAGGTTGAATAGAGGACAACGCAGCTGGAGGTTGAATAGAGGGGGTAGGCAGCTGGAGGTTGAATAGAGGGGGTAGGCAGCTGGAGGTTGAATAGAGGGGGTAGGCAGCTGGAGGTTGAATAGAGGGGTAGGCAGCTGGAGGTTGAATAGAGGGTTGAATAGAGGGGGTACGCAGCTGGAGGTTGAATAGAGGGGGTAGGCAGCTAGGCAGCTGGAGGTTGAATAGAGGGGGTAGGCAGCTGGAGGTTGAATAGAGGGGTAGGCAGCTGGAGGTTGAATAGAGGGGGTACGCAGCTGGAGGTTGAATAGAGGGGGTGGGCAGCTGGAGGTTGAATAGAGGGGGTAGGCAGCTGGAGGTTGAATAGAGGGGGTAGGCAGCTGGAGGTTGAATAGAGGGGGTAGGCAGCTGGAGGTTGAATAGAGGGGGTTGAATAGAGGGGGTAGAATAGAGGGGGTAGGCAGCTGGAGGTTGAATAGAGGGGGTTGAATAGAGAGGTTGAATAGAGGGGGTAGGCAGCTGGAGGTTGAATAGAGGGGGTAGGCAGCTGGAGGTTGAATAGAGGGGGTACGCAGCTGGAGGTTGAATAGAGCTCTTCTCAGCTGGAGGTTGAATAGAGGGGTACGCAGCTGGAGGTTGAATAGAGGGGGTAGGCAGCTGGAGGTTGAATAGAGGGGTAGGCAGCTGGAGGTTGAATAAGGGGTACGCAGCTGGAGGTTGAATAGAGGGGGTACGCAGCTGGAGGTTGAATAGAGGGGGTAGGCAGCTGGAGGTTGAATAGAGGGGTAGGCAGCTGGAGGTTGAATAGAGGGGTAGGCAGCTGGAGGTTGAATAGAGGGGTAGGCAGCTGGAGGTTGAATAGAGGGGGTAGGCAGCTGGAGGTTGAATAGTTGGGGGTAGGCAGCTGGAGGTTGAATAGAGGGGTAGGCAGCTGGAGGTTGAATAGAGGGGTAGGCAGCTGGAGGTTGAATAGAGGGGGGTAGGTTGAATAGCTGGAGGTTGAATAGAGGGGGTAGGCAGCTGGAGGTTGAATAGAGGGGGTAGGCAGCTGGAGGTTGAATAGAGGGGGTAGGCAGCTGGAGGTTGAATAGAGGGGTACGCAGCTGGAGGTTGAATAGAGGGGGTAGGCAGCTGGAGGTTGAATAGAGGGGGTAGGCAGCTGGAGGTTGAATAGAGGGGGTAGGCAGCTGGAGGTTGAATAGAGGGGATAGGCAGCTGGAGGTTGAATAGAGGGGGTAGGCAGCTGGAGGTTGAATAGAGGGGGTAGGCAGCTGGAGGTTGAATAGAGGGGGCGCAGCTGGAGGTTGAATAGAGGGGGTAGGCAGCTGGAGGTTGAATATAGAGGGGTAGGCAGCTGGAGGTTGAATAGAGGGGTAGGCAGCTGGAGGTTGAATAGAGGGGTAGGCAGCTGGAGGTTGAATAGAGGGGGTTGCAGCTGGAGGTTGTACAATAGAGGGGGTAGGCAGCTGGAGGTTGAATAGGGGGTAGGCAGCTGGAGGTTGAATAGAGGGGTTGAGCTGGAGGTTGAATAGAGGGGTAGGCAGCTGGAGGTTGAATAGAGGGGGTTGAATGGAGGTTGAATAGAGGGGTACGCAGCTGGAGGTTGAATAGAGGGGTAGGCAGCTGGAGGTTGAATAGAGGGGGTACGCAGCTGGAGGTTGAATAGAGGGGGTACGCAGCTGGAGGTTGAATAGAGGGGGTAGGCAGCTGGAGGTTGAATAGAGGGGGTACGCAGCTGGAGGTTGAATAGAGGGGGTAGGCAGCTGGAGGTTGAATAGAGGGGTAGGCAGCTGGAGGTTGAATAGAGGGGTAGGCAGCTGGAGGTTGAATAGAGGGGGTAGGCAGCTGGAGGTTGAATAGAGGGGGTAGGCAGCTGGAGGTTGAATAGAGGGGGTACGCAGCTGGAGGTTGAATAGAGGGGGTAGGCAGCTGGAGGTTGAATAGAGGGGTAGGCAGCTGGAGGTTGAATAGAGGGGGTACGCAGCTGGAGGTTGAATAGAGGGGATAGGCAGCTGGAGGTTGAATAGAGGGGGTAGGCAGCTGGAGGTTGAATAGAGGGGGTAGGCAGCTGGAGGTTGAATAGAGGGGGTAGGCAGCTGGAGGTTGAATAGAGGGGTAGGCAGCTGGAGGTTGAATAGAGGGGTAGGCAGCTGGAGGTTGAATAGAGGGGTTGAATAGAGGGGGTAGAATAGAGGGGGTAGGCAGCTGGAGGTTGAATAGAGGGGGTTGAATAGAGAGGTTGAATAGAGGGGTAGGCAGCTGGAGGTTGAATAGAGGGGGTAGGCAGCTGGAGGTTGAATAGAGGGGGTACGCAGCTGGAGGTTGAATAGAGGGGGTAGGCAGCTGGAGGTTGAATAGAGGGGGGTGACGCAGCTGGAGGTTGAATAGAGGGGGTAGGCAGCTGGAGGTTGAATAGAGGGGTAGGCAGCTGGAGGTTGAATAGAGGGGTACGCAGCTGGAGGTTGAATAGAGGGGGTACGCAGCTGGAGGTTGAATAGAGGGGGTAGGCAGCTGGAGGTTGAATAGAGGGGGTAGGCAGCTGGAGGTTGAATAGAGGGGGTAGGCAGCTGGAGGTTGAATAGAGGGGTAGGCAGCTGGAGGTTGAATAGAGGGGGTAGGCAGCTGGAGGTTGAATAGAGGGGGTAGGCAGCTGGAGGTTGAATAGAGGGGTAGGCAGCTGGAGGTTGAATAGAGGGGGTAGGCAGCTGGAGGTTGAATAGAGGGGGTAGGCAGCTGGAGGTTGAATAGAGGGGGTAGGCAGCTGGAGGTTGAATAGAGGGGGTAGGCAGCTGGAGGTTGAATAGAGGGGTAGGCAGCTGGAGGTTGAATAGAGGGGGTACGCAGCTGGAGGTTGAATAGAGGGGGTACGCAGCTGGAGGTTGAATAGAGGGGGTACGCAGCTGGAGGTTGAATAGAGGGGGTTGAGAGGGGGTAGAATAGAGGGGTAGGCAGCTGGAGGTTGAATAGAGGGGGTAGGCAGCTGGAGGTTGAATAGAGGGGTTGAATAGAGCTGGGGTTGAATAGAGGGGGTAGGCAGCTGGAGGTTGAATAGAGGGGTTGAATAGAGAGGTTGAATAGAGGGGTAGGCAGCTGGAGGTTGAATAGAGGGGTAGGCAGCTGGAGGTTGAATAGAGGGGTAGGCAGCTGGAGGTTGAATAGAGGGGATAGGCAGCTGGAGGTTGAATAGAGGGGTAGGCAGCTGGAGGTTGAATAGAGGGGGTAGGCAGCTGGAGGTTGAATAGAGGGGGTACGCAGCTGGAGGTTGAATAGAGGGGGTAGGCAGCTGGAGGTTGAATAGAGCGGGTAGGCAGCTGGAGGTTGAATAGAGGGGGTACGCAGCTGGAGGTTGAATAGAGGGGTAGGCAGCTGGAGGTTGAATAGGGGGTACGCAGCTGGAGGTTGAATAGAGGGGTAGGCAGCTGGAGGTTGAATAGAGGGGGTACGCAGCTGGAGGTTGAATAGAGGGGGTACGCAGCTGGAGGTTGAATAGAGGGGTACGCAGCTGGAGGTTGAAAAGAGGGGGTAGGCAGCTGGAGGTTGAATAGAGGGGGTAGGCAGCTGGAGGTTGAATAGAGGGGGTAGGCAGCTGGAGGTTGAATAGAGGGGTAGGCAGCTGGAGGTTGAATAGAGGGGTAGGCAGCTGGAGGTTGAATAGAGGGGGTAGGCAGCTGGAGGTTGAATAGAGGGGGTAGGCAGCTGGAGGTTGAATAGAGGGGATAGGCAGCTGGAGGTTGAATAGAGGGGTAGGCAGCTGGAGGTTGAATAGAGGGGTACGCAGCTGGAGGTTGAATAGAGGGGATAGGCAGCTGGAGGTTGAATAGAGGGGGTAGGCAGCTGGAGGTTGAATAGAGGGGTTGAATAGAGGTAGAATAGAGGGGGTAGGCAGCTGGAGGTTGAATAGAGGGGGTTGAATAGAGAGGTTGAATAGAGGGGTAGGCAGCTGGAGGTTGAATAGAGGGGGTACGCAGCTGGAGGTTGAATAGATGGGGGATAGGCAGCTGGAGGTTGAATAGAGGGGGTAGGCAGCTGGAGGTTGAATAGAGGGGTACGCAGCTGGAGGTTGAATAGAGGGGTACGCAGCTGGAGGTTGAATAGAGGGTAGGCAGCTGGAGGTTGAATAGAGGGGGTAGGCAGCTGGAGGTTGAATAGAGGGGTTGCAGCTGGAGGTTGAATAGAGGGGGTACGCAGCTGGAGGTTGAATAGAGGGGGTAGGCAGCTGGAGGTTGAATAGAGGGGTTGAGCTGGAGGTTGAATAGAGGGGGTAGGCAGCTGGAGGTTGAATAGAGGGGTACGCAGCTGGAGGTTGAATAGAGGGGGTACGCAGCTGGAGGTTGAATAGAGGGGGTACGCAGCTGGAGGTTGAATAGAGGGGGTACGCAGCTGGAGGTTGAATAGAGGGGGTACGCAGCTGGAGGTTGAATAGAGGGGTAGGCAGCTGGAGGTTGAATAGAGGGGGTAGGCAGCTGGAGGTTGAATAGAGGGGTAGGCAGCTGGAGGTTGAATAGGGAGGGGGTAGGCAGCTGGAGGTTGAATAGAGGGGATAGGCAGCTGGAGGTTGAATAGAGGGGGTAGGCAGCTGGAGGTTGAATAGAGGGGTAGGCAGCTGGAGGTTGAATAGAGGGGGTAGGCAGCTGGAGGTTGAATAGAGGGGGTAGGCAGCTGGAGGTTGAATAGAGGGGGGGTAGGCAGCTGGAGGTTGAATAGAGGGGTAGGCAGCTGGAGGTTGAATAGAGGGGTAGGCAGCTGGAGGTTGAATAGAGGGGTAGGCAGCTGGAGGTTGAATAGAGGGGTAGGCAGCTGGAGGTTGAATAGAGGGGGTAGGCAGCTGGAGGTTGAATAGAGGGGGTAGGCAGCTGGAGGTTGAATAGAGGGGTTGAATAGAGCTGGGGTAGAATAGAGGGGGTAGGCAGCTGGAGGTTGAATAGAGGGGTAGGCAGCTGGAGGTTGAATAGAGGGGTTGAATAGAGCTGGGGTAGAATAGAGGGGTAGGCAGCTGGAGGTTGAATAGAGGGGGTTGAATAGAGAGGTTGAAAGAGGGGTAGGCAGCTGGAGGTTGAATAGAGGGGGTACGCAGCTGGAGGTTGAATAGAGGGGGTACGCAGCTGGAGGTTGAATAGAGGGGATAGGCAGCTGGAGGTTGAATAGAGGGGGTAGGCAGCTGGAGGTTGAATAGAGGGGGTACGCAGCTGGAGTTTGAATAGAGGGGTACGCAGCTGGAGGTTGAATAGAGCGGGTAGGCAGCTGGAGGTTGAATAGAGGGGGTACGCAGCTGGAGGTTGAATAGAGGGGGTACGCAGCTGGAGGTTGAATAGAGGGGTACGCAGCTGGAGGTTGAATAGAGGGGTACGCAGCTGGAGGTTGAATAGAGGGGGTACGCAGCTGGAGGTTGAATAGAGGGGGTACGCAGCTGGAGGTTGAATAGAGGGGGTAGGCAGCTGGAGGTTGAATAGAGGGGGTAGGCAGCTGGAGGTTGAATAGAGGGGGTAGGCAGCTGGAGGTTGAATAGAGGGGGTAGGCAGCTGGAGGTTGAATAGAGGGGGTAGGCAGCTGGAGGTTGAATAGAGGGGGTAGGCAGCTGGAGGTTGAATAGAGGGGATAGGCAGCTGGAGGTTGAATAGAGGGGGTAGGCAGCTGGAGGTTGAATAGAGGGGATAGGCAGCTGGAGGTTGAATAGAGGGGTAGGCAGCTGGAGGTTGAATAGAGGGGGTTGAATAGCTGGGGGTAGAATAGAGGGGGTAGGCAGCTGGAGGTTGAATAGAGGGGTAGGCAGCTGGAGGTTGAATAGAGGGGTAGGCAGCTGGAGGTTGAATAGAGGGGTAGGCAGCTGGAGGTTGAATAGAGGGGGTTGAATGGGGTAGAATAGAGGGGGTAGGGAGCTGGAGGTTGAATAGAGGGGGGTAGGCAGCTGGAGGTTGAATAGAGGGGTTGAATAGCTGGGGTTGAATAGGGGGTAGGCAGCTGGAGGTTGCTGGAGGTTGAATAGAGGGGTAGGCAGCTGGAGGTTGAATAGAGGGGGTAGGCAGCTGGAGGTTGAATAGAGGGGGTACGCAGCTGGAGGTTGAATAGAGGGGATAGGCAGCTGGAGGTTGAATAGAGGGGGTAGGCAGCTGGAGGTTGAATAGAGGGGGTACGCAGCTGGAGGTTGAATAGAGGGGATAGGCAGCTGGAGGTTGAATAGAGGGGATAGGCAGCTGGAGGTTGAATAGAGGGGGTAGGCAGCTGGAGGTTGAATAGAGGGATAGGCAGCTGGAGGTTGAATAGAGGGGGTAGGCAGCTGGAGGTTGAATAGAGGGGTACGCAGCTGGAGGTTGAATAGAGGGGGTACGCAGCTGGAGGTTGAATAGAGGGGTAGGCAGCTGGAGGTTGAATAGAGGGGTAGGCAGCTGGAGGTTGAATAGAGGGGGTAGGCAGCTGGAGGTTGAATAGAGGGGTAGGCAGCTGGAGGTTGAATAGAGGAGGTTGAATGGAGGTTGAATAGAGGGGGTAGGCAGCTGGAGGTTGAATAGAGGGGTAGGCAGCTGGAGGTTGAATAGAGGGGTTGAATAGAGGGGGTAGAATAGAGGGGGTAGGCAGCTGGAGGTTGAATAGAGGGGGTTGAATAGAGAGGTTGAATAGAGGGGGTAGGCAGCTGGAGGTTGAATAGAGGGGGTACGCAGCTGGAGGTTGAATAGAGGGGGTACGCAGCTGGAGGTTGAATAGAGGGGTAGGCAGCTGGAGGTTGAATAGAGGGGATAGGCAGCTGGAGGTTGAATAGAGGGGGTAGGCAGCTGGAGGTTGAATAGAGGGGGTACGCAGCTGGAGGTTGAATAGAGGGGATAGGCAGCTGGAGGTTGAATAGAGGGGGTAGGCAGCTGGAGGTTGAATAGAGGGGGTAGGCAGCTGGAGGTTGAATAGAGGGGGTAGGCAGCTGGAGGTTGAATAGAGGGGTAGGCAGCTGGAGGTTGAATAGGGGGTAGGCAGCTGGAGGTTGAATAGAGGGTAGGCAGCTGGAGGTTGAATAGAGGGGGTTGGCAGCTGGGGTAGAATAGAGGGTAGGGAGCTGGAGGTTGAATAGAGGTAGGCAGCTGGAGGTTGAATAGAGGGGTTGAATAGAGCTGGGGTAGAATAGAGGGGTAGGCAGCTGGAGGTTGAATAGAGGGGGTTGAATAGAGAGGTTGAATAGAGGGGTAGGCAGCTGGAGGTTGAATAGAGGGGGTACGCAGCTGGAGGTTGAATAGAGGGGTACGCAGCTGGAGGTTGAATAGAGGGGATAGGCAGCTGGAGGTTGAATAGAGGGGGTAGGCAGCTGGAGGTTGAATAGAGGGGGTACGCAGCTGGAGGTTGAATAGAGGGGGTACGCAGCTAGAGGTTGAATAGAGGGGTAGGCAGCTGGAGGTTGAATAGAGGGGTACGCAGCTGGAGGTTGAATAGAGGGGGTACGCAGCTGGAGGTTGAATAGAGGGGGTACGCAGCTGGAGGTTGAATAGAGGGTAGGCAGCTGGAGGTTGAATAGAGGGGGTACGCAGCTGGAGGTTGAATAGAGGGGTTGAAGCTAGAGGTTGAATAGGGGTAGGCAGCTGGAGGTTGAATAGAGGGGGTAGGCAGCTGGAGGTTGAATAGAGGGGGTAGGCAGCTGGAGGTTGAATAGAGGGGGTAGGCAGCTGGAGGTTGAATAGAGGGGGTAGGCAGCTGGAGGTTGAATAGAGGGGGTAGGCAGCTGGAGGTTGAATAGAGGGGGTAGGCAGCTGGAGGTTGAATAGAGGGGGTAGGCAGCTGGAGGTTGAATAGAGGGGTAGGCAGCTGGAGGTTGAATAGAGGGGGGTAGGCAGCTGGAGGTTGAATAGAGGGGTACGCAGCTGGAGGTTGAATAGAGGGGGTAGGCAGCTGGAGGTTGAATAGAGGGGGTAGGCAGCTGGAGGTTGAATAGAGGGGATAGGCAGCTGGAGGTTGAATAGAGGGGTAGGCAGCTGGAGGTTGAATAGAGGGGGTACGCAGCTGGAGGTTGAATAGAGGGGGTACGCAGCTGGAGGTTGAATATAGGGGTACGCAGCTGGAGGTTGAATAGGGGGTACGCAGCTCGAGGTTGAATAGAGGGGTAGGCAGCTGGAGGTTGAATAGAGGGGGTAGGCAGCTGGAGGTTGAATAGAGGGTTGAATAGAGGGGGTAGAATAGAGGGGGTAGGCAGCTGGAGGTTGAATAGAGGGGTAGGCAGCTGGAGGTTGAATAGAGGGGGTTGAATAGAGGGGGTAGAATAGAGGGGGTAGGCAGCTGGAGGTTGAATAGAGGGGGTTGAATAGAGAGGTTGAATAGAGGGGGTATGCAGCTGGAGGTTGAATATAGGGGTAGGCAGCTGGAGGTTGAATAGAGGGGGTAGGCAGCTGGAGGTTGAATAGAGGGGGTAGGCAGCTGGAGGTTGAATAGAGGGGGTAGGCAGCTGGAGGTTGAATAGAGGGGTAGGCAGCTGGAGGTTGAATAGAGGGGGTACGCAGCTGGAGGTTGAATAGAGGGGGTAGGCAGCTGGAGGTTGAATAGAGGGGGTAGGCAGCTGGAGGTTGAATAGAGGTAGGCAGCTGGAGGTTGAATAGAGGGGGTAGGCAGCTGGAGGTTGAATAGAGGGTAGGCAGCTGGAGGTTGAATAGAGGGGGTAGGCAGCTGGAGGTTGAATAGAGGGGGGTAGGCAGCTGGAGGTTGAATAGAGGGGGTAGGCAGCTGGAGGTTGAATAGAGGGGGTACGCAGCTGGAGGTTGAATAGAGGGGGTAGGCAGCTGGAGGTTGAATAGAGGGGTACGCAGCTGGAGGTTGAATAGAGGGGTAGGCAGCTGGAGGTTGAATAGAGGGGGTAGGCAGCTGGAGGTTGAATAGAGGGGGTTGAATAGAGGGGTAGAATAGAGGGGTAGGCAGCTGGAGGTTGAATAGAGGGGTAGGCAGCTGGAGGTTGAATAGAGGTAGGCAGCTGGAGGTTGAATAGAGGGGTTGAATAGAGGGGGTAGAATAGAGGGGGTAGGCAGCTGGAGGTTGAATAGAGGGGGTTGAATAGGAGAGGTTGAATAGAGGGGGTAGGCAGCTGGAGGTTGAATAGAGGGGTACGCAGCTGGAGGTTGAATAGAGGGGGTTGCAGCTGGAGGTTGAATAGAGGGGATAGGCAGCTGGAGGTTGAATAGAGGGTAGGCAGCTGGAGGTTGAATAGAGGGGGTAGGCAGCTGGAGGTTGAATAGAGGGGTACGCAGCTGGAGGTTGAATAGAGGGGTACGCAGCTGAGGTTGAATAGAGCGGGTAGGCAGCTGGAGGTTGAATAGAGGGGGTACGCAGCTGGAGGTTGAATAGAGGGGGTACGAGCTGGAGGTTGAATAGAGGGGGTACGCAGCTGGAGGTTGAATAGAGGGGGTACGCAGCTGGAGGTTGAATAGAGGGGTACGCAGCTGGAGGTTGAATAGAGGGGGTAAACGCAGCTGGAGGTTGAATAGAGGGTAGGCAGCTGGAGGTTGAATAGAGGGGTAGGCAGCTGGAGGTTGAATAGAGGGGTAGGCAGCTGGAGGTTGAATAGAGGTAGGCAGCTGGAGGTTGAATAGAGGGTAGGCAGCTGGAGGTTGAATAGAGGGGTAGGCAGCTGGAGGTTGAATAGAGGGGGTAGGCAGCTGGAGGTTGAATAGAGGGGGTAGGCAGCTGGAGGTTGAATAGGGATAGGGCAGCTGGAGGTTGAATAGAGGGGTAGGCAGCTGGAGGTTGAATAGAGGGGTACGCAGCTGGAGGTTGAATAGAGGGATAGGCAGCTGGAGGTTGAATAGAGGGGGTAGGCAGCTGGAGGTTGAATAGAGGGGGTACGCAGCTGGAGGTTGAATAGAGGGGTACGCAGCTGGAGGTTGAATAGAGGTAGGCAGCTGGAGGTTGAATAGAGGGTAGGCAGCTGGAGGTTGAATAGAGGGGGTAGGCAGCTGGAGGTTGAATAGAGGGGTTGAATAGAGGGGGTAGAATAGAGGGGTAGGCAGCTGGAGGTTGAATAGAGGGGGTAGGCAGCTGGAGGTTGAATAGAGGGGGTTGAATAGAGGGGTAGAATAGAGGGGTAGGCAGCTGGAGGTTGAATAGAGGGGTTGAATAGAGAGGTTGAATAGAGGGGGTAGGCAGCTGGAGGTTGAATAGAGGGGGGCAGCTGGAGGTTGAATAGAGGGGGTTGAATAGGGGGTAGAATAGAGGGGTAGGCAGCTGGAGGTTGAATAGAGGGGGTAGGCAGCTGGAGGTTGAATAGGGGGTTGAATAGAGGGGTTGAATAGAGGGGTAGGCAGCTGGAGGTTGAATAGAGGGGTTGAATAGAGAGGTTGAATAGAGGGGTAGGCAGCTGGAGGTTGAATAGAGGGGGTACGCAGCTGGAGGTTGAATAGAGGGGATAGGCAGCTGGAGGTTGAATAGAGGGGTAGGCAGCTGGAGGTTGAATAGAGGGGTACGCAGCTGGAGGTTGAATAGAGGGTACGCAGCTGGAGGTTGAATAGAGCGGGTAGGCAGCTGGAGGTTGAATAGAGGGGGTACGCAGCTGGAGGTTGAATAGAGGGTACGCAGCTGGAGGTTGAATAGAGGGGTACGCAGCTGGAGGTTGAATAGAGGGGGTTGCAGCTGGAGGTTGAATAGAGGGGTAGGCAGCTGGAGGTTGAATAGAGGGGGTACGCAGCTGGAGGTTGAATAGAGGGGTACGCAGCTGGAGGTTGAATAGAGGGGTACGCAGCTGGAGGTTGAATAGAGGGGGTACGCAGCTGGAGGTTGAATAGAGGGGTAGGCAGCTGGAGGTTGAATAGAGGGTAGGCAGCTGGAGGTTGAATAGAGGGGTAGGCAGCTGGAGGTTGAATAGAGGGGGTAGGCAGCTGGAGGTTGAATAGAGGGGGTAGGCAGCTGGAGGTTGAATAGAGGGGATAGGCAGCTGGAGGTTGAATAGAGGGGTAGGCAGCTGGAGGTTGAATAGAGGGGGTAGGCAGCTGGAGGTTGAATAGAGGGGGTTGCAGCTGGAGGTTGAATAGAGGGGTAGGCAGCTGGAGGTTGAATAGAGGGATAGGCAGCTGGAGGTTGAATAGAGGGGTAGGCAGCTGGAGGTTGAATAGAGGGGTAGGCAGCTGGAGGTTGAATAGAGGGGGTAGGCAGCTGGAGGTTGAATAGAGGGGGTAGGCAGCTGGAGGTTGAATAGAGGGGGTAGGCAGCTGGAGGTTGAATAGAGGGGGTAGGCAGCTGGAGGTTGAATAGAGGGGTTGAATAGAGGGGGTAGAATAGAGGGGTAGGCAGCTGGAGGTTGAATAGAGGGGGTAGGCAGCTGGAGGTTGAATAGAGGGGTTGAATAGAGGGGGTAGAATAGAGGGGGTAGGCAGCTGGAGGTTGAATAGAGGGGGTTGAATAGAGAGGTTGAATAGAGGGGGTAGGCAGCTGGAGGTTGAATAGAGGGGGTACGCAGCTGGAGGTTGAATAGAGGGGGTACGCAGCTGGAGGTTGAATAGAGGGATAGGCAGCTGGAGGTTGAATAGAGGGGGTAGGCAGCTGGAGGTTGAATAGAGGGGTACGCAGCTGGAGTTTGAATAGAGGGGGTACGCAGCTAGAGGTTGAATAGAGCGGGTAGGCAGCTGGAGGTTGAATAGAGGGGTACGCAGCTGGAGGTTGAATAGAGGGGTACGCAGCTGGAGGTTGAATAGAGGGGGTACGCAGCTGGAGGTTGAATAGAGGGGGTACGCAGCTGGAGGTTGAATAGAGGGTACGCAGCTGGAGGTTGAATAGAGGGGGTAGGCAGCTGGAGGTTGAATAGAGGGGGTAGGCAGCTGGAGGTTGAATAGAGGGGGTAGGCAGCTGGAGGTTGAATAGGGGTTGAGGGGGTAGGCAGCTGGAGGTTGAATAGAGGGGTAGGCAGCTGGAGGTTGAATAGAGGGGGTACGCAGCTGGAGGTTGAATAGAGGGGTACGCAGCTGGAGGTTGAATAGAGGGGATAGGCAGCTGGAGGTTGAATAGAGGGTAGGCAGCTGGAGGTTGAATAGAGGGGATAGGCAGCTGGAGGTTGAATAGAGGGGGTAGGCAGCTGGAGGTTGAATAGAGGGGGTAGGCAGCTGGAGGTTGAATAGAGGGTAGGCAGCTGGAGGTTGAATAGAGGGGGTAGGCAGCTGGAGGTTGAATGAGGGGTAGGCAGCTGGAGGTTGAATAGAGCAACTAAGGGGTTGAATAGAGGGGTAGAATAGAGGGGTAGGGAGCTGGAGGTTGAATAGAGGGGGTAGGCAGCTGGAGGTTGAATAGAGGGGTTGAATAGAGGGGTAGAATAGAGGGTAGGCAGCTGGAGGTTGAATAGAGAGGTTGAATAGAGGGTAGGCAGCTGGAGGTTGAATAGAGGGGTAGGCAGCTGGAGGTTGAATAGAGGGGTAGGCAGCTGGAGGTTGAATAGAGGGGATAGGCAGCTGGAGGTTGAATAGAGGGGGTAGGCAGCTGGAGGTTGAATAGAGGGGTAGGCAGCTGGAGGTTGAATAGAGGGGATAGGCAGCTGGAGGTTGAATAGAGGGGATAGGCAGCTGGAGGTTGAATAGAGGGGGTAGGCAGCTGGAGGTTGAATAGAGGGGATAGGCAGCTGGAGGTTGAATAGAGGGGTAGGCAGCTGGAGGTTGAATAGAGGTAACGCAGCTGGAGGTTGAATAGACGGGGTACGCAGCTGGAGGTTGAATAGAGGGGGTACGCAGCTGGAGGTTGAATAGAGGGTAGGCAGCTGGAGGTTGAATAGAGGGGTAGGCAGCTGGAGGTTGAATAGAGGGGTTGAATAGAGGGGTAGTACGCAGCTGGAGGTTGAATAGAGGGGTAGGCAGCTGGAGGTTGAATAGAGTTGAATAGGAGGGGGTAGAATAGAGGGGGTAGGCAGCTGGAGGTTGAATAGAGGTTGAATGGAGGTTGAATAGAGGGGTACGCAGCTGGAGGTTGAATAGAGGGGGTACGCAGCTGGAGGTTGAATAGAGGGGTACGCAGCTGGAGGTTGAATAGAGGGGATAGGCAGCTGGAGGTTGAATAGAGGGGTAGGCAGCTGGAGGTTGAATAGAGGGTACGCAGCTGGAGGTTGAATAGAGGGGTAGGCAGCTCAGAGGTTGAATAGAGCGGATAGGCAGCTGGAGGTTGAATAGAGGGTAGGCAGCTGGAGGTTGAATAGAGGGGGTAGGCAGCTGGAGGTTGAATAGAGGGGTACGCAGCTGGAGGACGCAGCTGGAGGTTGAATAGATACGCAGCTGGAGGTTGAATAGAGGGGGCACGCAGCTGGAGGTTGAATAGAGGGGTATGCAGCTGGAGGTTGAATAGAGGGGTAGGCAGCTGGAGGTTGAATAGAGGGTAGGCAGCTGGAGGTTGAATAGAGGGGTAGGCAGCTGGAGGTTGAATAGAGGGGTAGGCAGCTGGAGGTTGAATAGAGGGGGTAGGCAGCTGGAGGTTGAATAGAGGGGGTACGCAGCTGGAGGTTGAATAGAGGGATAGGCAGCTGGAGGTTGAATAGAGGGGGTAGGCAGCTGGAGGTTGAATAGAGGGGGCAGCAGCTGGAGGTTGAATAGAGGGATAGGCAGCTGGAGGTTGAATAGAGGGGGTAGGCAGCTGGAGGTTGAATAGAGGGGTAGGCAGCTGGAGGTTGAATAGAGGGTAGGCAGCTGGAGGTTGAATAGAGGGGGTAGGCAGCTGGAGGTTGAATAGAGGGGGTAGGCAGCTGGAGGTTGAATAGAGGGGGTTGAATAGAGGGTAGAATAGACGGAGCTGGAGGTTGAATAGAGGGGGTAGGCAGCTGGAGGTTGAATAGAGGGGGTTGCAGCTGGAGGTAGAATAGAGGGGTAGGCAGCTGGAGGTTGAATAGAGGGGGTTGAATAGAGAGGTTGAATAGAGGGGGTAGGCAGCTGGAGGTTGAATAGAGGGGTACGCAGCTGGAGGTTGAATAGAGGGGTACGCAGCTGGAGGTTGAATAGAGGGATAGGCAGCTGGAGGTTGAATAGAGGGGGTAGGCAGCTGGAGGTTGAATAGAGGGGTAGGCAGCTGGAGGTTGAATAGAGGATAGGCAGCTGGAGGTTGAATAGAGGGGGTACGCAGCTGGAGGTTGAATAGAGGGGGCACGCAGCTGGAGGTTGAATAGAGGGGTACGCAGCTGGAGGTTGAATAGAGGGATAGGCAGCTGGAGGTTGAATAGGGGGGTAGGCAGCTGGAGGTTGAATAGAGGGGTACGCAGCTGGAGGTTGAATAGAGGGGGTACGCAGCTGGAGGTTGAATAGAGGGGATAGGCAGCTGGAGGTTGAATAGAGGGGTAGGCAGCTGGAGGTTGAATAGAGGGGTAGGCAGCTGGAGGTTGAATAGAGGGTAGGCAGCTGGAGGTTGAATAGAGGGGGGTAGCAGCTGGAGGTTGAATAGAGGGGTAGGCAGCTGGAGGTTGAAAAGGGGGTAGGCAGCTGGAGGTTGAATAGAGGGGTAGGCAGCTGGAGGTTGAATAGAGGGGGGCAGCTGGAGGTTGAGAGGGGTACGCAGCTGGAGGTTGAATAGAGGGCGTAGGCAGCTGGAGGTTGAATAGAGGGGTAGGCAGCTGGAGGTTGAATAGAGGGGATAGGCAGCTGGAGGTTGAATAGAGGGGTGGCAGCTGGAGGTTGAATAGAGGGGTACGCAGCTGGAGGTTGAATAGAGGGTAGGCAGCTGGAGGTTGAATAGAGGGGTACGCAGCTGGAGGTTGAATAGAGGGGTACGCAGCTGGAGGTTGAATAGAGGGGTAGGCAGCTGGAGGTTGAATAGAGGGGGTAGGCAGCTGAATAGAGGAATAGAGGGGTAGAATAGAGGGGGCAGGCAGCTGGAGGTTGAATAGAGGGGTAGGCAGCTGGAGGTTGAATAGAGGGGGGGAGGGGGTAGAATAGGTAGGCAGCTGGAGGTTGAATAGAGGGGGGTTGAATAGGAGAGGTTGAATAGAGGGGGTATGCAGCTGGAGGTTGAATATAGGGGGTAGGCAGCTGGAGGTTGAATAGAGGGGGTAGGCAGCTGGAGGTTGAATAGAGGGGTAGGCAGCTGGAGGTTGAATAGAGGGGTAGGCAGCTGGAGGTTGAATAGAGGGGTAGGCAGCTGGAGGTTGAATAGAGGGGGTAGGCAGCTGGAGGTTGAATAGAGGGGGTAGGCAGCTGGAGGTTGAATAGAGGGGTACGCAGCTGGAGGTTGAATAGAGGGGTAGGCAGCTGGAGGTTGAATAGAGGGGTTGAATAGAGCTGGAGGTTGAATAGAGGGGGTAGGCAGCTGGAGGTTGAATAGAGGGGGTAGGCAGCTGGAGGTTGAATGGAGGTTGAATAGAGGGGGTAGGCAGCTGGAGGTTGAATAGAGGGGGTTGAATAGGAGGTTGAATAGAGGGGGTAGGCAGCTGGAGGTTGAATAGAGGGGTACGCAGCTGGAGGTTGAATAGAGGGATAGGCAGCTGGAGGTTGAATAGAGGGGTAGGCAGCTGGAGGTTGAATAGAGGGGTACGCAGCTGGAGGTTGAATAGAGAGTACGCAGCTGGAGGTTGAATAGAGCGGGTAGGCAGCTGGAGGTTGAATAGAATAGCTGGAGGTTGAATAGAGGGTACGCAGCTGGAGGTTGAATAGAGGGGGCACGCAGCTGGAGGTTGAATAGAGGGGTACGCAGCTGGAGGTTGAATAGAGGGGGTACGCAGCTGGAGGTTGAATAGAGGGGTACGCAGCTGGAGGTTGAATAGAGGGGGTAGGCAGCTGGAGGTTGAATAGAGGGGTACACAGCTGGAGGTTGAATAGAGGGGTAGGCAGCTGGAGGTTGAATAGAGGGGTAGGCAGCTGGAGGTTGAATAGAGGGGGTAGGCAGCTGGAGGTTGAATAGAGGGGTAGGCAGCTGGAGGTTGAATAGGCAGCTGGAGGTTGAAAGGGGGGTAGGCAGCTGGAGGTTGAATAGAGGGGGTAGGCAGCTGGAGGTTGAATAGAGGGGTAGGCAGCTGGAGGTTGAATAGAGGGGTACGCAGCTGGAGGTTGAATAGAGGGGATAGGCAGCTGGAGGTTGAATAGAGGGGGTAGGCAGCTGGAGGTTGAATAGGGGGTACGCAGCTGGAGGTTGAATAGAGGGGTAGGCAGCTGGAGGTTGAAAAGAGGGGGTAGGCAGCTGGAGGTTGAATAGAGGTTGAATAGAGGGGCAGCTGGAGGTTGAATAGAGGGGTACGCAGCTGGAGGTTGAATAGAGTGGATAGGCAGCTGGAGGTTGAATAGAGGGGTAGGCAGCTGGAGGTTGAATAGAGGGGGTACGCAGCTGGAGGTTGAATAGAGGGGGTAGGCAGCTGGAGGTTGAATAGAGGGGGTTGCAGCTGGAGGTTGAATAGAGGATAGGCAGCTGGAGGTTGAATAGAGGGGATTGAATAGAGGGGGTACGCAGCTGGAGGTTGAATAGAGGGGATAGGCAGCTGGAGGTTGAATAGAGGGGATAGGCAGCTGGAGGTTGAATAGAGGGGGTACGCAGCTGGAGGTTGAATAGAGGGGATTGAATAGAGGGGGCAGGCAGCTGGAGGTTGAATAGAGGGGATAGGCAGCTGGAGGTTGAATAGAGGGATAGGCAGCTGGAGGTTGGGGGTACGCAGCTGGAGGTTGAATAGAGGGGATAGGCAGCTGGAGGTTGAATAGAGGGGTAGGCTGGAGGTTGAATAGGGGGTAGGCAGCTGGAGGTTGAATAGGGGGTAGGCAGCTGGAGGTTGAATAGAGGGGGTAGGCAGCTGGAGGTTGAATAGATGGGGTACGAGCTGGAGGTTGAATAGAGGGGGTTGAATAGAGGGGGTACGCAGCTGGAGGTTGAATAGAGGGGGTACGCAGCTGGAGGTTGAATAGAGGGGGTAGGCAGCTGGAGGTTGAATAGAGGGGTAGCAGCTGGAGGTTGAAAAGAGGGTAGGCAGCTGGAGGTTGAATAGAGGGGTTGAATAGAGGGGTACGCAGCTGGAGGTTGAATAGAGGGGGTACGCAGCTGGAGGTTGAATAGAGGGGATAGGCAGCTGGAGGTTGAATAGAGGGGTTGAATAGAGGGGGTAGGCAGCTGGAGGATGAATAGAGGGATAGGCAGCTGGAGGTTGAATAGAGGGATAGGCAGCTGGAGGTTGAATAGAGGATTGAATAGAGAGGGGTAGGCAGCTGGAGGTTGAATAGAGGGGATAGGCAGCTGGAGGTTGAATAGAGGGGATAGGCAGCTGGAGGTTGAATAGAGGGGGTAGGCAGCTGGAGGTTGAATAGAGGGGATAGGCAGCTGGAGGTTGAATAGAGGGGATAGGCAGCTGGAGGTTGAATAGAGGGATAGGCAGCTGGAGGTTGAATAGAGGGGTAGGCAGCTGGAGGTTGAATAGAGGGATTGAGGCAGCTGGAGGTTGAATAGAGGGGTAGGCAGCTGGAGGTTGAATAAAGGGGTAGAGCTGGAGGTTGAATAGAGGGGATAGGCAGCTGGAGGTTGAATAGAGGGATAGGCAGCTGGAGGTTGAATAGAGGGGAGGGGGGGTAGGCAGCTGGAGGTTGAATAGGTTGAATAGGGGGTAGGCAGCTGGAGGTTAAATTCAATGTTGGCAGAATGCTATCCCAATGTTCTGTTTGATACCTTTTCATAAGGAATACATTAGGACAGTAGCATGAGGTAGTGAGGACCTTCCTGTGGAGGACACACAGCACTGATGCAGTACTGAGCAAATTGAACGTGGTAATACTATCAGCTACACACAGAACTGCCACAGTTGTTGACTCTCGACCTGATTCTCGGAATGAGAGTGAGGAACAGTTTTTTTTAAAATGAGAAAGACAGTGCGATAACAGCTAGGAATGTTCCTACTGTACATCACCCTTCTAAATACAGACAGAAACCACCCAACAGATAGAAGACACTTTGTTTCCTTCATCAGATTGATAAGGTCAGTCATTTGAATATAAAGATAATTTATGACGGATCCCCCTCTCGGTCCTAACCTAATGCTGGGGACAGATGTTTGCTCTGATGACGTTCTCTGAGCTGACGGGTTAGTTGATGACGATCATTAGAATAAATATGATTAAATGTGATTATAGAGGAAGTTACCCCTCAGAACATCCACCCGACGTAACACACTGGTTCATTACAACACAATAACACTCTGCCAGTCCACACCACACACACACACACACTCCACACAACACACACACACACACACTCTGCCACTCCAAACCACTGCTCTCCTACACATCAGCCGGGTCCAGCGACTCCACCGCCGCTGACCTCAAGGCTCTACAGAGGGTGGTAACACCAGGTGTCACAGGAAGGCCAAGAAGATCAGTGACCTCATCCACCCGAGCCACGGTTCTCCCCACTTCCATCACTCAGACATGGGCAGGATGTGTTGTGTCTCCACTCCACCACCAACACAGTCTCTCCACAGGGATGTGTTTTGTCTCCACTCCACCACCAACACAGTCTCTCCTCAGGGATGTGTTGTGTCCCCACTCCACCACCAACACAGTCTCTCCTCAGGGATGTGTTGTGTCTCCACTCCACCACCAACACAGTCTCTCCTCAGGGATGTGTTGTGTCTCCACTCCACCACCAACACAGTCTCTCCTCAGGGATGTGTTGTGTCTCCACTCCACCACCAACACAATCTCTCCTCAGGGATGTGTTGTGTCTCCACTCCACCACCAACACAGTCTCTCCTCAGGGATGTGTTGTGTCTCCACTCCACCACCAACACAGTCTCTCCTCAGGGATGTGTTGTGTCCACTCCACCACCAACACAGTCTCTCCTCAGGGATGTGTTGTGTCTCCACTCCACCACCAACACAGTCTCTCCTCAGGGATGTGTTGTGTCTCCACTCCACCACCAACACAGTCTCTCCTCAGGGATGTGTTGTGTCTCCACTCCACCACCAACACAGTCTCTCCTCAGGGATGTGTTGTGTCTCCACTCCACCACCAACACAGTCTCTCCTCAGGGATGTGTGTTGTCTCCACTCCACCACCAACAAAGGGATGTGTTGGGTAAGGCACTGTGTTTCACTGATGGAAGACCCTCAGCACCATGTGACTGTCTGAAGATCAGCCCTCAGCACCATGTCACTGTCTGAAGACCAGCCCTCAGCACCATGTGACTGTCTGAAGATCAGCCCTCAGCACCATGTGACTGTCTGAAGACCAGCCCTCAGCACCATGTGACTGATGGAAGATCAGCCCTCAGCACCATGTGACTGTCTGAAGATCAGCCCTCAGCACCATGTGACTGTCTGAAGACCAGCCCTCAGCACCATGTGACTGTCTGAAGATCAGCCCTCAGCACCATGTGACTGTCTGAAGATCAGCCCTCAGCACCATGTGACTGTCTGAAGATCAGCCCTCAGCACCATGTGACTGTCTGAAGATCAGCCCTCAGCACCATGTGACTGTCTGAAGACCAGCCCTCAGCACCATGTGACTGTCTGAAGATCAGCCCTCAGCACCATGTGACTGATGGAAGACCAGCCCTCAGCACCATGTGACTGTCTGAAGATCAGCCCTCAGCACCATGTGACTGTCTGAAGATCAGCCCTCAGCACCATGTGACTGTCTGAAGATCAGCCCTCAGCACCATGTGACTGATGGAAGACCAGCCCTCAGCACCATGTGACTGTCTGAAGATCAGCCCTCAGCACCATGTGACTGTCTGAAGATCAGCCCTCAGCACCATGTGACTGTCTGAAGATCAGCCCTCAGCACCATGTGACTGTCTGAAGATCAGCCCTCAGCACCATGTGACTGATGGAAGACCAGCCCTCAGCACCATGTGACTGATGGAAGACCAGCCCTCAGCACCATGTGACTGATGGAAGACCAGCCCTCAGCACCATGTGACTGTCTGAAGACCAGCCCTCAGCACCATGTGACTGATGGAAGACCAGCCCTCAGCACCATGTGACTGATGGAAGACCAGCCCTCAGCACCATGTGACTGTCTGAAGACCAGCCCTCAGCACCATGTGACTGATGGAAGATCAGCCCTCAGCACCATGTGACTGTCTGAAGATCAGCCCTCAGCACCATGTGACTGTTGTTGGAGACGCGTCTGAAGACCAGCCCTCAGCACCATGTGACTGTCTGAAGACCAGCCCTCAGCACCATGTGACTGATGGAAGACCAGCCCTCAGCACCATGTGACTGATGGAAGACCAGCCCTCAGCACCATGTGACTGATGGAAGACCAGCCCTCAGCACCATGTGACTGTCTGAAGACCAGCCCTCAGCACCATGTGACTGGAAGATCAGCCCTCAGCACCATGTGACTGTCTGAAGACCAGCCCTCAGCACCATGTGACTGTCTGAAGATCAGCCCTCAGCACCATGTGACTGTCTGAAGATCAGCCCTCAGCACCATGTGACTGTCTGAAGACCAGCCCTCAGCACCATGTGACTGTCTGAAGACCAGCCCTCAGCACCATGTGACTGTCTGAAGATCAGCCCTCAGCACCATGTGACTGTCTGAAGATCAGCCCTCAGCACCATGTGACTGTCTGAAGATCAGCCCTCAGCACCATGTGACTGTCTGAAGATCAGCCCTCAGCACCATGTGACTGTCTGAAGATCAGCCCTCAGCACCATGTGACTGTCTGAAGATCAGCCCTCAGCACCATGTGACTGATGGAAGACCAGCCCTCAGCACCATGTGACTGTCTGAAGATCAGCCCTCAGCACCATGTGACTGTCTGAAGATCAGCCCTCAGCACCATGTGACTGTCTGAAGATCAGCCCTCAGCACCATGTGACTGATGGAAGACCAGCCCTCAGCACCATGTGACTGTCTGAAGATCAGCCCTCAGCACCATGTGACTGTCTGAAGACCAGCCCTCAGCACCATGTGACTGTCTGAAGATCAGCCCTCAGCACCATGTGACTGTCTGAAGATCAGCCCTCAGCACCATGTGACTGATGGAAGACCAGCCCTCAGCACCATGTGACTGATGGAAGACCAGCCCTCAGCACCATGTGACTGATGGAAGACCAGCCCTCAGCACCATGTGACTGTCTGAAGACCAGCCCTCAGCACCATGTGACTGATGGAAGACCAGCCTCAGCACCATGTGACTGATGGAAGACCAGCCTCAGCACCATGTGACTGTCTGAAGACCAGCCCTCAGCACCATGTGACTGATGGAAGATCAGCCCTCAGCACCATGTGACTGTCTGAAGATCAGCCCCTCAGCACCATGTGACTGTTGTTGGAGACCTGAAGACCCTCAGCACCATGTGACTGTCTGAAGATCAGCCCTCAGCACCATGTGACTGATGGAAGACCAGCCCTCAGCACCATGTGACTGATGGAAGACCAGCCCTCAGCACCATGTGACTGATGGAAGACCAGCCCTCAGCACCATGTGACTGTCTGAAGACCAGCCCTCAGCACCATGTGACTGATGGAAGACCAGCCCTCAGCACCATGTGACTGTCTGAAGATCAGCCCTCAGCACCATGTGACTGTCTGAAGATCAGCCCTCAGCACCATGTGACTGTCTGAAGATCATGTGACTGTCTGAAGACCAGCCCTCAGCACCATGTGACTGTCTGAAGATCAGCCCTCAGCACCATGTGACTGGAAGATCAGCCCTCAGCACCATGTGACTGTCTGAAGACCAGCCCTCAGCACCATGTGACTGTCTGAAGACCAGCCCTCAGCACCATGTGACTGTCTGAAGACCAGCCCTCAGCACCATGTGACTGATGGAAGACCAGCCCTCAGCACCATGTGACTGTCTGAAGACCAGCCCTCAGCACCATGTGACTGTCTGGAAGACCAGCCTCAGCACCATGTGACTGTCTGAAGACCAGCCCTCAGCACCATGTGACTGATGGAAGACCAGCCCTCAGCACCATGTGACTGTCTGAAGACCAGCCCTCAGCACCATGTGACTGTCTGGAAGACCAGCCCTCAGCACCATGTGACTGTCTGAAGATCAGCCCTCAGCACCATGTGACTGATGGAAGACCAGCCCTCAGCACCATGTGACTGATGGAAGACCAGCCCTCAGCACCATGTGACTGATGGAAGACCAGCCTCAGCACCATGTGAATGTCTGAAGACCAGCCCTCAGCACCATGTGACTGATGGAAGACCAGCCCTCAGCACCATGTGACTGATGGAAGACCAGCCCTCAGCACCATGTGACTGTCTGAAGATCAGCCCTCAGCACCATGTGACTGTCTGAAGAGCCCTCAGCACCAGCCCTCAGCACCATGTGACTGTCTGAAGACCAGCCCTCAGCACCATGTGACTGATGGAAGACCAGCCCTCAGCACCATGTGACTGTCTGAAGATCAGCCCTCAGCACCATGTGACTGATGGAAGACCAGCCCTCAGCACCATGTGACTGATGGAAGACCAGCCCTCAGCACCATGTGACTGATGGAAGACCAGCCCTCAGCACCATGTGACTGTCTGAAGACCAGCCCTCAGCACCATGTGACTGTCTGAAGACCAGCCCTCAGCACCAGCCCTCAGCACCATGTGACTGTCTGAAGATCAGCCCTCAGCACCATGTGACTGTCTGAAGACCAGCCCTCAGCACCATGTGACTGTCTGAAGACCAGCCCTCAGCACCATGTGACTGTCTGAAGACCAGCCCTCAGCACCATGTGACTGTCTGAAGACCAGCCCTCAGCACCATGTGACTGATGGAAGACCAGCCCTCAGCACCATGTGACTGTCTGAAGACCAGCCCTCAGCACCATGTGACTGATGGAAGACCAGCCCTCAGCACCATGTGACTGTCTGAAGACCAGCCCTCAGCACCATGTGACTGTCTGAAGACCAGCCCTCAGCACCATGTGACTGATGGAAGACCAGCCCTCAGCACCATGTGACTGTCTGAAGACCAGCCCTCAGCACCATGTGACTGTCTGAAGACCAGCCCTCAGCACCATGTGACTGTCTGAAGACCACCAGCCCTGTGAAGACCAGCCCTCAGCACCATGTGACTGTCTGAAGACCAGCCCTCAGCACCATGTGACTGTCTGAAGACCAGCCCTCAGCACCATGTGACTGTCTGAAGACCAGCCCTCAGCACCATGTGACTGATGGAAGACCAGCCCTCAGCACCATGTGACTGATGGAAGACCAGCCCTCAGCACCATGTGACTGTCTGGAAGACCAGCCCTCAGCACCATGTGACTGTCTGAAGACCAGTGCACTGACTGTCTGAAGACCAGCCCTCAGCACCATGTCAGACTGATGGAAGACCAGCCCTCAGCACCATGTGACTGATGGAAGACCAGCCCTCAGCACCATGTGACTGTCTGAAGACCAGCCCTCAGCACCATGTGACTGATGGAAGACCAGCCTCAGCACCATGTGACTGATGGAAGACCAGCCCTCAGCACCATGTGACTGATGGAAGACCAGCCCTCAGCACCATGTGACTGATGGAAGACCAGCCCTCAGCACCATGTGACTGGAAGACCAGCCCTCAGCACCATGTGACTGATGGAAGACCAGCCCTCAGCACCATGTGACTGTCTGAAGACCAGCCCTCAGCACCATGTGACTGTCTGAAGACCAGCCCTCAGCACCATGTGACTGATGGAAGACCAGCCCTCAGCACCATGTGACTGTCTGAAGATCAGCCCTCAGCACCATGTGACTGTCTGAAGACCAGCCCTCAGCACCATGTGACTGTCTGAAGACCAGCCCTCAGCACCATGTGACTGTCTGGAAGACCAGCCCTCAGCACCATGACTGATGGAAGACCAGCCCTCAGCACCATGTGACTGTCTGAAGACCAGCCCTCAGCACCATGTGACTGTCTGAAGATCAGCCCTCAGCACCATGTGACTGTCTGAAGACCAGCCCTCAGCACCATGTGACTGTCTGAAGACCAGCCCTCAGCACCATGTGACTGATGGAAGACCAGCCCTCAGCACCATGTGACTGTCTGAAGATCAGCCCTCAGCACCATGTGACTGTTGGAAGACCAGCCCTCAGCACCATGTGACTGATGGAAGACCAGCCCTCAGCACCATGTGACTGTCTGAAGATCAGCCCTCAGCACCATGTGACTGTTGGAAGACCAGCCCTCAGCACCATGTGACTGATGGAAGACCAGCCCTCAGCACCATGTGACTGATGGAAGACCAGCCCTCAGCACCATGTGACTGTCTGAAGACCAGCCCTCAGCACCATGTGACTGTCTGAAGACCAGCCCTCAGCACCATGTGACTGATGGAAGACCAGCCCTCAGCACCATGTGACCAGCCCTCAGCACCATGTGACTGATCTGAAGACCAGATCAGCCCTCAGCACCATGTGACTGTCTGAAGACCAGCCCTCAGCACCATGTGACTGATGGAAGACCAGCCCTCAGCACCATGTGACTGTCTGGAAGACCAGCCCTCAGCACCATGTGACTGTTGGAAGATCAGCCCTCAGCACCATGTTACTGATGGAAGACCAGCCCTCAGCACCATGTGACTGATGGAAGACCAGCCCTCAGCACCATGTGACTGATGGAAGACCAGCCCTCAGCACCATGTGACTGTCTGAAGACCAGCACCCCTCAGCACCATGTGACTGTCTGAAGACCAGCCCTCAGCACCATGTGACTGATGGAAGATCAGCCTCAGCACCATGTGACTGTCTGAAGATCAGCCCTCAGCACCATGTGACTGTCTGAAGAAGCACCATGTGAGTCCCTCAGCACCATGTGACTGATGGAAGACCAGCCCTCAGCACCATGTGACTGTCTGAAGATCAGCCCTCAGCACCCAGCCCTCAGCACCATGTGACTGTCTGGAAGACCAGCCCTCAGCACCATGTGACTGTCTGAAGACCAGCCCTCAGCACCATGTGACTGATGGAAGATCAGCCCTCAGCACCATGTGACTGATGGAAGACCAGCCCTCAGCACCATGTGACTGTCTGAAGACCAGCCTCAGCACCATGTGACTGTCTGGAAGACCAGCCCTCAGCACCATGTGACTGTCTGAAGACCAGCCCTCAGCACCATGTGACTGTCTGAAGACCAGCCCTCAGCACCATGTGACTGTCTGAAGACCAGCCTCAGCACCATGTGACTGTCTGAAGACCAACCCTCAGCACCATGTGACTGTCTGAAGACCAGCCCTCAGCACCATGTGACTGTCTGAAGACCAGCCTCAGCACCATGTGACTGTCTGAAGACCAGCCCTCAGCACCATGTGACTGTTGGAAGACCAGCACCCTGTCTGAAGACCAGCCCTCAGCACCATGTGACTGTCTGAAGACCAGCCCTCAGCACCATGTGACTGTCTGGAAGACCAGCCCTCAGCACCATGTGACTGTCTGGAAGACCAGCCCTCAGCACCATGTGACTGTCTGAAGACCAGCCCTCAGCACCATGTGACTGATGGAAGACCAGCCCTCAGCACCATGTGACTGATGGAAGACCAGCCCTCAGCACCATGTGACTGATGGAAGACCAGCCCTCAGCACCATGTGACTGATGGAAGACCAGCCCTCAGCACCATGTGACTGTCTGAAGACCAGTCAGCACCATGTGACTGGAAGATCAGCCCTCAGCACCATGTGAAGACCAGCCCTCAGCACCATGAGACTGATGGAAGACCAGCCCTCAGCACCATGTGACTGATGGAAGACCAGCCCTCAGCACCATGTGACTGTCTGAAGATCAGCCCTCAGCACCATGTGACTGATGGAAGACCAGCCCTCAGCACATGTGACATGGAAGACCAGCCCTCAGCACCATGTGACTGATGGAAGACCAGCCCTCAGCACCATGTGACTGTCTGAAGACCAGCCCTCAGCACCATGTGACTGATGGAAGACCAGCCCTCAGCACCATGTGACTGTCTGAAGACCAGCCCTCAGCACCATGTGACTGATGGAAGACCAGCCCTCAGCACCATGTGACTGTCTGAAGACCAGCCCTCAGCACCATGTGACTGTCTGAAGACCAGCCCTCAGCACCATGTGACTGATGGAAGACCAGCCCTCAGCACCATGTGACTGTCTGAAGACCAGCCCTCAGCACCATGTGACTGTCTGAAGATCAGCCCTCAGCACCATGTGACTGTCTGAAGACCAGCCCTCAGCACCATGTGACTGTCTGAAGACCAGCCCTCAGCACCATGTGACTGTCTGAAGACCAGCCCTCAGCACCATGTGACTGTCTGAAGACCAGCCCTCAGCACCATGTGACTGTCTGAAGACCAGCCTCAGCACCATGTGACTGTCTGGAAGACCAGCCTCAGCACCCTGTCTGAAGACCAGCCCTCAGCCATGTGACTGTCTGAAGATCAGCCCTCAGCACCATGTGACTGATGGAAGACCAGCCCTCAGCACCATGTGACTGTCTGAAGATCAGCCCTCAGCACCATGTGACTGTCTGAAGACCAGCCCTCAGCACCATGTGACTGTCTGAAGACCAGCCCTCAGCACCATGTGACTGATGGAAGACCAGCCTCAGCACCATGTGACTGTCTGGAAGACCAGCCCTCAGCACCATGTGACTGATGGAAGACCAGCCCTCAGCACCATGTGACTGTCTGAAGACCAGCCCTCAGCACCATGTGACTGTCTGAAGACCAGCCCTCAGCACCATGTGACTGATGGAAGACCAGCCCTCAGCACCATGTGACTGATGGAAGACCAGCCCTCAGCACCATGTGACTGTCTGGAAGACCAGCCCTCAGCACCATGTGACTGTCTGAAGACCAGCCCTCAGCACCATGTGACTGACTGCACCATGTGAAGACCAGCCCTCAGCACCATGTGACTGATGGAAGACCAGCCCTCAGCACCATGTGACTGTCTGAAGAGCCCTCAGCCCTCAGCACCATGTGACTGATGGAAGACCAGCCCTCAGCACCATGTGACTGATGGAAGACCAGCCCTCAGCACCATGTGACTGTCTGAAGACCAGCCCTCAGCACCATGTGACTGGAAGACCAGCCCTCAGCACCATGTGACTGTTGGAAGACCAGCCCTCAGCACCATGTGACTGTCTGAAGACCAGCCCTCAGCACCATGTGACTGTCTGAAGACCAGCCCTCAGCACCATGTGACTGATGGAAGATCAGCCCTCAGCACCATGTGACTGTCTGAAGACCAGCCCTCAGCACCATGTGACTGTCTGGAAGACCAGCCCTCAGCACCATGTGACTGTCTGAAGACCAGCCCTCAGCACCATGTGACTGATCAGCACCATGTGACTGTCTGAAGACCAGCCCTCAGCACCATGTGACTGATGGAAGACCAGCCCTCAGCACCATGTGACTGTCTGAAGATCAGCCCTCAGCACATGTGACTGGAAGACCAGCCCTCAGCACCATGTGACTGTCTGGAAGACCAGCCCTCAGCACCATGTGACTGTCTGAAGATCAGCCCTCAGCACCATGTGACTGTCTGAAGACCAGCCCTCAGCACCATGTGACTGTCTGAAGATCAGCCCTCAGCACCATGTGACTGTCTGGAAGACCAGCCCTCAGCACCATGTGACTGTCTGGAAGACCAGCCCTCAGCACCATGTGACTGTCTGAAGACCAGCCCTCAGCACCATGTGACTGATGGAAGACCAGCCCTCAGCACCATGTGACTGATGCCTCAGAAGACCAGCCCTCAGCACCATGTGACTGTCTGGAAGACCAGCCCTCAGCACCATGTGACTGTCTGAAGACCAGCCCTCAGCACCATGTGACTGTCTGGAAGACCAGCCCTCAGCACTGATGGAAGACCAGCCCTCAGCACCATGTGACTGTCTGAAGATCAGCCCTCAGCACCATGTGACTGTCTGGAAGACCAGCCCTCAGCACCATGTGACTGTCTGAAGACCAGCCCTCAGCACCATGAAGACCAGCCCTCAGCACCATGTGACTGATGGAAGACCAGCCCTCAGCACCATGTGACTGTCTGAAGACCAGCCCTCAGCACCATGTGACTGTCTGAAGACCAGCCCTCAGCACCATGTGACTGTCTGAAGACCAGCCCTCAGCACCATGTGACTGTCTGAAGATCAGCCCTCAGCACCATGTGACTGTCTGGAAGACCAGCCCTCAGCACCATGTGACTGTCTGAAGACCAGCCCTCAGCACCATGTGACTGTCTGAAGATCAGCCCTCAGCACCATGTGACTGATGGAAGACCAGCCCTCAGCACCATGTGACTGATGGAAGACCAGCCCTCAGCACCATGTCTGATGGAAGACCAGCCCTCAGCACCATGTGACTGTCTGAAGACCAGCCCTCAGCACCATGTGACTGTCTGGAAGACCAGCCCTCAGCACCATGTGACTGTCTGAAGACCAGCCCTCAGCACCCATGTCAGACATGTGACTGATGGAAGACCAGCCCTCAGCACCATGTGACTGTCTGAAGACCAGCCCTCAGCACCATGTGACTGATGGAAGACCAGCCCTCAGCACCATGTGACTGTCTGAAGACCAGCCCTCAGCACCATGTGACTGTCTGAAGACCAGCCCTCAGCACCATGTGACTGTCTGAAGACCAGCCCTTAGCACCATGTGACTGTCTGAAGACCAGCCCTCAGCACCATGTGACTGTGAAGACCACTGACTGGAAGACCAGCCCTCAGCACCATGTGACTGTCTGAAGACCAGCCCTCAGCACCATGTGACTGTCTGGAAGACCAGCCCTCAGCACCATGTGACTGTCTGAAGACCAGCCCTCAGCACCATGTGACTGTCTGAAGACCAGCCCTCAGCACCATGTGACTGTCTGAAGACCAGCCCTCAGCACCATGTGACTGTCGGAAGACCAGCCCTCAGCACCATGTGACTGTCGGAAGACCAGCCCTCAGCACCATGTGACTGATGGAAGACCAGCCCTCAGCACCATGTGACTGTCTGAAGATCAGCCCTCAGCACCATGTGACTGATGGAAGACCAGCCCTCAGCACCATGGAAGACCAGCCCTCAGCACCATGTGACTGATGGAAGACCAGCCCTCAGCACCTCTGATGGAAGACCACCATCAGCACCATGTGACTGTCTGAAGACCAGCCCTCAGCACCATGTGACTGTGGAAGATCAGCCCTCAGCACCATGTGACTGTCTGAAGACCAGCCCTCAGCACCATGTGACTGATGGAAGACCAGCCCTCAGCACCATGTGACTGATGGAAGACCAGCCCTCAGCACCATGTGACTGTCTGAAGATCAGCCCTCAGCACCATGTGACTGATGGAAGACCAGCCCTCAGCACCATGTGACTGATGGAAGACCAGCCCTCAGCACCATGTGACTGATGGAAGACCAGCCCTCAGCACCATGTGACTGTCTGAAGACCAGCCCTCAGCACCATGTGACTGATGGAAGACCAGCCCTCAGCACCATGTGACTGATGGAAGACCAGCCCTCAGCACCATGTGACTGTCTGAAGATCAGCCCTCAGCACCATGTGACTGTCTGGAAGATCAGCCCTCAGCACCATGTTACTGATGGAAGACCAGCCCCTCAGCACCATGTGACTGTCTGAAGACCAGCCCTCAGCACCATGTGACTGTCTGGAAGACCAGCCCTCAGCACCATGTGACTGTCTGAAGACCAGCCCTCAGCACCATGTGACTGTCTGAAGACCAGCCCTCAGCACCATGTGACTGTCTGAAGACCAGCCCTCAGCACCATGTGAACTGTCATGTGACTGTCTGAAGACCAGCCCTCAGCACCATGTGACTGATGGAAGACCAGCCCTCAGCACCATGTCTGGAAGACCAGCCCTCAGCACCATGTGACTGTCTGAAGACCAGCCCTCAGCACCATGTGACTGTCTGAAGACCAGCCCTCAGCACCATGTGACTGTCTGAAGACCAGCCCTCAGCACCATGTGACTGTCTGAAGACCAGCCCTCAGCACCATGTGACTGTCTGGAAGACCAGCCCTCAGCACCATGTGACTGTCTGAAGACCAGCCCTCAGCACCATGTGACTGTTGGAAGACCAGCCCTCAGCACCATGTGACTGATGGAAGACCAGCCCTCAGCACCATGTGACTGATGGAAGACCAGCCCTCAGCACCATGTGACTGATGGAAGACCAGCCCTCAGCACCATGTGACTGTCTGAAGACCAGCCCTCAGCACCATGTGACTGTCTGAAGATCAGCCCTCAGCACCATGTGACTGTCTGAAGACCAGCCCTCAGCACCATGTGACTGATGGAAGACCAGCCCTCAGCACCATGTGACTGATGGAAGACCAGCCCTCAGCACCATGTGACTGTCTGGAAGACCAGCCCTCAGCACCATGTGACTGATCAGGAAGACCAGCCCTCAGCACCATGTGACTGATGGAAGACCAGCCCTCAGCACCATGTGACTGTCTGAAGACCAGCCCTCAGCACCATGTGACTGATGGAAGACCAGCCCTCAGCACCATGTGACTGATGGAAGACCAGCCCTCAGCACCATGTGACTGTCTGAAGATCAGCCCTCAGCACCATGTGACTGTCTGAAGACCAGCCCTCAGCACCATGTGACTGATGGAAGATCAGCCCTCAGCACCATGTGACTGTCTGAAGACCAGCCCTCAGCACCATGTGACTGTCTGAAGACCAGCCCTCAGCACCATGTGACTGTCTGAAGACCAGCCCTCAGCACCATGTGACTGTCTGAAGACCAGCCCTCAGCACCATGTGACTGTCTGAAGACCAGCCATGTGACTGTCTCAGCACCATGTGACTGATGGAAGATCAGCCTCAGCACCATGTGACTGTCTGAAGACCAGCCCTCAGCACCATGTGACTGTCTGGAAGATCAGCCCTCAGCACCATGTGACTGTCTGAAGATCAGCCCTCAGCACCATGTGACTGTCTGAAGACCAGCCCTCAGCACCATGTGACTGTCTGAAGACCAGCCCTCAGCACCATGTGACTGTCTGAAGAAGACCCAGCCCTCAGCACCCAGACCAGCCCTCAGCACCATGTGACTGTCTGAAGATCAGCCCTCAGCACCATGTGACTGTCTGAAGATCAGCCCTCAGCACCATGTGACTGTCTGAAGACCAGCCCTCAGCACCATGTGACTGTCTGAAGACCAGCCCTCAGCACCATGTGACTGTCTGAAGACCAGCCCTCAGCACCATGTGACTGTCTGAAGACCAGCCCTCAGCACCATGTGACTGATGGAAGACCAGCCCTCAGCACCATGTGACTGTCTGAAGACCAGCCCTCAGCACCATGTGACTGTTGGAGCACCATGTGACCATGTGAAGCCCTCAGCACCATGTGACTGTCTGAAGACCAGCCCTCAGCACCATGTGACTGATGAAGACCAGCCCTCAGCACCATGTGACTGATGGAAGATCAGCCCTCAGCACCATGTGACTGTCTGAAGACCAGCCCTCAGCACCATGTGACTGTCTGAAGACCAGCCCTCAGCACCATGTGACTGTCTGAAGACCAGCCCTCAGCACCATGTGACTGTCTGAAGACCAGCCCTCAGCACCATGTGACTGTCTGAAGACCAGCCCTCAGCACCATGTGACTGTCTGAAGACCAGCCCTCAGCACCATGTGACTGATGGAAGACCAGCCCTCAGCACCATGTGACTGATGGAAGACCAGCCCTCAGCACCATGTGACTGATGGAAGACCAGCCCTCAGCACCATGTGACTGATGGAAGACCAGCCCTCAGCACCATGTGACTGTCTGAAGACCAGCCCTCAGCACCATGTGACTGAAGACCAGCCCTCAGCACCATGTGACTGTCTGAAGACCAGCCCTCAGCACCATGTGACTGATGGAAGACCAGCCCTCAGCACCATGTGACTGTCTGAAGACCAGCCCTCAGCACCATGTGACTGTGGAAGACCAGCCCTCAGCACCATGTGACTGATGGAAGAGACCCCTCAGCACCATGTGACTGATGGAAGACCAGCCCTCAGCACCATGTGACTGTCTGAAGACCAGCCCTCAGCACCATGTGACTGTTGGAAGACCAGCCCTCAGCACCATGTGACTGATGGAAGACCAGCCCTCAGCACCATGTGACTGTCTGAAGATCAGCCCTCAGCACCATGTGACTGTCTGAAGACCAGCCCTCAGCACCATGTGACTGTCTGGAAGATCAGCCCTCAGCACCATGTGACTGTCTGAAGACCAGCCCTCAGCACCATGTGACTGTCTGTGACTGGAAGACCAGCCCTCAGCACCATGTGACTGTCTGAAGACCAGCCCTCAGCACCATGTGACTGTCTGAAGACCAGCCCTCAGCACCATGTGACTGTCTGAAGACCAGCCCTCAGCACCATGTGACTGTCTGAAGACCAGCCCTCAGCACCATGTGACTGTCTGAAGACCAGCCCTCAGCACCATGTGACTGTCTGAAGATCAGCCCTCAGCACCATGTGACTGATGGAAGACCAGCCCTCAGCACCATGTGACTGATGGAAGACCAGCCCTCAGCACCATGTGACTGTCTGAAGACCAGCCCTCAGCACCATGTGACTGTCTGAAGATCAGCCCTCAGCACCATGTGACTGATGGAAGACCAGCCCTCAGCACCATGTGACTGTCTGAAGACCAGCCCTCAGCACCATGTGACTGTCTGAAGACCAGCCCTCAGCACCATGTGACTGTCTGAAGACCAGCCCTCAGCACCATGTGACTGTCTGAAGACCAGCCCTCAGCACCATGTGACTGTCTGAAGATCAGCCCTCAGCACCATGTGACTGTTGGAAGACCAGCCCTCAGCACCATGTGACTGTGGAAGACCAGCCCTCAGCACCATGTGACTGTCTGAAGACCAGCCCTCAGCACCATGTGACTGTGGAAGACCAGCCCTCAGCACCATGTGACTGTCTGAAGACCAGCCCTCAGCACCATGTGACTGTCTGAAGACCAGCCCTCAGCACCATGTGACTGTCTGAAGACCAGCCCTCAGCACCATGTGACTGTCTGAAGACCAGCCCTCAGCACCATGTGACTGTCTGGAAGACCAGCCCTCAGCACCATGTGACTGATGGAAGACCAGCCCTCAGCACCATGTGACTGATGCCCTCAGCACCATGTGACTGATGGAAGACCAGCCCTCAGCACCATGTGACTGATGGAAGACCAGCCCTCAGCACCATGTGACTGTCTGAAGACCAGCCCTCAGCACCATGTGACTGTCTGAAGATCAGCCCTCAGCACCATGTGAAGACCAGCCCTCAGCACCATGAGACTGATGGAAGACCAGCCCTCAGCACCATGTGACTGTCTGAAGACCAGCCCTCAGCACCATGTGACTGTCTGAAGACCAGCCCTCAGCACCATGTGACTGATGGAAGACCAGCCCTCAGCACCATGTGACTGATGGAAGACCAGCCCTCAGCACCATGTGACTGTCTGAAGACCAGCCCTCAGCACCATGTGACTGATGGAAGACCAGCCCTCAGCACCATGTGACTGATGGAAGACCAGCCCTCAGCACCATGTGACTGTCTGGAAGACCAGCCCTCAGCACCATGTGACCTGAAGACCAGCCCTCAGCACCATGTGACTGATGGAAGATCAGCCCTCAGCACCATGTGACTGTCTGGAAGACCAGCCCTCAGCACCATGTGACTGTCTGAAGACCAGCCCTCAGCACCATGTGACTGTCCAGCCCTCAGCACCATGTGACTGATGGAAGACCAGCCCTCAGCACCATGTGACTGATGGAAGACCAGCCCTCAGCACCATGTGACTGTCTGAAGACCAGCCCTCAGCACCATGTGACTGTCTGAAGACCAGCCCTCAGCACCATGTGACTGATGGAAGATCAGCCCTCAGCACCATGTGACTGTCTGAAGATCAGCCCTCAGCACCATGTGACTGTGGAAGACCAGCCCTCAGCACCATGTGACTGTCTGAAGACCAGCCCTCAGCACCATGTGACTGTCTGGAAGATCAGCCCTCAGCACCATGTGACTGTCTGAAGACCAGCCCTCAGCACCATGTGACTGTCTGAAGACCAGCCCTCACTGTGACTGATGGAAGACCAGCCCTCAGCACCATGTGACTGTCTGGAAGACCAGCCCTCAGCACCATGTGACTGTGGAAGACCAGCCCTCAGCACCATGTGACTGTCTGAAGATCAGCCCTCAGCACCATGTGACTGTCTGAAGACCAGCCCTCAGCACCATGTGACTGTCTGAAGACCAGCCCTCAGCACCATGTGACTGTCTGAGCCCTCAGCACCATGTGACTGTCTGAAGCCCTCAGCACCATGTGACTGATGGAAGACCAGCCCTCAGCACCATGTGACTGTCTGAAGACCAGCCCTCAGCACCATGTGACTGTCTGAAGACCAGCCTCAGCACCATGTGACTGTCTGAAGACCAGCCCTCAGCACCATGTGACTGTCTGAAGATCAGCCCTCAGCACCATGTGACTGTCTGAAGACCAGCCCTCAGCACCATGTGACTGTCTGAAGACCAGCCCTCAGCACCATGTGACTGATGGAAGACCAGCCCTCAGCACCATGTGACTGTCTGAAGACCAGCCCTCAGCACCATGTGACTGTCTGAAGACCAGCCCTCAGCACCATGTGACTGTCTGAAGACCAGCCCTCAGCACCATGTGACTGTCTGAAGACAGCCTCAGCACCATGTGACTGTCTGAAGACCAGCCCTCAGCACCATGTGACTGTCTGAAGACCAGCCCTCAGCACCATGTGACTGTCTGAAGATCAGCCCTCAGCACCATGTGACTGATGGAAGACCAGCCCTCAGCACCATGTGACTGATGGAAGACCAGCCCTCAGCACCATGTGACTGATGGAAGACCAGCCCTCAGCACCATGTGACTGATGGAAGACCAGCCCTCAGCACCATGTGACTGTCTGAAGACCAGCCCTCAGCACCATGTGACTGTCTGAAGACCAGCCCTCAGCACCATGTGACTGTCTGAAGACCAGCCCTCAGCACCATGTGACTGATGGAAGACCAGCCCTCAGCACCATGTGACTGATGGAAGACCAGCCCTCAGCACCATGTGACTGTCTGAAGACCAGCCCTCAGCACCATGTGACTGTGGAAGACCAGCCCTCAGCACCATGTGACTGATGGAAGACCAGCCCTCAGCACCACTGATGGAAGACCACTCAGCACCATGTGACTGATGGAAGACCAGCCCTCAGCACCATGTGACTGTGGAAGACCAGCCCTCAGCACCATGTGACTGATGGAAGACCAGCCCTCAGCACCATGTGACTGTCTGAAGACCAGCCCTCAGCACCATGTGACTGTCTGAAGACCAGCCCTCAGCACCATGTGACTGTCTGAAGACCAGCCCTCAGCACCATGTGACTGATGGAAGACCAGCCCTCAGCACCATGTGACTGTCTGAAGACCAGCCCTCAGCACCATGTGACTGTCTGAAGACCAGCCCTCAGCACCATGTGACTGATGGAAGACCATGTGACTGATGGAAGACCAGCCCTCAGCACCATGTGACTGTCTGAAGACCAGCCCTCAGCACCATGTGACTGTCTGAAGACCAGCCCTCAGCACCATGTGACTGTCTGGAAGACCAGCCCTCAGCACCATGTGACTGTCTGAAGACCAGCCCTCAGCACCATGTGACTGTCAGCAGCACCATGTGACTGATGGAAGACCAGCCCTCAGCACCATGTGACTGATGGAAGACCAGCCCTCAGCACCATGTGACTGTCTGAAGACCAGCCCTCAGCACCATGTGACTGATGGAAGACCAGCCCTCAGCACCATGTGACTGATGGAAGACCAGCCCTCAGCACCATGTGACTGTCTGAAGACCAGCCCTCAGCACCATGTGACTGTGAAGATCAGCCCTGGAAGACCAGCCCTCAGCACCATGATGGAACTCAGCACCATGTGACTGATGGAAGACCAGCCCTCAGCACCATGTGACTGTCTGAAGATCAGCCCTCAGCACCATGTGACTGATGGAAGACCAGCCCTCAGCACCATGTGACTGATGGAAGACCAGCCCTCAGCACCATGTGACTGATGGAAGACCAGCCCTCAGCACCATGTGACTGATGGAAGACCAGCCCTCAGCACCATGTGACTGATGGAAGACCAGCCCTCAGCACCATGTGACTGATGGAAGACCAGCCCTCAGCACCATGTGACTGATGGAAGACCAGCCCTCAGCACCATGTGACTGTCTGAAGACCAGCCCTCAGCACCATGTGACTGATGGAAGACCAGCCCTCAGCACCATGTGACTGTCTGAAGACCAGCCCTCAGCACCATGTGACTGATGGAAGACCAGCCCTCAGCACCATGTGACTGTCTGAAGACCAGCCCTCAGCACCATGTGACTGATGGTCTGAAGACTGATGGAAGACCAGCCCTCAGCACCATGTGACTGATGGAAGACCAGCCCTCAGCACCATGTGACTGTCTGAAGACCAGCCCTCAGCACCATGTGACTGATGGAAGACCAGCCCTCAGCACCATGTGACTGGAAGACCAGCCCTCAGCACCATGTGACTGTCTGGAAGACCAGCCCTCAGCACCATGTGACTGTGGAAGACCAGCCCTCAGCACCCTGTCTGAAGACCAGCCTCAGCACCATGTGACTGTCTGAAGACCAGCCTCAGCACCATGTGATGGAAGACCAGCCCTCAGCACCATGTGACTGATGGAAGACCAGCCCTCAGCACCATGTGACTGATGGAAGACCAGCCCTCAGCACCATGTGACTGATGAAGACCAGCCCTCAGCACCATGTGACTGATGGAAGACCAGCCCTCAGCACCATGTGACTGTCTGAAGACCAGCCCTCAGCACCATGTGACTGTCTGAAGACCAGCCCTCAGCACCATGTGACTGATGGAAGACCAGCCCTCAGCACCATGTGACTGTCTGAAGACCAGCCCTCAGCACCATGTGACTGTCTGAAGACCAGCCCTCAGCACCATGTGACTGTCTGAAGACCAGCCCTCAGCACCATGTGACTGTCTGAAGACCAGCCCTCAGCACCATGTGACTGTGGAAGACCAGCCCTCAGCACCATGTGACTGTCTGAAGAAGACCAGCCCTCAGCACCATGTGACTGTCTGAAGACCAGCCCTCAGCACCATGTGACTGTCTGGAAGACCAGCCCTCAGCACCATGTGACTGTCTGGAAGACCAGCCCTCAGCACCATGTGACTGATGGAAGACCAGCCCATCTGAAGACCAGCCCTCAGCACCATGTGACTGTCTGAAGATCAGCCCTCAGCACCATGTGACTGTCTGAAGACCAGCCCTCAGCACCATGTGACTGATGGAAGACCAGCCCTCAGCACCATGTGACTGTCTGGAAGATCAGCCCTCAGCACCATGTGACTGATGGAAGACCAGCCCTCAGCACCATGTGACTGTCTGGAAGACCAGCCCTCAGCACCATGTGACTGTCTGAAGATCAGCCCTCAGCACCATGTGACTGTCTGGAAGACCACCAGCCCTGAAGATCAGCACCATGTGACTGTCTGAAGACCAGTGACTGACTGGAAGACCAGCCCTCAGCACCATGTGACTGTCTGGAAGACCAGCCCTCAGCACCATGTGACTGATGGAAGACCAGCCCTCAGCACCATGTGACTGTCTGAAGACCAGCCCTCAGCACCATGTGACTGTCTGAAGACCAGCCCTCAGCACCATGTGACTGATGGAAGACCAGCCCTCAGCACCATGTGACTGTCTGGAAGACCAGCCTCAGCACCATGTGACTGTCTGGAAGACCAGCCCTCAGCACCATGTGACTGTCTGAAGACCAGCCCTCAGCACATGTGACTGTCTGAAGACCAGCCCTCAGCACCATGTGACTGTCTGAAGACCAGCCCTCAGCACCATGTGACTGTGGAAGACCAGCCCTCAGCACCATGTGACTGTCTGGAAGACCAGCCCTCAGCACCATGTGACTGTCTGAAGACCAGCCCTCAGCACCATGTGACTGTCTGGAAGACCAGCCCTCAGCACCATGTGACTGTCTGGAAGACCAGCCCTCAGCACCATGTGACTGTCTGAAGACCAGCCCTCAGCACCATGTGACTGTCTGGAAGACCAGCCCTCAGCACCATGTGACTGATGGAAGACCAGCCCTCAGCACCATGTGACTGATGGAAGACCAGCCCTCAGCACCATGTGACTGATGGAAGACCAGCCCTCAGCACCATGTGACTGTCTGAAGACCAGCCCTCAGCACCATGTGACTGTCTGAAGACCAGCCCTCAGCACCATGTGACTGTCTGAAAGACCAGCCCTCAGCACATGTCTGATGGAAGACCAGCCCTCAGCACCATGTGACTGTCTGAAGATCAGCCCTCAGCACCATGTGACTGATGGAAGACCAGCCCTCAGCACCATGTGACTGATGGAAGACCAGCCTCAGCACCATGTGACTGATGGAAGACCAGCCCTCAGCACCATGTGACTGTCTGAAGACCAGCCCTCAGCACCATGTGACTGATGTGACTGTGGAAGACCAGCCCTCAGCACCATGTGACTGATGGAAGACCAGCCCTCAGCACCATGTGACTGTCTGAAGACCAGCCCTCAGCACCATGTGACTGATGGAAGACCAGCCCTCAGCACCATGTGACTGTCTGAAGACCAGCCCTCAGCACCATGTGACTGATGGAAGACCAGCCCTCAGCACCATGTGACTGTCTGAAGAGCCCTCAGCACCATGTGACTGTCTGAAGACCAGCCCTCAGCACCATGTGACTGTCTGAAGACCAGCCCTCAGCACCATGTGACTGATGGAAGATCAGCCCTCAGCACCATGTGACTGATGGAAGACCAGCCCTCAGCACCATGTGACTGTGGAAGACCAGCCCTCAGCACCATGTGACTGTCTGAAGAGCCCTCAGCACCATGTGACCCTCAGCACCATGTGACTGTCTGGAAGACCAGCCCTCAGCACCATGTGACTGTCTGAAGACCAGCCCTCAGCACCATGTGACTGTCTGAAGACCAGCCCTCAGCACCATGTGACTGTCTGGAAGACCAGCCCTCAGCACCATGTGACTGTCTGAAGATCAGCCCTCAGCACCATGTGACTGATGGGACCAGCCCTCAGCACCATGTGACTGTCTGAAGACCAGCCCTCAGCACCATGTGACTGTCTGAAGACCAGCCCTCAGCACCATGTGACTGTCTGGAAGACCAGCCCTCAGCACCATGTGACTGAAGACCAGCCCTCAGCACCATGTGACTGTCTGAAGACCAGCCCTCAGCACCATGTGACTGTCTGAAGACCAGCCCTCAGCACCATGTGACTGTCTGAAGACCAGCCCTCAGCACCATGTGACTGTCTGAAGACCAGCCCTCAGCACCATGTGACTGTCTGAAGACCAGCCCTCAGCACCATGTGACTGATGGAAGACCAGCCCTCAGCACCATGTGACTGATGGAAGACCAGCCCTCAGCACCATGTGACTGTGGAAGACTGTCTGAAGACCAGCCCTCAGCACCATGTGACTGTCTGAAGACCAGCCCTCAGCACCATGTGACTGTCTGAAGACCAGCCCTCAGCACCATGAGACTGATGGAAGACCAGCCCTCAGCACCATGTGACTGATGGAAGACCAGCCCTCAGCACCATGTGACTGTCTGAAGATCAGCCCTCAGCACCATGTGACTGATGGAAGACCAGCCCTCAGCACCATGTGACTGATGGAAGACCAGCCCTCAGCACCATGTGACTGTCTGAAGACCAGCCCTCAGCACCATGTGACTGATGGAAGACCAGCCCTCAGCACCATGTGACTGATGGAAGACCAGCCCTCAGCACCATGTGACTGTCTGAAGACCAGCCCTCAGCACCATGTGCACCAGCCCTCAGCACCATGTGACTGTCTGGAAGACCAGAAGACCTGAAGACCAGCCCTCAGCACCATGTGACTGATGGAAGACCAGCCCTCAGCACCATGTGACTGTCTGAAGACCAGCCCTCAGCACCATGTGACTGTCTGGAAGACAGCCCTCAGCACCATGTGACTGTCTGAAGACCAGCCCTCAGCACCATGTGACTGTCTGGAAGACCAGCCCTCAGCACCATGTGACTGCCCTGGAAGACCAGCCCTCAGCACCATGTGACTGTCTGAAGACCAGCCCTCAGCACCATGTGACTGACCAGCCCTCAGGAAGACCAGCCCTCAGCACCATGTGACTGTCTGAAGACCAGCCCTCAGCACCATGTGACTGTCTGAAGACCAGCCCTCAGCACCATGTGACTGATGGAAGACCAGCCCTCAGCACCATGTGACTGATGGAAGACCAGCCCTCAGCACCATGTGACTGTCTGAAGATCAGCCCTCAGCACCATGTGACTGATCAGCCCTCAGCACCATGTGACCAGACCAGCCCTCAGCACCATGTGACTGTCTGGAAGACCAGCCCTCAGCACCATGTGACTGTCTGAAGACCAGCCCTCAGCACCATGTGACTGATGGAAGACCAGCCCTCAGCACCATGTGACTGATGGAAGACCAGCCTCAGCACCATGTGACTGATGAAGACCAGCCCTCAGCACCATGTGACTGTCTGGAAGACCAGCCCTCAGCACCATGTGACTGATGGAAGACCAGCCCTCAGCACCATGTGACTGACCAGCCTCAGCACCATGTGACTGTCTGAAGACCAGCCCTCAGCACCATGTGACTGTGGAAGACCAGCCCTCAGCACCATGTGACTGATGAAGACCAGCCCTCAGCACCATGTGACTGTCTGAAGACCAGCCCTCAGCACCATGTGACTGTCTGAAGACCAGCCCTCAGCACCATGTGACTGATGGAAGACCAGCCCTCAGCACCATGTGACTGGATGGAAGACCAGCCCTCAGCACCATGTGACTGATGGAAGACCAGCCCTCAGCACCATGTGACTGTCTGAAGACCAGCCCTCAGCACCATGTGACTGTCTGAAGACCAGCCCTCAGCACCATGTGACTGTCTGAAGACCAGCCCTCAGCACCCATGAAGACTCAGCACCATGTGACTGATGGAAGACCAGCCCTCAGCACCATGTGACTGTGGAAGACCAGCCCTCAGCACCATGTGACTGATGGAAGACCAGCCCTCAGCACCATGACTGTCTGAAGACCAGCCCTCAGCACCATGTGACTGTGGAAGACCAGCCCTCAGCACCATGTGACTGACCAGCCCTCAGCACCATGTGACTGTGGAAGACCAGCCCTCAGCACCATGTGACTGTCTGAAGACCAGCCCTCAGCACCATGTGCCCTCAGCACATGTGACTGTCTGAAGACCAGCCCCAGCACCTCAGGAAGACCAGCCCTCAGCACCATGTGACTGTCTGAAGACCAGCCCTCAGCACCATGTGACTGACTGATGGAAGACCAGCCCTCAGCACCATGTGACTGATGGAAGACCAGCCCTCAGCACCATGTGACTGTCTGAAGACCAGCCCTCAGCACCATGTGACTGTCTGGAAGACCAGCCCTCAGCACCATGTGACTGTCTGAAGACCAGCCCTCAGCACCATGTGACTGTCTGAAGACCAGCCCTCAGCACCATGTGACTGTCTGAAGACCAGCCCTCAGCACATGTGACATGTGACTGTCTGAAGACCAGCCCTCAGCACCATGTGACTGTGGAAGACCAGCCCTCAGCACCATGTGACTCAGTCTGAAGACCAGCCCTCAGCACCATGTGACTGTCTGAAGACCAGCCCTCAGCACCATGTGACTGATGGAAGACCAGCCCTCAGCACCATGTGACTGTCTGAAGACCAGCCCTCAGCACCATGTGACTGATGGAAGACCAGCCCTCAGCACCATGTGACTGTCTGAAGACCAGCCCTCAGCACCATGTGACTGTCTGAAGACCAGCCCTCAGCACCATGTGACTGATGAAGACCAGCCCTCAGCACCACCAGCCCTCAGCACCATGTGACTGATGGAAGACCAGCCCTCAGCACCATGTGACTGATGGAAGACCAGCCCTCAGCACCATGTGACTGTCTGAAGACCAGCCCTCAGCACCATGTGACTGTCTGAAGACCAGCCCTCAGCACCATGTGACTGATGGAAGACCAGCCCTCAGCACCATGTGACTGATGGAAGACCAGCCCTCAGCACCTCAGCACCATGTGACTGTCTGAAGATCAGCCCTCAGCACCATGTGACTGATGGAAGACCAGCCCTCAGCACCATGTGACTGTCTGAAGACCAGCCCTCAGCACCATGTGACTGTCTGAAGACCAGCCCTCAGCACCATGTGACTGTCTGGAAGACCAGCCCTCAGCACCATGTGACTGATCAGCCCTCACCCACTGACTGATGGAAGACCAGCCCTCAGCACCATGTGACTGTCTGTGAAGACCAGCCCTCAGCACCATGTGACTGATGGAAGACCAGCCCTCAGCACCATGTGACTGTCTGAAGACCAGCCCTCAGCACCATGTGACTGTCTGAAGACCAGCCCTCAGCACCATGTGACTGATGGAAGACCAGCCCTCAGCACCATGTGACTGTCTGAAGATCAGCCCTCAGCACCATGTGACTGATGGAAGACCAGCCCTCAGCACCATGTGACTGTCTGAAGACCAGCCCTCAGCACCATGTGACTGTCTGAAGATGGAAGACCAGCCCTCAGCACCATGTGACTGTCTGAAGACCAGCCCTCAGCACCATGTGACTGTCTGAAGACCAGCCCTCAGCACCATGTGACTGATGGAAGACCAGCCCTCAGCACCATGTGACTGATGGAAGACCAGCCCTCAGCACCATGTGACTGTCTGAAGACCAGCCCTCAGCACCATGTGACTGTCTGAAGACCAGCCCTCAGCACCATGTGACTGTCTGAAGACCAGCCCTCAGCACCATGTGACTGTCTGAAGAAGACCAGCTGTCTGGAAGACCAGCCCTCAGCACCATGTGACTGATCTGAAGACCAGCCCTCAGCACCATGTGACTGTCTGAAGACCAGCCCTCAGCACCATGTGACTGTCTGAAGACCAGCCCTCAGCACCATGTGACTGATGGAAGACCAGCCCTCAGCACCATGTGACTGATGGAAGACCAGCCCTCAGCACCATGTGACTGATGGAAGACCAGCCCTCAGCACCATGTGACTGTCTGAAGATCAGCCCCTCAGCACCATGTGACTGTCTGAAGACCAGCCCTCAGCACCATGTGACTGTGGAAGACCAGCCCTCAGCACCATGTGACTGTCTGAAGACCAGCCCTCAGCACCATGTGAATGGAAGACCAGCCCTCAGCACCATGTGACTGATGGAAGACCAGCCCTCAGCACCATGTGACTGATGGAAGACCAGCCCTCAGCACCATGTGACTGATGGAAGACCAGCCCTCAGCACCATGTGACTGTCTGAAGACCAGCCCTCAGCACCATGTGACTGATGGAAGATCAGCCCTCAGCACCATGTGACTGTCTGAAGATCAGCCCTCAGCACCATGTGACTGTCTGAAGACCAGCCCTCAGCACCATGTGACTGATGGAAGATCAGCCCTCAGCACCATGTGACTGATGGAAGACCAGCCCTCAGCACCATGTGACTGTCTGAAGACCAGCCCTCAGCACCATGTGACTGATGGAAGACTGTGACTGTCTGAAGACCAGCCCTCAGCACCATGTGACTGTCTGAAGACCAGCCCTCAGCACCATGTGACTGATGGAAGACCAGCCCTCAGCACCATGTGACTGTCTGAAGACCAGCCCTCAGCACCATGTGACTGTCTGGAAGACCAGCCCTCAGCACCATGTGACTGTGAAGACCAGCCCTCAGCACCATGTGACTGTTGGAAGAAGACCAGCCCTCAGCACCACTGATGGAAGACTCAGCACCATGACTGAAGACCAGCCCTCAGCACCATGTGACTGTCTGAAGACCAGCCCTCAGCACCATGTGACTGTGGAAGCACCAGCCCCTCAAGCACCATGTAGCCTCAGCACTGATGGAAGACCAGCCCTCAGCACCATGTGACTGTCTGGAAGATCAGCCCTCAGCACCATGACTGATGGAAGACAGCCAAAGCACCATGTGACTGTCTGAAGATCAGCCTCAGCACCATGTGACTGTCTGGAAGACCAGCCCTCAGCACCATGTGACTGATGTCTGAAGATCAGCCCTCAGCACCATGTGACTGTGGAAGACTGTCTGAAGACCAGCCTCAGCACCATGTGACTGTCTGAAGACCAGCCCTCAGCACCATGTGACTGTCTGAAGACCAGCCCTCAGCACCATGTGACTGTCTGGAAGACCAGCCCTCAGCACCATGTGACTGATGGAAGACCAGCCCTCAGCACCATGTGACTGTCTGGAAGACCAGCCTCAGCACCATGTGACTGTCTGAAGACCAGCCCTCAGCACCATGTGACTGATGGAAGACCAGCCCTCAGCACCATGTGACTGTCTGAAGACCAGCCCTCAGCACCATGTGACTGTCTGAAGACCAGCCCTCAGCACCATGTGACTGTCTGAAGACCAGCCCTCAGCACCATGTGACTGTCTGAAGACCAGCCCTCAGCACCATGTGACTGATGAAGACCCTCAGCACCATGTGACTGATGGAAGACCAGCCTCAGCACCATGTGACTGTCTGAAGACCAGCCCTCAGCACCATGTGACTGATGGAAGACCAGCCTCAGCACCATGTGACTGTCTGGAAGACCAGCCCTCAGCACCATGTGACTGATGGAAGACCAGCCCTCAGCACCATGTGACTGATGCATGAAAGACCAGCCCTCAGCACCATGTGACTGTCTGAAGACCAGCCCTCAGCACCATGTGACTGTTGAAGATCAGCCCTCAGCACCATGTGACTGTCTGAAGACCAGCCCTCAGCACCATGTGACTGATGGAAGACCAGCCCTCAGCACCATGTGACTGATGGAAGACCAGCCCTCAGCACCATGTGACTGTCTGAAGATCAGCCCTCAGCACCATGTGACTGATGGAAGACCAGCCCTCAGCACCATGTGACTGTCTGAAGATCAGCCCTCAGCACCATGTGACTGTCTGAAGACCAGCCCTCAGCACCATGTGACTGATGGAAGACCAGCCCTCAGCACCATGTGACTGTCTGAAGATCAGCCCTCAGCACCATGTGACTGTCTGAAGACCAGCCCTCAGCACCATGTGACTGATGGAAGACCAGCCCTCAGCACCATGTGACTGTCTGAAGACCAGCCCTCAGCACCATGTGACTGTCTGAAGACCAGCCCTCAGCACCATGTGACTGATGGAAGATCAGCACCATGTGACTGTCTGAAGACCAGCCCTCAGCACCATGTGACTGTCTGAAGACCAGCCCTCAGCACCATGTGACTGTCTGAAGACCAGCCCTCAGCACCATGTGACTGTCTGAAGACCAGCCCTCAGCACCATGTGACTGTCTGGAAGACCAGCCCTCAGCACCATGTGACTGTCTGAAGACCAGCCCTCAGCACCATGTGACTGTCTGAAGACCAGCCCTCAGCACCATGTGACTGTCTGAAGACCAGCCCTCAGCACCATGTGACTGATGGAAGACCAGCCCTCAGCACCATGTGACTGTCTGAAGACCAGCCCTCAGCACCATGTGACTGATGGAAGACCAGCCCTCAGCACCATGTGACTGATGGAAGACCAGCCCTCAGCACCATGTGACTGATGGAAGACCAGCCCTCAGCACCATGTGACTGATGGAAGACCAGCCCTCAGCACCATGTGACTGTCTGAAGACCAGCCCTCAGCACCATGTGACTGTCTGAAGATCAGCCCTCAGCACCATGTGACTGTCTGAAGACCAGCCCTCAGCACCATGAGACTGATGGAAGACCAGCCCTCAGCACCATGTGACTGATGGAAGACCAGCCCTCAGCACCATGTGACTGTCTGAAGATCAGCCCTCAGCACCATGTGACTGATGGAAGACCAGCCCTCAGCACCATGTGACTGATGGAAGACCAGCCCTCAGCACCATGTGACTGATGGAAGACCAGCCCTCAGCACCATGTGACTGTCTGAAGACCAGCCCTCAGCACCATGTGACTGATGGAAGACCAGCCCTCAGCACCATGTGACTGTCTGAAGACCAGCCCTCAGCACCATGTGACTGTCTGAAGACCAGCCCTCAGCACCATGTGACTGTCTGAAGACCAGCCCTCAGCACCATGTGACTGATGGAAGACCAGCCCTCAGCACCATGTGACTGATGGAAGACCAGCCCTCAGCACCATGTGACTGTCTGAAGATCAGCCCTCAGCACCATGTGACTGTTGAAGACCAGTCCTCAGCACCATGTGACTGGAAGACCAGCCTCAGCACCATGTGACTGTCTGAAGATCAGCCCTCAGCACCATGTGACTGTCTGAAGATCAGCCCTCAGCACCATGTGACTGTCTGAAGACCAGCCCTCAGCACCATGTGACTGATGGAAGACCAGCCCTCAGCACCATGTGACTGTCTGAAGACCAGCCCTCAGCACCATGTGACTGTTTGGAAGATCAGCCCTCAGCACCATGACCATCAGTGACCATGTGACTGGAAGACCAGCCCCTCAGCACCATGTGACTGTCTGAAGATCAGCCCTCAGCACCATGTGACTGACTGGAAGACCAGCCCTCAGCACCATGTGACTGTCTGAAGACCAGCCTCAGCACCATGTGACTGTCTGAAGACCAGCCTCAGCACCATGTGACAGCAGCCTCAGCACCATGTGACTGATGGAAGACCAGCCCTCAGCACCATGTGACTGTCTGAAGACCAGCCCTGCACCAGATCGAAGATCAGCCTCAGCACCATGACTGTCTGAAGATCAGCCTCAGCACCATGTGACTGTCTGAAGATCAGCCTCAGCACCATGTGACTGTTGAAGATGTCAGCACCTGTACTGATGGAAGACCAGCCCTCAGCACATGTGACTGATGGAAGACTCAGCACCATGTGACTGTCTGAAGACCAGCCCTCAGCACCATGTGACTGATGAAGACCAGCCCTCAGCACCATGTGACTGTCTGAAGACCAGCCTCAGCACCATGTGACTGTCTGAAGACCAGCCTCAGCACCATGTGACTGTCTGAAGATGGAAGACCAGCCTCAGCACCATGAGACTGTGATGGAAGACCAGCCCTCATCACCATGTGACTGATGGAAGACCAGCCTCAGCACCATGTGACTGTCTGAAGACCAGCCCTCAGCACCATGTGACTGTCTGAAGACCAGCCTCAGCACCATGTGACTGTCTGAAGACCAGCCCCTCAGCACCATGTGACTGTCTGAAGACCAGCCCTCAGCACCATGTGACTGTCTGAAGACCAGCCCTCAGCACCATGTGACTGTCTGAAGACCAGCCCTCAGCACCATGTGACTGTCAGACCATGTGACCTGAAGACCAGCCTCAGCACCATGTGACTGTCTGAAGATCAGCCTCAGCACCATGTGACTGATGGAAGACCAGCCCTCAGCACCATGTGACTGATGGAAGACCAGCCCTCAGCACCATGTGACTGATGGAAGACCAGCCCTCAGCACCATGTGACTGATGGAAGACCAGCCCTCAGCACCATGTGACTGATGGAAGACCAGCCCTCAGCACCATGTGACTGTCTGAAGAT